>NC_079491.1:111258196-111574105 GCF_020520425.1 Spinacia oleracea | reverse complement strand
AAATAAATAAATAAATTTCGGACAATTAAAATAAATAAATAAAGATTCCGAAAGAAAAAAAAATCGAAAAAAAATATTCGAATAAATAAATAAATAAATAAATAAATAAGTAAATAATTAAACTAATTCGGATGATTAAAATGAATTCCGAGATTATTAAAATAATTTCGAAAATTTTGAATAAATAAAAAAAATTTCGGAAAAAAAAATTAATTACTTTTACGTAATAATCCAACTTTTCAACTCATTTCAAACGACCCAAATAATTGATATTTGACCTTTAAAATATTGAGTACTCAAAATAATACGTTTTGACTTTAGGAAAATAATTTTCGAAAATCCTAAAGTTCCGCAATCGTAGTTTAAGGATTTACCACTTTGCACTATTAGTTAATGCAAAGCAGCTCTCAAACTAGAGCTCTGCAAATACCACTTTGTAACACCCTAATAATTCCTTGCATTTATAAAACCATTTTCCAACTTAAAATAAAGGAATTACTAAAGCATTACCGCCACCGTGATAACAGTTAAGGCTATTACCAGAATTACGCAGCGGAATTAAATGTCAACTAACTTTTAAAAACCATAATCAATGAAATATTGAGGCCTCCTACAATTTGGAACCATAATGGCCCAAAACCCAAAATATAAATAATTCAAACATTTCAAACATAATTAAAATACTAAATAAAATAGTTTCAAAGAACGAAAGCATGCAACTCTCTCAATCATCCCAAACCATATGATTTCGATCGTACTTGATCTACCAACCTGCTATATTATTCTGCCCCCCAACAATGCAAGTGCAAATGATGGATCATCATAGGGTCATTAAAGCAAAGGCCATGACCAGAAACACACAAAGCACGTAGTCAGCAAAAGCTGAGTACTTACAAGCATAGAGTAAATGAAACTAAAACATGAATCACTCACTAAGTACTAAACAACATGCCAAAAGCCATATAATACTTAACAAACAATCATGAGACACAAGACTCGACTCTTGACTCGACTCCTGACTCACAATTTAATTAGAATAAGCTTCGAACGGGCCAAAAGAATAATCCACAATGGGAAAAGGTGATGGGAGCCAACCATACACCAAATATAATAATAATAAAATCGGGTCATACCGACGGAATTCCTGCGCATAATATAAATGAAACAACGTCTTGTATCATTAGTAGGAGTGCGAGCTTTCCGGCAAGACTCCCCCCATTGTTCATACTCAAGGTATATACGTTCCAAGAGTTTTGAAGCTTGTTCCGGTTGCACTTTACGTTTATTAATATTTTAATAAAGGCGAACTCAAGACTCGACAACATGCATACATACAATTAATAAACAACAACCAAAACAATCGTATTTTAATGCTTTAAGACTTGTGATCAACCAAGCAAGACACTTGTGATATTACTACCATGTTCCTCCTCACCAAAGTGAGACTCCACATCATGCACATTAACATGAGGGTTGTGCCCTTGCACGACAAATCCTAATTCATTTCATACATAATATTCCCAACTGAACCCTACATGTGCGGTGGCTTACGTGAGCTAACCCTTCACATGTGGTAAAATAAATAGTACAACGAGGTACAAATAAATGGCTCAAAGTATGCTAGACATCCCGTACAATAGCATACAAATAAATAATCCATCCCTTGCATGTGAAATAAACCATACATGCATAAATATTGAACAACATGATTGACAATGAAATCCATACTCATACTAATTTCAACATGCTTGTTCAACAATTAATCCAATAAATCCAACATCACAAATCACATGCTCGTTCACCAAAATAAACGTGATTCCACATAATGTAATTCACCTCATCAACAATCATGTAATGTCATTGACAAAAGGTGTGGTCGCCCTAGACTTGTACGTACCTTGAATACCTAAGCGTAGGGGCCACTTTGCACTAACGAGCACTCAACTAGAAATCACCTCCTATCATCAAAATAATGAAACTTAAATTATTTCCATGTTCATTAAATTTCCAGCAACTTTATAAAAATTAAAACCTCCTTTAGACTTTAGAATTCAATTGTTTTTCAATAATAAAATCGTCTCAATTTGCAAAATCAATCCCTAATACGAAAACATACTTTTTCCGCCTTTAAAATCAATAAAAATCGACACTTTAAACCTTTATTCAAATCTGAAAATATAATTGATTATCATAATTAAAATCACCACCTAATTATGCTAATCAATTGACTCATTAGGTCTAGGTTAAAACCCTAACTTGAAAATTCCAATAAAACTACTTTAATATCATAAAAATCAATGCTTTATTAAATAACCAAATCTGAAAATTCATCCTTTGATAATTAAAACAAGCCTTATGAATCATAACACACAAATCCTCTAACCACGGTATTCATAACCGGTTCCCAGCATTTTAGTTACTCAAAACAATATTAATATAATAATTTAAAATACGGAATTTAAATAGAATAGGTAAGGAAGAAGAGAATTATACAAATCCGGCCTATAGCACGGAACAACCACGAATTTAATGTGATTGGGCGAAAAGAATTGAATAACGAACGAACAAGCAACAACGACAACACACAACGCACCAACCGTGTGCGTGTGTGCAGCGACGAAGAGGAGCGGGCAGCAGGGGCCGCGCGCAGGCTGGGCGAGAGGGGAGCAGCGCGCTGGGCGCGGACGAAGAGAGTGAGGGAGTGTGGGTGTGAGGTTGGGCGAGTGAGGGAGAGCATCAGCGACAGCCACACAACACAACAACACCGACGCAGCAAAGAGAGGAAGGGGGTGTGGGCGCTGGGCGCGCGCGAAGAGGGAGCGAGCGAGGGCGAGAGCGAGGGAGCGAGTGCTGGGGCGTGAGGCTGAGCAGCACGAGGCACAGCAGCACGAGCACGGGCTACGTGCGTGTGGGCGTGCAGACGAGAGGAAAAGAGAGGGAGTTGGAGTGATGGGCAAGAAAGCAACAATAGGGTTTATGAATTTTAGGGGGCTCATTTAATGATGAGGAGTCCTATTTATAGGCTCCTTAGTATTAATGGGCTAGGCTTAGGAAATTAGAACTGGGCTTAGGGGATTAAATGATTGGGCTAGCTTAGGATTTAAATTAAACTGTTTGGATTGAGCTCGATTAATAAAACGAATTGGACTTTTTATTTAAAAACCCGAAGCTTTAAAAATCATTTGCAACTCATTTAATTTCCCGACTCAAGAATTAAATTCGTTTCGTAATTAATTAAATTAATAAATATTCTAATTATTTAAAATCCATTAAATGCAATGCATTTAAATATTATTTAAATGATAATAAATCGTAAAATGCTTTATAAATATAATAAAATATACTTATAAATATTATAAAAATACGAGGTATTACACTCACCACCTAAACATCACTGTCATTCAACTCCACATCATCAGCAATTTGAAGCCCACCATCATCACCCTCTTCATATGAATCATGCTCATCAATCCCTTATCATGTTGTCCCTGATTCAATCAGTGCACCCAAACTCCTTGTAACTTCATCAGTGATGTCATGATCCACAAACTCTTGGACCAGATCATCATCACTTTCATCTTCATAATCATTGTCACTCAACAACACATCACTACCCTCAATTTCCTCACATTTACCCTCCAGTAGTGTATCCTCCCCTTCAACCCTCTTCCCCTCTCCTGCAGCTCTCTTCCCCTCACTTGCAGCTCTCTTCCCCTCACCTTCACTACTAAAAAATGGGTGGAATCTCGACGATGTGTCTTCGACGCACGGGTGGAGGCGTTAGCATGTATATTTGGTTCGCGTTATTTGGCGACGCATTTCGTTGTCCATCTCAATTGTCGACGTGGTAACGCGTCGATAATTTATCATATGCCACCTGCTAAGCACGTGATATTGGATACAGAAAAAAAAAAAACCGCCCCTCTAACCTCGCTCTCACTCTCAACCCTAACTCTTCATTTCTCAGCTTCTCTCTCCTCCCTTTGTGCGGCTACACATCTCCATCAATGAAAATTCCTCTATTTCTCAATGGAGGTTCAAGGTTTTTCACATCACGATTTGTGTTTGATATCACACACTCACTCCTATTATCTCTATGCCCTCTCCAATATGAATATCGTAGATCTTGATTGTTCGACCTTCGAAATGGATATTGCACCTTTTACCTCAAGGTATATAATTTATATCTCAATAAACCCCCTTATTTTGGTTTGATTTTCGTTCTTCCCTATAAAGCTTTCAATTTGTGTGATTTGGGATATTTGGGTGAATTAGCGGGCGGAATATGGATAGTCATATTTGTATTATTGATTTCGGTTTACTTTGTTCAAAATTTATTTTCATATTTTGTCATGTATTTAGGTTTTTTAATGAACTTCGTCATTTGAACTGCCAGTTATGAGTTCTTAATCGAGTAACTGGGTTCATAACGGATCAGATCGAGATTCAGAGTTGCTTATCGATCAATCAGGTACTTTATTTTCTATTCTTTAAAGTTCAGATTTATTTCCGTTTTTGTGAGAATTTATTATTATTTCAAAGAATTTTTTTTTTGATTTCCGCTTTTTTGATTTTAACACACTCAAACTCGACTTGCTATATTCACTAAAACCACAGTATTCATCAAATAAGCGGGCTGTACATATATTCAGATTAGAAATTTGTCTATCAGCTAAAATATATTCCAAATAGCACTTAAAATCACATAGCGGCTTCCTCATGGTCATAATTGTTTAACAAGCATAGTTTATGTGCCGTTTAATTCTGGTACAATAATGTACTCATCTTTTCTTGTTAATTAAGTTTGAGTTCAACAGCTAGATATTGAACTTTGAACTATTGAAGCTGAGTAAACAACACAGTTCCAAGGATTTACCACTTGCAATTAATTTTCACCATTTCTACAAATATGTAGGGACTAGGGAGTGATACGGAGTATGTAGTTCCTTTATAGTTTTACCGCGGTTACAAGTAGGTGGAGTACTAACGACGGAACTTGTAATTTTGGTCAACTCGAATTTGTTTTGGATTTGTCAATCTAGTTTTGAGTCAATTTGGGACATATGTATTAGGAGTACATATGTAACTAAGTTCAAGAACTCCATACACGACAGCCGGTGATAGACCAAAATAAAGCAAGTAGTATAAACTCACCTCTCCATTGTTGAGTCAGAAAACCACAAAGCTGAGTAGCTGATGAAGGGCTCTTTATTCAACAAAATTGAAAAACACTAACAGGAGACACATAAGACAGATGCCGAATTGATGTCTGTAAATAAAACTATACAATAATAAGTTGTGTGGTTGTATTGATCCAGCAGAATCCACCCGTTAATCTTCTATCACAGCAGCACGGGCACGAGATGTGAACTCCGGTAAATCGGCTATGTTTTGGGAGTAATCACAATAAATACATGACCAGCTGCTCTGGGACAGTCCAAAAGGGTAGAAAACAAAGATGCTTGGAGACTAAAGAACATGTTCTTCAAAGAAAAATCTCTGATTCACTTCATAACACCGACGCTACCACAGAACGCGAGTGGAAAATGACTTCTACGAACCTAACAGACACCCGGAGAAACAAAGAAAATACTACGGGCACAAAGAGTCTAATTGGATAGGCTTATCTAGTGGTGACTACAAAAGCAATCTGCATTCCTCAACCTGAAATTATCAGCCCTGCAGGAGACTGTAAGAGGTAGATGTATAAGTACCAGAATAAAAAGCATGTAGCAAAATAGAAGTCAACAATAAAGTTATTTGCAAATTTTTGTAATTTTGAAACTTGACTTTGATTATTATCAAAATCCAAACGAAGATAGTAGTGACCTTGAAGTTAAAAGGAGGATTGAAGAAGTATTTCCTTAGATGGGCCACAAATTCTTGTATATTCATGTTCTTTGTATCTTTAAGTTCTTTCTCACAATCAATTAGCCGGTTTTGGTTAAAGGAAGATAACATCAAAAGATAAAGCCATCTCTGGTTACAGTGAACTACAAGTATATTTGTCTTGTCTTCATACTAAGTGGATGGTTTTGCATCATTTAAGTTGTTTCTATAAGCAGTGTCGGGAATGGAATTATGTTATTTTGATATAACATTTTACTTTGCAGGTTTCCTGGCTTCTAATTATTTAGTACTTCTGCTCTTGTGTGAACTTTTGGACGAGTATGGAAGGAAACCGCTTCTCCATTTGACCATGTCTACTTCCATTTTCCTATTGCAATTGGTATGTAACTCTATCTGCATCTCTCTCTTCCTTTCTCTCTACATTCCTTCCTTTTATAATTTTCGAACTTGGAAGGCACTTGTTTGTGCTATTTTCCCATGTACTTTGTCAATCAAACTTTAAAGAATATAGACATCATCGATGCATGTTGAAATGGTAATTTTGTATGTGGTTGTTTTGTTGGTTCAGTGACCCTCGCGCTCTCTCCTCCCTCATCATTTCCAAAGAGCTTCAATCTTCTTGGTACATTGACTAGTTTTTTTCTGTAAACTGTTGTCATAGACATGAAATTAAACTATTTGGCCATTTTCTAACCCGAGATGTCGTCTTAGCATTTATTGTTTCATGGTCGTTTTGGTTGATTTCCTATGACTGGTGATTTTGATTTCTTACTAATACTTACTGCATTTTGTTTTTTCCTTTGCAGATCATCCAACACTCCAACGTGATAAGGAGCAAGATGAGAATGAAGGACAAGACACTTGAGTTTCATATAAGCTACTACTACCACTATTATAGATCCTAGTTTTTCTAGGTTTTAGTTATTCGGTTTAGTAGATACAATTTGTATTTTTGATGATCTTTTGGACTATTTAGTTAGTAACATTGATATACTATGGAATTTGGTTAATTAGTAACATTATCGTGTACGATAGATTTTAATTATGTACTTCTACATTCGTATACGGTAATTTCAATGTTACATTGATCCGATACCAATTATTCAAAACTCAGGTTTTATTGATCTTGTTGCTTTAATTTTAATTAAATGATGAATAAAGTTTATTTATATATTTATTTTTGCATTTATATAGGTGGGAAAAAAAATTATACAAAAAATGAGGAAGTTTTTGACGTTTTGATATTAGGCTGAATTAAATTAAAATTTCTGGGGAACACAAATTTCTGGACGCCTTTAAGCTTCAACAATATTACATAGGTGAATTTGGATGAGGCGGGTCAATAGACATTCTCGACGCGAAACAAAATGTCTTTACGCCTTAGAGCGTCGAGAATATCGACGCCAAAACAGAAGGGGGGACGATAAAAAGCGACTTCACTCTTGACACGAAAAGGCGTCGATAATTCTCGACTAACATTTTGACGACGCCCTAGTGTCGGCGTCGAGGGAAAATTTCTCGACGCCTTTTGTTGTCGAAAAAAGGCCTAAAATCGCTAAAACGCGGGATTTGTAGTAGTGCTTCAACTCTGTCCTACTCACCTACTACTCTCTCCTGCTCACTGCAGCTATCTCCTGCTCACCTACAACTCTCTCCTGATCACCTGCAGCTCTCTCCTTCTCACCTCCAACTCTATCTTCCTCTAATGCAGCTCTCACACCCAACTGTGCCCTTTTTCAGCTAGGGTTTTCTTGAATAGGGAAATTGCGGGGAGTTTTTGTCTCACTGCTTGAGCTAGCAGTGAGAAAGGTTGTTTTGTGGTAGGTGGGAGTGTGAGGGATGTAATCAGGTTTGATGGAGGGGGTGGGTTTGTCTGGACAAAATTGATGCAGGGAGTTTATTTGAAAGATTTGTGGTGGGAGGAAAGTTTCTCAAGTGTTGTGAGTATTGACAGGAATTAAGGTTTTGACTGCTTTTGCTGAATGGACTGCTGTCTGTACTGCTGATTTGGACAACATGTGGGCCGCCCTTGCTGAGTCACCACTCACATAATTACTCCCTCCTCCACTACCCTCCTCAGTATCACTGTCACTATACCACCTCACATGTGCATGAAACATACTCCTCAAGTCCAGCCCCTTCTCAACATGTACCACATATTGTTAGGTTATGATTCATATGACAAAACATAAATCATGCAGAAAAACCATAAAGCCAGGAAAGCATATTATTTACACATAATCATTTAGCATAGTTTAGATGCATACACTTTGTTGCGTGCCCTCCCTAGCTGCGCCCGAACCGAACAAGAACAAGTCTTTAGGACTCCAAGTGTCGTCCCTCCGTAGGTAGTCCACAGCACGTCCGGATCCGCCTTAAGCTTGATCAACTAGAACCGCCCTTAAGGTAACTTAGGAATTTCGGCTAATATGGTGCAAGTGTATGGATGATTTTTCTTTAAAATCTTACCTTTAGAATACATCAATTATATCTATAAATTATGACCCTAGGCACCTATTTATAGAGGTATGGAAAAGGAACTGGAATCCTATTAGGATACGAATTAATTAAACTAGAATCCTAATAGAACTCTTATTTAATTAATTTATCCTTTTAGGATTAGGAATTTAATCATATATCGAAACCTGATAGCTTTAGGATTCGTATAGCACACAAACACACACACGCACGCACAGCAGCCCACGAGGGGCGCCATGCGCGCGCGCGCAGCCCGCGAGCTCGCAGCCCATGCCACGAGGCCCACACGCTGCCGCAGCCTTGGCGCGCGCTGGGCCTGCCTTGCGGTGGGCCTGGCGCAGCCTTGGCTGGTGCGTTGTGGCGCGCTGGCTTGCTGGGCGATGGCCCGGCTTCGTGCTGCGCCTTCGTCTGGAAGGCCTCGTCCGATGCTAATTCGTACGATACGCTTTCGATTAAATTCCCGATTCCGGAATTTATTTCCGATACGAACAATATTTAATATTTCCGATTCCGGAATTAATTTCCGTTTCGAACAAATATTTAATATTTCCGTTTCCGGAATTATTTTCCGATTCCGATAATATTTCCGATTCTGACAATATTTCCGTTTCAGGCAATATTTCCGATTCCGGCAATATTTCCATTTCCATCAATATTTTCCGACACGTACCATGTTTCCGTTTCCGGCAACATCTACGACTTGGATAATATTTATATTTCCGATACGATCCATATTTCCGTTTCCGGCAATATCATCGTTTCTGGAGTATTCATTTCTTGCTTGTGACGATCTCAGCTCCCACTGAAACCAAGATCCGTCGATTCCGAATATCCATAGGTGGAGTATTTAATGCCATTAAATACTTGATCCGTTTACGTACTATTTGTGTGACCCTACGGGTTCAGTCAAGAGTAAGCTGTGGATTAATATCATTAATTCCACTTGAACTGAAGCGGCCTCTAGCTAGGCATTCAGCTCACTTGATCTCACTGAATTATTAACTTGTTAATTAATACTGAACCGCATTTATTAGACTTAACCGCATTTAATACTGAACCGCATTCCTTAGTGACAAGTGTGCATTACCTAATTCCTTAGTGACAAGTGTGCATTACCTAATTCCTTTGTCGCTCGATGCTTGCTCTTGAACATAAGGTAAGAGTTGTCATCCTTATTATGTCCAGAAGTGTTTCTCGGTTTCAGAGTTCAACTGATCAAATAAACAGATAATCATAGCCTATGATTCATCTGAGCACGGCCATGCATTTTACAGTTTCTAGCTCTCCGAGTGGCCTTGTACAACTTTTAAGCATCTCATCCCGATTTATGGGAGGACAATCCCAATCTTGCGATCTTGAGATTAGACTTCGTTTGATAGGTGATTACCTGAGCGATGCCTTTATAGCCTCCTTTTACGGTGCGACGGTTGGTCAACGTCAAAGTAACCAGTTCTCAAACAAGTAATCTCAAATCACTCAGGTATTGAGGATTTAGTGTCTAATAATTTTAAGGAAATTTACTTATGACAGATTTTCATCTCTTACTGTAAAGTTTCATAGGTCTGTCCGATACTAGTCTTCCCAAAGTAAGTATCTATGCAAATGATTATGACATTGCCATGTCCACATAGTTCAAGAAACAGAACTACTAGTCATCTTGCATTCCAGTCGTCTAACGTTTTCTATGCGTCCAATTTTATAGAAAACTCCGACCAGGGACCATTTTCAACTTTTGACATTCAAGTTCACTTGATAGACATTTCTTAGTCACAGGACTGGTCCTGACAGTCTATCTTGAATATTTCGTCAAATTGAAGGGACTCATCATTTAATACTAAACCAAGATTAAATGGAATATGAAAACACATTTCATATATGATAAATGTTCAACCCCAACGTTTTACAACCATGGGCCTCAAACCCATCTTTAAAACAGTTCATGGAATTCAAAGCTATGCTTGATTTCCAGTGCTACAACGTGAGTGTTGCTTCTCACTTGTTGCATAGGTTTAGTTATCATGCTTTGCCAATCTTAATATCCTTTTCATCGAATGTTCTTCGAGATATGATGATAAGATCTTTTGATTTTGTTTATTATGTGATCTAGTCTTTCTTACTTTGATAGTGGTTCTACGCATTTTGCAATGAAGAACCATCAAGTCAGCAGACAGGTGATCTACACAAGTTCAGTGAAGAACTCTTTAAAACAACCCTGTTTTATTGCTTCTTAGGCAATAATTACTTTTACTTCAACTGTTTGGGTTGCTAGTGATGCTTTGTTTGGATTTACTTATCCAAGCAGTTCACAGATATGCGGAAGATTTTCCAACTATATCTTGGAACATAGAAATTATTATTTTTAATTTCCCACGCAACAACTCATGGTCTCCAATCCATGTTGCCATTTCAAAACACGATGCTTTTTAGCTCGTACTTGTCAATGGTTAACTCCAAAGGGATCTTTCTTGATCCTTTGCTAGTGTTTATGCATGTAGCATCAATATTTAGCATATCTTTATTTCCTTGAATCAAGAACTAATCTTATGTACTTCTTCAAGTACCATAAGTATTCTTGATCTCAATCTAGTTGATCTTCACTTAGATCAATAGAGATTGGTATACGTTCGTCATGCCTAAAGTCATACGATACGTTTTTGGCGATCCTCATATTATATCATACATGATAAATTCTTTTGCAGAATAATTCCCAATTGAATTCTATTCATGTAACTTTAGCTCATTCTAGTCTCAGTAGATACTGAATCCAGCTAAATTCTTTGACATATAATATAGTTTAAGAATCTCACTTAGATCCTTTGATGTTTAACTTAGTAAATTTTTATACATAGTTCAAGCATTCATTACTTAGATTTATTCATATGGGTCGAATGTCTCCAATGGAGTCTTTCGTGTTTGCTTTAGTAAATGCCATTACTTAATCCAAAACAATATTATAAGATCTTTGTGAATGGATCTTAATACCCAGTATGCACTAAGTTTCGCCTTGGTCCGTCATTGATGAATAATTTTCAAATCTAAGTCATTAGTATTTGAATGTTATTTCACAATAGAGAGATATGTGTGTGATACACATAGGACCAATTAAGTTTTACGTACTCCCACTAAACTTCTTATATATCTATAAGAATCATGTACATTTTATGAAACTAAAATATTTATTAGCTTCACTAAAATACAATTCCAATTCCCAATTGCTTGCTTAAATCTGTACTTAGATTTCATAAGCTAGCTTTCCTTTCAAGCATTATTTGGATCCAAAAATCCTATGACATGCCATGTACATAGTTTCTTCCAACATTTGATTGAGGAATACGTTTTGTCATCCAATTGCCATATGTACCAATATGCAATCATTGCTTGATTTATAGACTTGAGCATTACGATTATGCATGAGGTTTCAACACAGTATATGCCATGAATTTTCTTGTAACCTTTAGCAACTAATCTAGCTTTGTGTGTGAACACAATTCCATGTTTGATGGTTTTTATCCTTAAGACCAATTTTCAACCAACAGGAGTTAACCTATTCTTGCAAATCAACAAAATTTCAATTTTGTCATCAAAACATTGGTTATGTTTTATGGCCTTTAACAAATTAAACATATAGTCTATATATGGCCTCTAACCATTTTAGGGAATCTATATTTTGTCATAGCTTTCTTACAAGTCATAAACTCATTAATCTACATGATAATAGTTTGACTGCAAGTTGTAGGTTTCTTCACTATCTAATAGAAGAATCTCATAGTTTCATTGACCTGAACTCTATGTTTCTTCACTATCTAATAGAAGAATCTTATAGTTTCAATGACTTGAACTCTATGCCTACTTGGGTATAGAAAGTCAAACGATAGAATATCAATAGCCACTTGAAAGTCCTTTGAGTATTCCGTTCTCCTTAAAGCACTTGTAAAGTCTTCTAAGAGATGTCTATTCTTAAAGCCACTTCTAAAGTCCTTAAAGAATAAGTTCGGCTTTTCTGAAGAACTTCGAAAAGCCTCCTGGAATGTCCGTTTATGTTTGTTGTTCGCCTCGAAGACTTTCGAGGTCTATTTTCTCCCACTTGTCATTTTGTAAACGAATCCGAAAAGGACATTATTTCGAGCAAACAAACATTATGTTCTCAAAAATTCGTGGTAGAAACAATACCCTTGTGTCTCATTTGAATAAATCACAATGAAACATATATCTATACTTGGGCCTTAGTTTGTTGCATAACAAACACTAAGCTCCCACTGAGTTTAGCAACTATTTAGATATATATAATTGAAAAGATATCCTGAAATTACTTTTCAATAGCTTTGACGAATTTGGTTTAGCTTCGTGGTAGTTGAGCATTTTGTTTTAGAAATTATAGGAAAAGTCTTTATGATTCATCATTGATCGAATCAAGTACTAATTGACTTCGATCATTCCAACTTAGATATGTCATATCTTATGGAGCTAGATTGTGAATTTTACTACACACAATCATTGATGATCATTCTTGACTTAAGTAATCATCAACATGATCTAACCTAGATCTTTATGATTTCTTTCCAAGTGGGATTTATACTTCTGAATCTTTGAACTAGCCAAACAGATTCAAACTTATATCACATTGAGTAAATAAACCTATATTCACTCAAATCTGTGTGAAATAATAAAGTCATAAAACCTTTCTTTAGCTTTGAACTCTATCGTCTAGGCGTTCTAACAATAGTTCATATCTTTTGTTACTTTCAACAAGTAAGACTAGTTGTCTTAAATTGATCTAAAAATTAATGAACTTTCAAAAGTCCATCAAAATAGAGCTTTTGAATGTTAACTTGTTGATATGGTCTAAGCAACAATGCCAAAGATTAGTGGAACTCAAATCAAGGGGTTGATTTGAACCTAGTAAAGTTCTTATTGTTAAAGAGTTGTTTGTTTTAATCAAGCATATTGACTCAACCCGTAATTGACCATTTCATTCAAATAAACAAACAAACATTGTTTTTGTTTTTCTTGAATGTGAGTCTTTCTGTGTTTGAAAACAGAAATTTAGGTATGCTGATTATGGAACAAAATAGCCATTAAGTTCCAGCCTTTGAAAGGACTTAAAACAAACCAGATGACCCTACAACTAATGTAGCATTGCCATGCTTCATTTCCCACTTGTAGGCCATTAGTGTAGCCTAGCTTCCATTGTTTGAGTTATTACCCAAGTAAGAACCTCAAGCGGTATATGATACCAAGGAAGTTTGATTGCTAGGTCACTGCTCTTTTAAACATAAACTTATAGGTAGAAACGGAATTGTAAATTCCTTTCATTTGTTCCTTGTTTTCCTATTTCTTGTACCCTTTCTTATATTCTTAAGAATTGTATTATTTAGTGTTGACTTTTATATTTTGTTTAGACATGTCCAATGTCACTCCAACGAAGTTCTTACCATTTATGTTGAATATTCTGTTTCAACTAGATGATCTTACCATAAGCTTCTAAAGTTCTCTAAGCATCAATCTATTCGAATGTCTAGGGTCTAGACTCATTCGAGAATTAAATGGAAAAAGATTTTAGGTTGTTAACCATTGGTAAAGCTGAGCGTTTAAACTCAATGCTTTATGATCTCAAAACTACATTGTATTTTGAATTCACAAGCACCAATCGGTTCGCCATTCGACTTTGATACTCGAAAACAACCATAAAAGTCGCTAAAAGAAACGTACATTTTACATTGCTCATTTTCTCTCATTTCCGTGAATCGTTCTTGGATTCACTACCAATCGAGGAAATTTACTGTTACCTTTCTGAAAGGATTTACTGCAGTGCAAGATATTTAATTATAAACAATAATTAAAACATACATTGAAGCATGCAAAGTCTAAACATTTATCATGAGTAATAACTTGAAAATTAAAGCAATCATGCAATTTAAACAAGTCATTAGCATTTTATTCGAGTTATGTGTTCCGGCAGGTGTGAATAAAATGATTCCAAGATCCTAAAATCCATTGAAGAATTAAGCACATTATGTATTTAGACTCAATTCTAAAATCTTTTAGGTAAGCAAAAGCCTTTTGCTAATAGTCTAGAAACTACTCTTGGTTGATAGGTACGTCTAAGAACTTATTAGGTAAACCTATCGATTTTGCCACGACATAAAAGGACTCCTTACTTATATCGTTGAGTTTCACCAAAACTAACATGTACTCACAATTATTTGTGTACCTTACCCCTTTAGTATCGATAAGTAACACCTCGCTATGGCGGAAAACTATTACTAAGATCGATGTAAAGGATATCCAAGTAAGTGTTATTTTGGCATGGCACCTTTTAACTCAATTTTTTAAGTTTGGAACTTAAGGCTCTTACTATGTTGGTTAGATTTTAAATGAACTAAAATCCTTAATCATGCAACATAATCAAGCCACAATCTCATGCATAATTAAGACATATTTAAAGCAATAAATAACTTAAAGCATGCATAAGATAAATGTGATCTAGTATGACCCGACTTCATCTTGAAGCTTCAACTTCAAAGTCCGTCTCGAAAATGGAAAGTTCGTCTTGAATTTCACCGTGGGAGGCGCCATTTTCTCCAAATAAGATAAGCTATAATTAAACTAATTACAACTATTTGATGGTACGCAGACCATATTTGAATTGAAAAACAAATTTGGTACTTTAGACCAATTACATTCAAATTAATGGTACGCAAACCATATTTTCTATCCTATTTGGGCCATACTAGTCACTTCATAACCTGCAAAAACAGTACATATGCAATATATACCATTCATCCATTCATTATCATGAATGGCCCACATAATTGGTTAGTTAAAACACATTGTATGCATCATATAAACATTTGCAGCAATTAATCAAGGACACCAATAATCTACCAATTATTCAGTCCTTATTAATTCTAATCAAGTTGTTTAACCTTAAAGGATTTGTAGACCTAATCAAGAGTTTATGACTAAAAAGGGCTCCCACTTAAACCAATAAATTCATATTCTTTACTAATTTTTAAACATAAAAATGTATTTCTAGTCTAACCGGAAACATACAAATTTAATTAAAATTTAAAGCTCATATAAATTTATAATTGAATCTACTTATTTAATTTATTTTCAGTCGAATTTAAATTAATTCAAGGTTTTTAATTTTAGTAAAATAATTAGAATAAATAAAACTTATAATAATTATAATATTCAAAATTAAAATCCAAGAAAACAATTTAAATTATTAATTTTAAAATTAATTAAAATTTCATGAACTGAAAATCTCAAATTAAAATTTAAAACTCGACAATGGTAACATGACGAGCACTTAGGCTTGCGCCCAAGCCCCGTCGATTGCTCGGCCTGTCGCTGGCCCATGGCACATCGTAGCAGCAGCCACGCGCAAACGCAGCAAGCCAAGCTACGCTTGCGCAGCCTGCCTGCCCATAGCATCGCAGCAGCTACGATGGTGCTCGCTCGCTCGCTCGCGCAAGCAAGCGCTCGAGGCCACGCGTGTTGGTGCGCTGAGCTGCGATCGCTGGGCGACCAGCTCTCGCCCTCGCGCGCGCGCACCTTTGCTCGTGCCATGCCATCGCTGTTCGCCCATCGCCCACATGCGCGCAGCACTCGACACAAGGCAGGGCTGCTACCTTGTGCTCGCGCGCCACTCGCCTTGCTCGTTGCACTCGTACCGCATGGGCGATGAGCTCCCTTGCTCGTCGTCGCATGCCCGCACTATACAACACTCCTTTGGGGTAACACGTCGCGTCCATTGCTTTGTGCGTGCAAGTTTTATGAGCGAATTGCATAAAAATTTAAAATTTTTAATTCAAAATTAATGACAAATTAATAAAACATATTAATTTCATAATTTTAGGGCGAAAAATCAAAAATTTATTAATCAATTAATTTCCGATTAATCATGGATTCAAATCTAGGTCATAAAAATTTAAAATTTAACACAAATTAACAATTTTTATGGTGGTTTTTAATCATAAGTATCTAATTAAATTATTAATTAATTATGAAAATCAAATCAATTCTAAATTATTCGAATTTCAACAAATTAATCATAATTACAAATTATGATGCATAATTAACAAGGCTAGGCATTCAAACTTGTTAAACATATACAGTAGGTCAATCAAAAATTCAAGATTTATCAACAAGAATCGCAAATATTTAATTTAACATCTTAAATTTACAAACTTTTGCGTTCGAAAAACTAAAACCTCTGAAAAGTCATAGTTAGGCTTCGAATTTGGGAATTCTGGGTTCGGCCTAAATATATTATTTTTGTCAAAATTTTAGAATGCCTTTTACATGCGGAATTGACACAAAAATCACTCGATTTGGATGAGTAACGAAAAAACTGCAGAAAAACTGCGTACATATAATTAAATAAACGCAATTTGCAATTAATTAACAATTACGAAAATTAATCACCCCTTTTAATTCCTTGCTAATTTGTAATATTTAACCATGTTTATGCAATTTAGATTATGAAAATAATAAGAGACTCGTGATACCACTGTTAGGTTACAATTCATATGACAAAACATAAATCATGCGGAAAAACCATAAAGTCAGGAAAGCATATTATTTACACATAATCATTTAGCATAGTTTAGATGCATATACTTTGTTGCGTGCCCTCCCTAGCTGCGCCCGAACCGAACAAGAACAAGTCTTTAGGACTCCAAGTGTCGTCCCTCCGTAGATAGTCCACAGCACGTCCGGATCTGCCTTAAGCTTGATCAACTAGAATCGCCCTTAAGGTAGCTTAGGAATTTCGGCTAATATGGTGCAAGTGTATGGCTGATTTTTCTTTAAAATCTTACTTTTAGAATACTTCAATTGTATCTATAAATTATGACCCTAGGCACCTATTTATAGAGGTATGGAAAAGGAACTGGAATCCTATTAGGATACGAATTAATTAAACTAGAATCCTAATAGAACTCTTATTTAATTCATTTATCCTTTTAGGATTAGGAATTTAATCATATATCGAAACCTGATAGCTTTAGGATTCGTATAGCACACAAACACACACACGCACGCACAACATCCCACGAGGGGCGCCATGCACGCGCGGGCAGCCCGCGAGCTCGCAGCCCATGCCACGAGGCCCACACGCTGCCGCAGCCTTGGCGTGCGCTGGGCCTGCCTTGCGGTGGGCCTGGCGCAGCCTTGGCTGGTGCGTTGTGGCGCGCTGGCTTGCTGGGCGATGGCCCGGCTTCGTGCTGGGCCTTCGTCTGGCAGGCCTCGTCCGATGCTAATTCGTACGATACGCTTCCGATTAAATTACCGATTCCGGAATTTATTTCCGATACGAACAATATTTAATATTTTCGATTCCGGAATTAATTTCCGTTTCGAACAAACCGTTTCCGGAATTATTTTCCGATTCCGATAATATTTCCGATTCTGACAATATTTCCGTTTCCGGCAATATTTCCGATTCCGGCAATATTTCCATTTCCATCAATATTTTCCGACACGTACCATGTTTCCGTTTCCGGCAACATCTACGACTTGGATAATATTTATATTTCCGATACGATCCATATTTTCGTTTCCGGCAATATCATCGTTTCTAGAGTATTCATTTCTTGCTTGTGACGATCTCAGCTTCCACTGAAACCAAGATCCGTCGATTCCGAATATCCATAGATGGAGTATTTAATGCCATTAAATACTTGATCCGTTTACGTATTATTTGTGTGACCCTACGGGTTCAGTCAAGAGTAAGCTGTGGATTAATATCATCAATTCCACTTGAACTGAAGCGGCCTCTAGCTAGGCATTCAGCTCACTTGATCTCACTCAATTATTAACTTGTTAATTAATACTGAACCGCATTTATTAGACTTAACATTGAATGCATACTTGGACCAAGGGCATTATTTCCTTCACATATAACATGTACGAGCCGTCCTTTTTGGGTGCCCTAAAAAACTCGGGAATCTCAACATCACTCTTAATTTCTTTCCTACCATTCTCATTTAAGCTACAACCACGCCTCCTAAACCATATTTGACCCACTTCATCGTATCCCAATTCCCTGTTAATCCAATCACAAAACTCAAAATAACATACTTCCTCATCATTTGTATGCAATCCCATCCCTGCCTTAGGAATATCACCCATTTCATACGTTGTTTTATTATTGTTCATTACAAAATTGACCCCCGTGAAACTACCTAATTGTGACAGGCTCCATCAATTTATACCAAGTGTAATATACGTTAATCTACCGTTAAACCTGATGCACACACACAAAAACAGAGTACTCATTCAATTACTTGATTTTAATCCAAGCACAACTAAAATCAATCACAAATTATCCAACATTCATTCACAAATTTCAGTTTACTGTTTTAAGGTACACACACTAACATATTGGTGTCATAATACGATTAAGCACTAATTAATACATTAATCCTAATTAATTAATCAGAAATCCCTAACCTTTTTAATTTCAAATCGAAAATTTAGGGTTTAAATATTATAAATTACCTTGGTTTCTGTATGAGTATGTAATTCCCAAAATTGATCAACTCTGTCGTTTTCCTCTTCCTTTTCCTTGATGTTGATGTCTTCCTCTTTCCTTTATTGGGCGTCATTAAAGTACAACAGAGCAAGACAAAGCAGAGCCAAAAATGGAACAAAAACAGTGAAAATATGTCAGAAATTTTACCCAAAAAATGGAAAAGAAAAACATCAATTTAAGTAGTTGAAGAAAATGACGTTTGTAATTTATGACTTACAACATTCAATGGAAGTTCATTGATGGTTGAGCTTCATTAATGGCGTGCAGAGAACATGATTGTTGGTCTTCCCAGATTTTTTTTTATTTTTTTTAGGTTTTAAGCAACTGCATTTTATATGGGAGGCAAAAGAGGGAAAAGGGTGTACATAAGGAAACACGAGTGCACGTGACTGACACATGGAAAGTCAAGCCGGAAAATTTTAGGTCATTGCCTAAAAACATAAATAGGTTGTCTTTCGTCTGTTTTTGGAAAAAAAAGTTAAAAAATTATTTCTCACAAAAAAGTACTCCCTCTGTATTTATTTAAGGGATACACTTGCCTTTTCCGGCCGTATTTATTTAAGAGATACATTTGCCATTTTTAGTATCTTATCAACCCCACCATCTAATTAAATAATTTATTTAAGATATCTTATGTCCCACCACCCTATTAAACAAATAATTTTAGAATTACACCCCACCCCACTCTCTCAATTTTCATGATCTCCACTTGTTTTACTTATTAAAATTTTTACCCAACCCCACTTATTTTATTACTTTATTTCATTCAATTCTTTTTCTTAATACCCGTTCAAGTGTATCTGTTAAGTAAATAAAGAGGGAGTAATTATAAGAGATTATTTTTGGCAAATTTGCACCAAAATAAAATAAAAATAGTTTGATCCTTAAATTCCCCTAAAAAAGATCCAGTATTGTAATCAATCCAAGGTGGATACACGCCAGTTTAGATAGCTCTTATTCACTTGCTCCATCTCTTTCCATCATTATTCGCCACGTTTTTGTTTCTTTACTAAAAATCTCACTTCCTTTCATCTTTAGCCACATCTAATCTTCAAATTTCGTATCAAATTTCATGCTAATTTCCCTAAATTAATTTAAAAATAAACACCCAATTTCCCATTTGATCCACTCTCAATTTGATCCACCCTCAATTTGATGTTTGTTTGGTTTCTGGGATGAAAACATTGAAAAGGGTATGTCAAATTGGTAAGTACTTTAACTCTTTTAATTTAATTATTTGGATTTTTTTTATATTACTCAAAGATGTCGCTGTTGTTATCATGTACTATAACTTGCTTGCGTTTTCTGTTTTTTTGGTATTATTTGAATGGTAAAAATATTGGGTTCTGATACTTTTGATTTTACTGGATAAGAATATGGTGTATAGTTGATAGCAAGTTGCAAGATTGGATTTTTTTTTGGGTTTCTAGCTGTATGTGAGTTTCTCAGTTGTCTTGTAGCGGACGAGTGATGGAAAATTGCTAGAAATTTCTGGGTTTTTCATAGACTCATGATTTCTATATTTGGGTTTGTACCGTGAAATCCGTTATGCACCCGCGTGTACCTAGAGCGTCAATGCATCATGTAAAATGTACGCGCAGTACGCCCCACTTGTACTATATAAACCTTCTGAAACTTATTGTATAATTCCATTCCAAAAAAAAAAGAAACTTATTGTATCATATGTTCCTTCACATTTTCCACTGAAGTGATTTTCTTTGCCCATTTGCTCTCTTACACATTAACTGATGAACTATTTCTAGTTAATGTCAGCATCTCGGCGAAGTTTAATTCTCTCTTGTAATTGATTGCTTGCTTTGTCTCATGTAGTTGATTGAGGGATACAAAAATCCTAAGGTTGTTGGAGATGATTGAGAAAAATCAGCACAAGTTCTTAACTGTTGCTCCCTTTGAGTGTGCTTGGCAAGAGGAGTTTAAGTTTAAAGAGGCGGGGCGGGGTTGTGTAGTTTTTGAAGCATTTGCTCGCAATGATGTGACGGTGGTGTTCCGGGAGAATGTAGGGAGTCGACACTACCATTACAAAACTGATAGCAGTCCTCACTACACTGTTGTCTTGGGAAGCCATAGGAATAGAAGATTAAAGATTGAGGTGGATGGTAAAGCTGTGGTTGATGTAGAAGGTGTTGGCCTTTGCTCTTCAGCTGCATTCCAGAGCTATTGGATAAGTATCTATGATGGGCTGATTTGTATTGGAAATGGGAGATACCCATTTCAAAATGTTGTTTTTCAATGGCTTGATTCGAACCCAAATTGCAATGTTCAATATGTTGGGTTGAGCAGTTGGGATAAACATGTTGGGTATAGGAACGTAAATGTATTGCCTTTGACACAGAATCATGTATCCTTGTGGAAGCAGCTAGATTCTAGTGTATATAATGAAAAAGAGGAAAATGAAGAGGGTTATGAAGAGTCCACGAGTAATGATGATAAGTGGGGATTGGCGGATTTTCTCGAGAGCTGGGAGCTTTCCGATGTGCTTTTCATTGTGGGAGGAGAGGAAAAGGCAGTTCCAGCTCACAAGGTCATTTTGGCAGCAGCTGGTAATTTTCACTTTGCTCCAGATGACCTCATCCAGCTTAAAGAAGTTACCTATCCAGTCCTGCATGCGTTTCTTCAGTATATCTATACTGGCCAGACCCGGGTATGTTTGAGTTCGCTTCGTCATATCTATTTAAATGCAATCTTTTAACTTTGTATTTGATGTGTTTAATTCGTTTCTGTTATCTAGTTAAAAAAGAAAGGAGCATTTGTGATATTTTCTTTGAACTTTTATGTGTTTTAAATGATCAATTTCGATCTTCTTTACATGGAACTACATCATGTTGATCAACTGCTCTGCTTGAAAGGTTTCATCTGTCAACTGTCAAGTAACAAATCACTTTCAATATATTAGAAAACCAAAGCCTTTTTATTGATGCTGGTTGTTTAGTTCCTTTGTAAGTCATAAACTAAGTCTTACCTTCTGCATGATAATACTTTTCATGATGATAGTTGTAATAATTGGTGTAGATTTCAGAGGCACAACTTGTGCCTTTGAGGGAGATCAGCTTACAATTTGAGGTCATGCCCTTACTGAAGCAATGTGAGGAAATTATGGGACGTTTTAAATCGAACAAGAAAATGTTTGATTCTGGAAAAAATGTTGAGATTTGTTACCCAAACTGTCAATCGCTTCGTCCCACGGTGTTCCCCTACGGTCTGCCTATCAGTGTGAGTAAACTCGAGCAATTCTATTCAGCGGGTAACTACAGTGACTTAGAGGTTTATGTTGAGGATTATGGCTTTGTTGCTGGCGCTCATAAGATTATAATCAGTTTATGGAGTCTTCCGTTTCTGAAGGTCAGTGAAGCTTACTGGTTTTTTTTGTTTGACTTATTGTCTCTTATGTAGCTTTTTATTGGAGGCAAGTTCTTCATTTAAGCCAGACTTAGGAACTCTTAGCAGAATGGGATTATTTCTTTTTATTTACTTGGTGATATTGTGGCAAGGTTATGTACCTCTCCCCATATGGAGAAGGATAAGGGTGGAATGATGTAGATCAGTGTGCTTCTTTTTCACAAATTTGAAATAGATGTATGGTGCCCTACTGCCCTCTGCGTCAATTCTTTTGTGGTTCCAAATTCCTTTCTCGTTGTGATATCTGGGGTGCAGTTTTTGGCACTGTGGTATTGGTTTTGCTGGTAGACTTTGTACAATACTTGTGAGAAGGTCCATGAAGGATATATGTCCTACCCTTACCCCCTTGGTCTTTCCATTACTGAAATAAGAATGAAAACAGAAAGAAAATGAAAACAAGAAAACTAAGGCCTTAAAAAAAAAACTCAGTACAAATAAGTTTTTATCAGTTAGATAATTAAAAGGCATTTTTTATCAGTAAAAGTCAGTAACTTCAAAGAACAAATGCAACAGTGAATCAGAAAGTCAAAGTAATAATCAGTTAAAAAAAATGAATCCGTAAAAATAATTAATACCAGTAAAATAAGTTGACGAGAACAGGTCTTAAGAGAGAAGAATTTATTTTCTGCCTGCCACTATCTTTGAGACTAATGAGAGAACTCAGAGAAGAGAAAAGTTCCCTGGTCAAAAACATATGGATCTTCCATAGGAGTTACCATGATATGAACTGTTAAACAGAAATTTGGATGTTTATTGTCGTGATTGAACATTGTAAAGCTTTTTTTGGGGGTTTCATACCTCTTTCTCTTGTCAGCTGTTACATTTGTAATAGTGACACTACTGACGAAATTATCGATTTTTATGGGAAATTGATTTATGTATAAACAACTATCAGTTCATGAATAAAGCACAGCAAGCCAGCCATCTGGTCTGGGTCAAAAGGCTTTTTGCAGTTTTTTAACCTTCGTCCTCTTTTCTCTCCTATGCTTCATTCCTTATGTCAAACGTGTATTGATGTCTTAAAAGCTGCAGTTGTTTGAGAAACTCAAAGCTAGAGTAATCCCACTTTGTTTGTGTAGGAAGTGGTCATTTACGAGTCCTTAGTACTCACAGAGATTGCTAGTCTGTGGAGTCTTTATGACTGCCCAATCTGTTACTTTTTTTTTTAAAACTCAATCTTGACTGTCGACATCTATGTTTGATTTCTTCTGTTTTGAATAAGTGATTTATAAATCTAACTTCCGTTGGCAGATGTTCACAAACGGAATGAGAGAGAGTGCTTCCACGAAAGTTCGTTTGAGGGAGGTATCTCCTGAAGCATTGAAAGCAATGCTAAATTACATGTATAGTGGGGAGCTTGATATGGAAGATATCAAGGACAATGACACCTTATTACTCCATATCCTTCTATTGGCTGACCAATTTGGAATCACACACCTCCAACAAGAATGCTGCAAAATATTGCTAGAATGCCTCTATGAGGTAGTTCTTTAATGCTTATTGCCTATTTTATGTATATCCTGGTTTCATCATTGGAGTATAGTTGTTTTTCCTCATTACAACGAGGTTTTGTTTGCATGACATTGCCCTAAAAGAGCGGAGAAGTGACATGCAGTCTGGGACTTCTGAAAAACAAGTGAAGAGGCACAACTATTACAATGAATTATTAGATATTAATACGTCTATCTATATATGAATGCAGGGATGGCGTCTTCTAATGGATGCAGGTCATACAACAAGCGTTTTTCTTATATCACAAGTTTAATGGACGAGGAACCAGAGTTTTTGGCATAGTAGACTGCTTCTGAAGCTAACTCTTAAAATTTGTTGCAGGATTCCGTATGTCAAATACTCCAAGTCATTTCCTCAATTCCATCTTGTAAAGTAATTGAAGAGTTCTGCAAGAGAAAATTCTCAATGCAGTTTGATTATTGTACGGCCGCAAGCATGGATTTTACGTTGCTAGATGAAGCCACAATCAGGAGCATCCTTCAGGTGGGTTCTTGTTTTTCAAGCAGCAGATAGAGTGATCTGCCATTAGATATGGGGATTAGAATCGTTGAAAAATATTTATGTTTTATATCCGATTATGGTCCAGTTGATTGCTTGATATAGATCCCTAGAGAGGAAAAGCCAAGAAGGAGATATTTATGATGGAATTGGAAAAGATGGATAAAATTGAAGCTTTTGATTTGTTTGTGAATGATGATAAACCCTTCCCTTCCCTGTTTGGCTCTTCTCCTGGGCATGCCACAGATTGCAGTTTCCTACAGTGGTTCACAATGTAGAGCTTTGATTCTCGTGGCCAATACTGGAACTTTGAAGTATTGCACATGTATTGAACTCCATGGCTTCTGAATTGGACAGCTTCTTCATCTTTCCTAAAAAATATATCTGATCACAGAGTGGCTAGTTCGTCACTTTGTCCACTGTATTTTAGCAGTTATTGTAATAGGACAATGGAAATTTTGCAGCATCCAGATTTGACAGTAACGTCAGAGGAGAAGGTTCTGAATGCAATTTTGTTATGGGGTGTGCAAGCAAAAGAATTTTATGGATTAGACGCTGTGGAGGCGTTATTGATTCATTCAACTCCAGAAATTATATTTGGTCAAAGGCTTAATTCCTTGAATCACTTACTGCCACTTGTCCGGTTTCCTCTGATGCCATTCGACCTGCTAAAGAAGGTGAGAATGCCTTTGCTGACTTATAAATGCCGAGTTTTAACTAGAAGAGCGTTCAGAGAAGCTTTATATAAATCCTATTGAGTATTTATTGTTGTTATTTGAGTTTGCAGTTAGAGAAGTCTAGCCTTATGACGTCAATTCCTGCGTTTGCAAATCTTGTAAGTGATGCTCCTCTTATCACTCACCAGTCACCCCTCTCACTCCCCTTCCCTCTCCATGAAAGAAGAGAAGAAAGAAAGATGAACAATTGAAATGTTCGGAGTTTCTTTTTGATAATATGTTTGATTGTCTGGAGGAAATCATATCTATTCTGTTGGAATTTCAGGTGAAGGAAGCTATAGATTATGCAAAGTTTGGTGTAACCTGGACAGAGATTGAACCTAAGTAAGTCCAGTGCCTCCCCCCCATTCTTGACAGCGCGCGTTAAAATTTGTGCATATGTTTTGGGTGTACTGTGGAAATATATTGGCTTGTATAATATAAGTCGTAATATTCATAGTAGGTTTGTTTTCCGGAGTCCATTTTTAGAAGCCATTTCCCCCACCCCACCTCCTTAAAGAGATAACATAATGCTATCATATGTTATAACTTGCAGTTTCTGTAGTTAACAACCAGCTTGGAGCATGTGATTTACTCCATTGGACTTTCTGCATCAACTATATGTTTTATATCTGGAGCTGTTTTAATTAAATGTTTATTTAAGAGTCGCTACTAATGTACTATTGACATTTATCTTCGTAGCCCGCGATTTCACCACCGACGCTCTAGTTACAAAGAATTGCAATATATATGTGATGGCGATAGCAATGGGGTTCTGTATTATGCAGGAACTTCCTACGGGGAACATCGTTGGGTAAATCCGATGCTTTCCAAGGTGAGTCTTTAATTTAAGCAGAAAACATTTTCTTCTCTCTCCCCCCCCCCCCCCCCCCCCCCCCCCTAACCGACTTCTATGTATCTTGTCGTAATTATAAAAGAAAACACTTGCTTGTTTTGCTTTTGCTTTTGTAGAGAATTGTCATTACTGCTAGCAGTCCTATGTCAAGGCTTACGGACCCTAAGGTTTTGGCATCAAGAGCTTACCAGGTACTAGCCATGAAGAAGAATCAACAAATAGCTCTTATATCGTTAATTATGCTTACTTCTTTACGAAACTTTTGTTTTTTTGGTAATCCTCTAGGGAACCTCTTTTTCTGGACCTCGGTTTGAAGATGGGAAAATTTTCTCTTGGTGGATGGTTGATGTCGGTGAGGATCATCAGGTTTGTCACAGCTTCTTTGTCGAATCCCTATTGGTTTATGCATAATGACTGGGAAGAGTGTTTCTTTCTACGTATTACAAAAGCTGCCCTTTTTGGATATAGTTCATTAAATTAATACAGCAAGCTGGACTTTACATTTTTGATTTGCGCAGCTCATGTGCAACTACTACACATTAAGACAGGATGGTTCGCGGACATTTATCAGACACTGGAATCTTCAGGTACAAAGAAGATTTCCCTTTTTGAGTCTATTTAAAAAAATGAAAGAGAATTAGCATTGCAGATAAGTTAGATAATACTTGAATCAACATGTGCAGGGGTCGTTAGATGGAAAGCAGTGGACGAATTTACGGGAGCACAAAAATGAGCAGAAAGTATGCAAGCCTGGGCAGTTTGCATCTTGGGCGGTGACAGGTCCACAGGCTTTGCTTCCCTTTAGATTCTTCAGGGTATTATTGACTGGGCCAACCACTGATCTCACAGAACCTTGGAAATTTTGTATTTGCTTCCTTGAACTTTATGGATACTTCCGCTAGGATTAAGATTTAAGAATGAGGAGGAAACTACAGCACATCGCAAGATTCTCAACAAATTATACCATGCTTTATTCGCGTTTTCTTGTATAATCAGATTAATAGTCCCACGTTGAAAATTTTGCTTCCATGTCGCCATGTTGGCGTGTAACATATATATACACAATTATACCAAATTTTTTTGCCCTTAGTAAGGGGTGAGAATGAGGGAGAAAGCATGGGAAGAGAAGAGAGTTAAATACATGAAATCATGAAAGAAGATAACATATCAGAAATATTACCGTTATTGTAGCTCCCGCATAATATTTTCATTTTATTTTTAAATTTTTCAGGTGGTGAAAAACAACTTTTCAGAAATATTACCTTTGATGTTCATTTATAGAATAGAGATTTATATGCCCTTGTAGCTCTTTCAAAAAACAATAATGGTACTCCCTCCGTGTCTTTTTGTTCTTTACGTTTGGTATTTTGCACGCGTTTTAACGACTAATTAATGTACATTGTGATTCTTTTATTTTTTTATTAAAATAAGGCAAATTATGTTTATTTATAATGTTTTCACTTTTATCAAAATTCTGATATTTGAAAAATGAGAAAATTTTAATATCCTAATGGAAAAGTTTGAGGTTAAATGACCCAATGAATTTTAATTGGTTAAAATAATCATTGGACACATATTTTAATAGAATGTTAAGGCATTTATGTGATAATATAAAAAGAAATATAAATAACATTTTGGGACACCCAAAAGGAAAATGTAAATAATAAAAAGAGACGGAGGGAGTACGTTAAACTAGAAAGTCGTATCTCTATTATATAAGCCAGCCGCTGAGCGCTTTTTAGTAACATCAGTTTTCGTGTCCCCAAACAATTTACAAAAATACCCTCCACGATTTTACTGTTTAATCTACCTTGCAAACCTAATTTGACTGCAATAATATAACGCCCAAAATTGTGAACCAGGGCCCATTAGTTGTACAATTGAATGCAGTACCTAAATTAAGGTTGATTGATCATTTAAATCAGGAAATGAAATAAACAATAGGAAAGAAAATATTACAAAATATTACAGCTTATTCTTATTGCCAAATTAAAACAAATTTACATAGTAAACCAAAAAACAGTCTAAAAAAATCTCCAAAATTTGCAAAAAAATATTCTCCAAAACCAGAACCGAAAAAAAACGTTCTGCAACACTGATTATCAGAAGAAGAAAAAACATTCGCAAAGTTTGATTCTCAGAAGAACCACACCAACGTTCTTGAAGTCGCTCCCATACAAGTAAGTATACTTTTCTCACGAATCCTTGCAAGAAAATAAAAATAGAAATTAAACACACTTTTAATAGATTTGTAATTTTAATGCATAACCAACAAAAGAAATTAAATAATTAAATTTTAACAAATTCATGAGTTTTTAATCTAATTACTTCAAGGATAACGCCATTAAAATATGTTTGTGCATAAAAATACATGGAATTATAGTATGCATAACAGAAATTAAACAAATTTTAAATAATAATAATTCGTGAATTTTTATGCATAAACAAATTTTCTTTTTAAAGATTGTTGTTATGTAAATTAAATCGGTCTAACTTATATAATTTCATTAATTTATTTTGCAGATTTGAAAATAGAAGGTATGTAAGTTTCATGCCGTAGACACCTAAATTGTGTCTCCCCTCTGGGATGATGACGATACCATTATCCTTACAAGGCGGTTGGAGCAACTCCGTGCGGAAATCCCAATTGCTAACAACATCTCCAAAATACAAAAGCCAAAATCCAATCCCTGAGGCCGTTCCCCTCCCGGAACTCGGTACACAATACAATTTTCAAAAACCAATTTCAAAATCCAAGTACAATCTCATCTAGTAGATCATTCCATTGGTTTTACTAAGCCTTTTCCACTCAAAATCATATAAGGCAAGTCAAATTCGGGCGCCGACCCACAAAACCGAGCAAGTCGGGCCTCGTCCCGTAAAACCGAAGTTCAAAACCCGAAACGGCTTGTTTTTAGACGCAAAATCAAGTCTTAACCTCCAAGAAAACACTACGTGTCAAACATCGTACTATTCGTACGAAGGCACACCAATACAAGACAAATCAAGGACGGAGCCCGCGTCCTTGTTTTGGCGGCATTCACGCCACGTCACCAGCGCCCAGCGCTGCCAGCTGCGTGCTGCGCTGGCAATGGCTGGCGTTTAGCAGCCATTTCCCCTATAAATACCCCCTAATTCCAAGCATTAAGAGAGGTAGATTCGAAATACAACGTCGTAATACCAAAATTATGTTAGGTTATGATACATATGACAATTCATAAATCATGCGGAAAAACCATTTAGCCAGGAATACATATTATTTACACATAATCATATAGCATAATTTAGATGCATACTCTTTGTTGCGTGCATTCCCTAGCTGCGCCCGAACCGAACAAGAACAAGTCTTTAGGACTCCAAGTGTCGTCCCTCCGTAGATAGTCCACATCACGTCCGGATCCGCCTTAAGATTGACCAACTAGAATCGCCCTTAAGGTACTAAAAATTTCGGCACTTTTGAGCAAGGAATGTGACTGAATTTTTCTCTCAAAAACTCACTTTGAATACTTGAAAAACTTGTTATAAATTGTGAACCCAGGCCACATATTTATAGGGGTATGGAAAGAGAATTGGAATCCTATTAGGATACGAATTAATTAAATTAGAATCCTAATGAAACTCTTATTTAATTAATTTATCAAATAGAATTAGGAATTTAATCATTAAACGAATCCTGTACGTTTTAGGTTTCGTACGCGAACACAAACACCCACGCACGCACAGCAGCCCACGAGGGGCGCCATGCGCGCGCGCGCACAGCCCGAGCATCGCAGCCCACGACTGCCGCAGCCTTGGGCGCGCGCTGGGCCTGCCTTGCGGTGGGCCTGGCGCAGCCTTGGGCTGGCTTGTTGTGGCGCGCGTTTCCCTTGCTGGACGTGGGCCTGGCTTCGTGCTGGGCCTTCGTCTAGCAAGCTCGTCCGATGCTAATTCGTACGACGCGCTTCCGATTAATTTTCCGATTCCGGAATTCATTTCCGATACGAACAATATTTAACATTTCCGATTCCGGAATTAATTTCCGTTTCGAACAAATATTTAATATTTCCGTTTCCGGAATTATTTTCCGATTCCGATAATATTTCCGATTCAGACAATATTTCCGTTTCCGGCAATATTTCCGATTCCGGCAATATTTCTATTTCCGATAATATTTCCCGATACGTACCATGTTTCCGTTTCCGGCAACATCTACGACTTGGATAATATTTATATTTCCGATACGATCCATATTTCCGTTTCCGGCAATATCATCGTTTCCGGAGTATTCATTTCTTGCCTGTGACGATCTCAGCTCCCACTGAAACCAAGATCCGTCGATTCCGAATATCCATAGATGGAGTATTTAATGCCATTAAATACTTGATCCGTTTACGTACTATTTGTGTGACCCTACGGGTTCAGTCAAGAGTAAGCTGTGGATTAATATCATTAATTCCACTTGAACTGAAGCGGCCTCTAGCTAGGCATTCAGCTCACTTGATCTCACTGAATTATTAACTTGTTAATTAATACTGAACCGCATTTATTAGACTTAACATTGAATGCATACTTGGACCAAGGGCATTATTTCCTTCAGTCTCCCACTTGTCCTTAGGGACAAGTGTGCATTTCCTAACTCCTTTGTCGCTCGATGCTTGCTCTTGAACATAAGGTAAGAGTTGTCATCCTTATTATGTCCAGAGGTGTTCCTCGGTTTCAGAGTTCAACTGATCAAATAAACAGATAATCATAGCCTATGATTCATCCGAGCACGGCCATGCATTTCACAGTTTCTAGCTCTCCGAGTGGCCTTGTACAACTTTTAAGCATCTCATCCCGATTTATGGGAGGACAATCCTAATCTTGCGATCTTGAGATTAGACTTCGTTTGATAGGTAATTACCTGAGCGTTGCCTTTATAGCCTCCTTTTACGGTGCGACGGTTGGTCAACGTCAAAGCAACCAGTTCTCAAACAAGTAATCTCAAATCACTCAGGTATTGAGGATTTAGTGTCTAATAATTTTAATGAAATTTACTTATGACAGATTTTCATCTCTTACAGTAAGTTTCATAGGTCTTGTCCGATACTAGTCTTCCCAAAGTAAGTATCTATGCAAATGATTATGACATTGCCATGTCCACATAGTTCAAGAAACAGAACTACTAGTCATCTTGCATTCTAATCGTCTAACGTTTTCTATGCGTCCAATTTTATAGAAAACTCCGACTAGGGACCATTTTCAACCTTTGACATTCAAGTTCACTTGATAGACATTTCTTAGTCACAGGACTGGTCCTGACAGTCTATCTTGAATATATCGTCAAATTGAAGGGACTCATCATTTAATACTAAACCAAGATTAAATGGAATATGAAAATGCATTTCATATATGATAAATGTTCAACCCCAATGTTTTACAACCATGGGCCTCAAACCCATCTTCTAAAACAGTTCATGGAATTTCAAAGCTATGCTTGATTTCCAGTGCTACAATGTAAGTGTTGCTTCTCACTTGTTGCATAGGTTTAGTTATCATGCTTTGCCAATCTTAATATCCTTTTCATCGAATGTTCTTCGAGATATGATGATAAGAACTTTTGAGTATGTTTATTTTGTGATCTAGTCTTTCTTGCTACATTAGTGGTTCTACGCATTTTGCAATGAAGAACCATTAAGTCAACAGACATGTGATCTTCCCAAGTTCAATGAAGAACTCATTAATATAAACAACTCTGTTTTATTGCTTCTTAGGCAATAAGTACTTTTACTTCAACTGTTTAGGTTGCTAGTGATGCTTTGTTTGGAATTACTTATCCAAGCAGTTCACAGATATGTGGAATACTTTCCAGCTGTATCTTAGAACATTAATATTTTAATATCCCACGCAACAACTCATGGTCTCCAATCCATGTTGCCATTTCAAAACACGATGCTCTATAGCTCGTCCTTATCAATGGTTAACTCCAAAGGGTCTTGCTTGATCCTTTGCCAGTGTTTATGCGTGTAGCATCAATATTTAGCATATCTTTATTTCCTTGAATCAAGAACTATTCCTATGTACCTTTTCAAGTACCATAAGTATTCTTGATCTTAATCTAGTTGATCTTCACTTAGATCAATAGAGATTGGTATATGTTCGTCATGCCTAAAGTCATACGATACATTTTTGGCGATCCTCATATTATATCATACATGATAAATTCTTTTGCAGAATAATTCCCAATTGAATTCTATTCATGTAAGTTTAGCTTATCTAGTTTCAGTAGATACTAAATTCCGCTTAAATTCTTTGACATATAATATAGGTTAAGAATCTCATTTAGACTCTTTGATGTTTAACTTAGTAAATGCTTATACATAGTTCAAACATCCTTTACTTAGATTTATTCACATGGGTCGAATATCTCCAATGGAGAGTTTTGTGTTTGATTTAGTAAATGCCATTACTTAATCCAAAACAATATCATAAGATCTTTGTAAATAGATCTTAATACCCAGTATGTACTAAGTTTCGCCATGGTCCATCATTGATGAATAATCTCAAATCTAAGTCATTAGCATTTGAATGTTATTTTACAATAGAGAGATATGTGTGTGATACACATAGGACCAATTAAGTTTTTATGTACTCCCACTAAACTTCTTATATATCTATAAGAATCACGTACATTTTATGAAACTAAAAATACTTATTAGTTTCACTAAAATACATTTCTAATTCCCAATTGCTTGCTTAAATCTGTACTTAGATTTCATAAGCTAGCTTTCCTTTTCAAGCATTTATTTGGATCCACAAATCCTATGACATACCATGTACATAGTTTATTCCAACATTTTATTGAGGAATTGTTTTGTCATTCAATTGCCATATGTACCAATATGCAATCATTGCTTGATTTATAGACTTGAGCATTACGATTATGCATGAGGTTTCAACACAATCCACGCCGTGAATTTGCTTGTAACTTTTAGCAACTAATCTAGCTTTATGTGTGAACACAATTTCATGTTTGATGGTTTTTATCCTTAAAACAAACTTGCAACCAATAGGTGTGAACCTATTCTTGCAAATCAACAAAATTTCAATTTTGTCATCAAAACATTGAGTATGTTTTATGGCCTCTAACCATTTAAAACATTTGAGTCTATATATGGCCTCTAACCATTTTAGGGAATCTAGGTTTCGTCATAGCTTTCTTACAAGTCACAAACTCATTAATCTACATGATAATAGTTTGACTGCAAGTTGTAGGTTTCTTCACTATCTAATAGAAGAATATCATAGTTTCATTGACCAGAACTCTATGTTTCTTTACTATCTAATAGAAGAATCTCATAGTTCCAGTGACTTGAACTCTATGCCTACTTGGGTATAGAACATCAAACAATAGAATATCAACAGGCACTTTGAGAGTCCTTTGAATATTCTATTCTCCTTGAAGCACTTGTAAAGTCTTCTAAGAGATGTCTATTCTTTAAAGCCACTTGTAAAGTCCTTACAGAATAAGTTCGGATTTTCTGAAGCACTTCGAAAAGCCTCCGGAATGTCCGTTTATGTTTTTTGTTCGCCTCGAATGTCCGTTTATGTTTTTTTAGTTGTACAATTGAATGCAGTACCTAAATTAAGGTTGATTGATCATTTAAATCAGGAAATGAAATAAACAATAGGAAAGAAAATATTACAAAATATTACAGCTTATTCTTATTGCCAAATTAAAACAAATTTACATAGTAAACCAAAAAACAGTCTAAAAAAATCTCCAAAATTTGCAAAAAAATATTCTCCAAAACCAGAACCGAAAAAAAACGTTCTGCAACACTGATTATCAGAAGAAGAAAAAACATTCGCAAAGTTTGATTCTCAGAAGAACCACACCAACGTTCTTGAAGTCGCTCCCATACAAGTAAGTATACTTTTCTCACGAATCCTTGCAAGAAAATAAAAATAGAAATTAAACACACTTTTAATAGATTTGTAATTTTAATGCATAACCAACAAAAGAAATTAAATAATTAAATTTTAACAAATTCATGAGTTTTTAATTTAATTACTTCAAGGATAACGCCATTAAAATATGTTTGTGCATAAAAATACATGGAATTATAGTATGCATAACAGAAATTAAACAAATTTTAAATAATAATAATTCGTGAATTTTTATGCATAAACAAATTTTCTTTTTAAAGATTGTTGTTATGTAAATTAAATCGGTCTAACTTATATAATTTCATTAATTTATTTTGCAGATTTGAAAATAGAAGGTATGTAAGTTTCATGCTGTAGACACCTAAATTGTGTCTCCCCTCTGGGATGATGACGATACCATTATCCTTACAAGGCGGTTGGAGCAACTCCGTGCGGAAATCCCAATTGCTAACAACATCTCCAAAATACAAAAGCCAAAATCCAATCCCTGAGGCCGTTCCCCTCCCGGAACTCGGTACACAATACAATTTTCAAAAACCAATTTCAAAATCCAAGTACAATCTCATCTAGTAGATCATTCCATTGGTTTTACTAAGCCTTTTCCACTCAAAATCATATAAGGCAAGTCAAATTCGGGCGCCGACCCACAAAACCGAGCAAGTCGGGCCTCGTCCCGTAAAACCGAAGTTCAAAACCCGAAACGGCTTGTTTTTAGACGCAAAATCAAGTCTTAACCTCCAAGAAAACACTACGTGTCAAACATCGTACTATTCGTACGAAGGCACACCAATACAAGACAAATCAAGGACGGAGCCCGCGTCCTTGTTTTGGCGGCATTCACGCCACGTCACCAGCGCCCAGCGCTGCCAGCTGCGTGCTGCGCTGGCAATGGCTGGCGTTTAGCAGCCATTTCCCCTATGAATACCCCCTAATTCCAAGCATTAAGAGAGGTAGATTCGAAATACAACGTCGTAATACCAAAATTATGTTAGGTTATGATACATATGACAATTCATAAATCATGCGGAAAAACCATTTAGCCAGGAATACATATTATTTACACATAATCATATAGCATAATTTAGATGCATACTCTTTGTTGCGTGCCTTCCCTAGCTGCGCCCGAACCGAACAAGAACAAGTCTTTAGGACTCCAAGTGTAGTCCCTCCGTAGATAGTCCACAGCACGTCCGGATCCGCCTTAAGATTGACCAACTAGAATCGCCCTTAAGGTACTAAAAATTTCGGCACTTTTAAGCAAGGAATGTGACTGAAATTTTCTCTCAAAAACTCACTTTGAATACTTGAAAAACTTGTTATAAATTGTGAACCCAGGCCACATATTTATAGGGGTATGGAAAGAGAATTGGAATCCTATTAGGATACGAATTAATTAAATTAGAATCCTAATGAAACTCTTATTTAATTAATTTATCAAATAGAATTAGGAATTAAATCATTAAACGAATCCTGTACGTTTTAGGTTTCGTATGCGAACACAAACACCCACGCACGCACAGCAGCCCACGAGGGGCGCCATGCGCGCGCGCGCACAGCCCGAGCATCGCAGCCCACGACTGCCGCAGCCTTGGGCGCGCGCTGGGCCTGCCTTGCGGTGGGCCTGGCGCAGCCTTGGGCTGGCGTGTTGTGGCGCGCGTTTCCCTTGCTGGACGTGGGCCTGGCTTCGTGCTGGGCTTTCGTCTAGCAAGCTCGTCCGATGCTAATTCGTACGACGCGCTTCCGATTAATTTTCCGATTCCGGAATTCATTTCCGATACGAACAATATTTAACATTTCCGATTCCGGAATTAATTTCCGTTTCGAACAAATATTTAATATTTCCGTTTCCGGAATTATTTTCCGATTCCGATAATATTTCCGATTCAGACAATATTTCCGTTTCCGGCAATATTTCCGATTCCGGCAATATTTCTATTTCCGATAATATTTCCCGATACGTACCATGTTTCCGTTTCCGGCAACATCTACGACTTGGATAATATTTATATTTCCGATACGATCCATATTTCCGTTTCCGGCAATATCATCGTTTCCGGAGTATTCATTTCTTGCCTGTGACGATCTCAGCTCCCACTGAAACCAAGATCCGTCGATTCCGAATATCCATAGATGGAGTATTTAATGCCATTAAATACTTGATCCGTTTACGTACTATTTGTGTGACCCTACGGGTTCAGTCAAGAGTAAGCTGTGGATTAATATCATTAATTCCACTTGAACTGAAGCGGCCTCTAGCTAGGCATTCAGCTCACTTGATCTCACTGAATTATTAACTTGTTAATTAATACTGAACCGCATTTATTAGACTTAACATTGAATGCATACTTGGACCAAGGGCATTATTTCCTTCAAATTACGCCTCAAATCCAAATCCAAAAATCCTTCAAAAACACATACAATTTTCAAGTTCTAAGCAATTGGGAGCTCTAAAAGGAATTCTTGCCTAAACCTAAATAGGTAATTCCGAATCCCACCATATTCAATCATGTTTCTTTGATTTTCCTATTTCAAAAATGATTAGCAAGTTGGCATTTTTACTACTAAAAATAATGTCACTTGCAACAATCATACATCTTTTCAAAATCCAAACTTTTCAAAATACAAAAATGCAAACTTTCAAGATTCAAGGATGTTCAAAGTTGCTTGTAACCATCTCTTTGAACTAGAATCATTTTCAAGTGTGGAGTAATCAAAGATGATACCTTTCTAACTTTTAAAGGTTTAATCTTTTGAGTTTCAAGACTCCATTTTTCAATATACAAGTTCAAGTTTTCAAATTTCAAGATCTAACAATGTTTAGGGTTGCTCATGACTACTTCCCTAAACTAGGATCCTTTCAAAGTTCAAGTTCAATATTTCAAGTCTAAACATTTCAAGTTTCAAACTTTTCAAGTTCAAGTTCTATATGCAAAATCTAGGATACTTTGGGTGAACAATCCATCCTAAGTTGAGATTTTTTACCTTTGACTCCGTGTCGGACACACTTATTATTAAGTAGTCGTTGGGCGTTCGGACCTCATGTGCTTACATTCTATTTCAATATTGCACCTTTCAATTACGCACCTTTCAATTACGCACCTTTCAATTCCGCACCTTTCAATATTGCAATTTCAATTCCGCATTTCAATTCCGCACTTTCAATTCCGCAACTTTACTTGCCTAGTCCTTCTAGGCAATGTGGACCTAATCCCTAGTCCATTTCTAGGGGGTCTTGTATTTACTAATTCCACACTTATTTACTATTGTGTTGTTGCTTTATTTGCTTTATGAATTTCATCACTGCACATGCTAAATACAACAAAATACAAGGTTACATCACGCTTAACAAAGATAATTTCTTGGACAAACCGATCTTAGGTTCCCTTAAATTAACATTAAAGCCAATTGACCTCCATACAAAGTAGAAATTCAATTTGTCCTAAATTCAAACCCACATAGTCTAAACTAGGGTATTTTCAAAAATGTTGTGTCACGCACTTGAATTATTTCTAAAGCTCGCGGAATAAGCATCATATCTCGTTCCCTTGCCCGGATCTCACCCATCCGTTTCGAAGATTCAAGTCTTATCCTAATAGAGTCATGTACGGTCTTTCCAAACAAGACCCTAAACAATGTTTGGTGGCGACTCCTACAAAGTACAAAAATACGGTTTCTAAAACAACCGCCCCCGTAGGGAAAAATCCAAAAATCCCCTACACATGCTTTTATGAATTTTAATTAATTATTTCACATTTTAATTCATGCTTTTAATTAAATGATCTCTTATATTTTTTTATCTCTAATTGCAGGTTTCAAAATATAAGGTATGTAACTTTCATGCTTTTATGAATTTTAATTAATTATTTCATATTTTAATTTATGCTTTTAATTAAATAATCTCTTATATTTTTTTAATCTCTAATTGCAGAATACAAAATATAAGGTATGTTTATAGGATTTTTGGGAGAATTATTAATTGGAAAATAAGTTTGTGTTATGAATCAGAAAATAATTCACTTGATTTGGTTTTTATATAGATTTTAAGTTGGGTTAGAAGTTCATAACGAGATACAATAACAAACGACATACGGTATGTGAAAATCAAACAAAAATAATAGTAATAGGCATGCTTTTAGCCTATTTTAATTAATTATTTCAGATTTTAATTCATGCTTTTAATTAAATTATCTATTATTTGATTTTAATTACTTTAATAAACTCGGTTCATTACTAATAATTTGCTTAATAGTTACTTTTAATCATTATTTCATATTACTTGATTAGTCTTTAAATTAAATAAAAGTAATTATGGTTGATTAAAAGCAAGTAATTCAGCAAAAACTCAAGTAGGGCATGTGAACCCTGCCATTATAGACAGAGGTGCTAGATTATCCCCTGATCATGTTACTAAGCTCAGTGGTCCTATCTCTTTGGATGATGTAAAGACTATGTTGGACTCTATTCCAAACAATAAGGCTCCTGGGCTTGATGGCTTTAACAGCTGCTTCTTCAAATCTTCCTGGGATATAATCAAAACTGACTTACACACTGCTATCTGTGATTTTTTTCAAACTGGAAAGATGCTCAAAGAAATCAATGTCACCTCTATAACTCTAGTTCCCAAAGTGAGTGTTCCTGCATCTGTGGGTGATTTTAGACCAATTGCCTTTGTTCTGTGGTTTATAATGCATTTCAAAAATGCTGTGTGCTAGACTCAATTCAGTACTGAAGGAAATAATGCCCTTGGTCCAAGTATGCATATAATATTAAGTCTAATAAATGCGGTTCAGTATTAATTAACAAGTTAATAATTCAGTGAGATCAAGTGAGCTGAATGCCTAGCCAGAGGCCGCTTCAGTTCAAGTGGAATTAATGATATTAATCCACAGCTTACTCTTGACTGAACCCGTAGGGTCACACAAATAGTACGTAAACGGATCAAGTATTTAATGGCATTTAATACTCCATCTATGGATATTCGAAATCGACGGATCTTGGTTTCAGTGGGAGCTGAGATCGTCACAAGCAAGAAATGAATACTCCGGAAACGATGATATTGCCGGAAACGGAAATATGGATCGTATCGGAAATATAAATATTATCCAAGTCGTAGATGTTGCCGGAAACGGAAACATGGTACGTATCGGAAAATATTATCGGAAATGAAAATATTGCCGGAATCGGAAATATTGCCGGAAACGGAAATATTGTCAGAATCGGAAATATTATCGGAGTCGGAAAATAATTCCGGAAATGGAAATATTAAATATTTGTTCGAAACAGAAATTAATTCCGGAATCGGAAATATTAAATATTGTTCGTATTGGAAATGAATTCCGGAACCGGGAATTTAATCGGAAGCGCATCGTACGAATTAGCATCGGACGAGGCTTGCTAGACGAAGGCCCAGCACGAAGCCAGGCCCGCGCCCAGCATGCCGAGCGCCCAACATGGAGCTGCCACAGCCTCGCCAGGCCCAGCGCATGGCTAGGCCCAGCAAGGCCTTGGCGCGCGCACGCTAGGCGTGCTGTTGGGCTGCGAGCAGCGGCTGCTCGTGTGGGCCGCAAGGCCTGCGCGGGTGGTGCGATGCTCGTGGCCATACGATGCTCATGTTTGTAACGAATCCTAATCCTATCGGAATTCGTGTATTGATTAAATCCTAATCCTAATAGATTAAGTTTATTATTTAGAGTTCAAGTTGGATTCTAATTAATAAATCCAAATCCTAGTAGGATTATAATTCCTTTTCCATACCTCTATAAATAGGAGCCTAGGGTAATAATTTATAGATACAATTGAAGTATTCTAAAGGTAAGGTTTTGAAGAAAAATCAACCATACACTTGCACCTAAATAGACGAAATTCCTAAGCATCCTTAAGGGCGATTCTAGTTTGTCCAGCTTAAGGCGGATCCGGACGTGCTGTGGACTATCTACGGAGGGACGACACTTGGAGTCCTAAAGACTTGTTCTTTTTCGGTTCGGGCGCAACTAGGGAGGGCACGCAACAAAGTGTATGCATCTAAACTATGCTAAATGATTATGTGTAAATAATATGCTTTCCTGGCTTTATGCACTAGTGGAAAAAATACCTGTTGAGGGGGGCATTTTGGGCTTATTGAGGCGAACATGGCCCGCTTCGACAGACGTGGCTTCAACAGCACACTTAGCTGTTGAGGCGGGCTTTGTTCGCCTCAACAGGTCATCTGTTGTGGGGGGCTTTCAAAAGCCCGCCTCAACAGCCCAAAACAAAAGGGAAAAATATGGACCTATTGTGGGGGGCATTACCAAAAGCCCGCCTCAACAGACACCTCTGTTGAGGCTCACTTCTTAAATGCCCCCCACAACAGACCTGTATTTTTTTCATATGTTGTTGAGGCGTACATTAAAAGCCCCCTTCAACAACATTAATTTTTTTTCCAAATTCTTTTAAAATATAAAATAGGTGGCAATAACCAAATCTATATATATATACACCATTGAGTTTTGAAACCTGTACACCAATCAACACCAGAATAGCAAAGGTATGAATCTGCTTATTTTTTATTAATAAAATCATTAAATTAACTTCATTTATATTAACCCAATAGAGAAAAGCGTATAGTACGTACATTTACAATTTTCAAACACCTAGCTAGCTAGTCTAACAAATTAAAACTAATATTAACAAATAAAGACAAAAGGCTAGAGAGCTAGTCTAACAAATTTCTCTAATCCGGCCACTTAGCTCCCTTTAGATCATGCATTACAAACCTTAATTAAGGTCGTGCTGACTTTCTTCCAATCGACTCCCTGCAAGATGTAAGGAAAATATATATGAGTACCAAAAATTTACACTCACGATATTATCTTTATATTCCACTGTTTCACAAGCATAAAAAGATATAGTTGCAGACTAGAGCATTATTATCTTTATCAACCATAGTTATTTATTGATTTTAATTTGGTTGCAATTAATTTTAGGAATGATTTGAGTCATGGACTTGGACTGTAATATTACTTTTAAAGCCCCATAATTTTCCAGTTATTGCTGGCTGAAGCATTATTAATTTGCAATACTGTATCTTAGGAGGTTGGATTTTTTCTTAAATTGATGTGAAAAAGATGGAGATATAACTAGCTATTACGAGTACACCAATATGTAAAAAAAGAATGTCAAGGTCTACTAACTACTTAGAATTTGCAAACATCACTCATTGGAGGATCACCTCGTAACCTCAAAGTCAAATTTCCTCAGTGGCTAACCATCGGGATGTGGATCCCTTAACACCCACCCCCCCCCCCCCCTTTCCAAGTGTCTGGCCAACAAAAGCTGGACTAAGAAACCTTACCCATTAAAAAAATTAATAAATCTTCGGTATCTTCTTAGTTATTCTTTACGTGATATAACAGGGGAAACAAAGAAGTTAAAACCCACATGTGAAAAGACAATACTTCAGTGTTGTTATATCTAAACAAAACTGAGTGCAATGATATCTTAATAGAACTGAGTATAGTAACTGACCAGTGTTTCCAAAGATGAAGATCTGTAATAAACTGCTACACCAGCACGTTTTGTAGTTCGTGTTTTAGATGAAGCAATGTTCTTTCCCCACCTTAGAATATCCCTATGAATTCCAAATAGTCAAATGCAATATTAGTGTTACTGATTTTCAATTTTCCAGCATATCTTTCCAACTTAAGTTGTTCTCTTTTGATTCGGAATTTGTTAATTTGTTTTATGCCTTTGTATCTTGGAATCTACTTTTTAAAAAATTATTGCCTATTCTGATCCCTGAACATCCTACTGTGAAAGTTGTAAGCAATTACCCGAGCATATCTAAATTACAAAGAAGTTCCAACCTCCAACATGGTAGTGTCTTTAATTACCACTGTTGAACCAGATGTCTTCCCTAACTTGTCATGGTGTTCTACAGTAACTTTTCTCAAAGAGTAAGGCATGATGTTCTGCAAGAGTAAGGCATGGTGTTCTACAATAACTTTTCTCAAAGAGTAAGGCATACTTTGTGCAATTTCCGTCTTCTATTTACAATTACTTAGACGTGGCAAGGGCATATGCTTATTCTAATGACATTATCAGTCTTCCAACATTTATTATTGATTATTGCATAGTGCGTTTAAATATACTTGGATCCTGACTCAAACCGTCCTATAGTTAGTTGGGCAGCAGAAACATTTTCTACACCTGTATTTTTCCTATATGAGTAGGTTTTATTTTTCCTATATGAGCATGTTGTATGTTTCCTATATGAGCAGGTTGTATTTTTCCTATATTAGTTAATCAGTAACGTAGTCAGAATGTGAGATCAGTAGCAAGACTAGCAGATTAGTATTCACAGCAGCATATCAGTAGATCAGTAGATTATTATTTGTAGCAGAATATCAGTAGATCAGTATGCACAAAAAGAAATAAATTAGAAAAAGATCAGTAGAACAATATTCAGAGCAACAAAGAACTTACAGATTTGCTGCTTGAACCACTTCAGTAATATTCAGAAGCATATATCCCGCTTGAGGTCCTCAGAGGTGTCTAGACAAAGGATACATTTTAGAGGCATAAACTAACTGTTCTTGGGCTTCAAAATAATAACTAAAATGAATAACTTATGCATGACTATAACCAGACTCTTTAGGGATAATCAGTCTGAAAGATGTGTAATTGATAATGCCGGAAGGTTTCAGGACACTTGCCTCCAACTTCTTTTCTCCCTTTAGTAGTGCAAGCTTTCTCTCAAATGAATTTCCATCCATCTGAAAGGGGGAACATATAATGATATAATAGAATTGTCATATGCAATACAAGTAAATGTTAATTTTGTATCTTCAATTCATCTTCGATGACTACAGAAACTGCAGTAAAAAACTAATAGTCTGGCACATTCCGTGTTAGCAAAATACAAAATTTTGTATCAATTGTACTTCAAGTGCACGATCAATGAGATGACAACAAATAGTACACAAGAACCATACAAAGGCATAGAATATTTCCTTACCTGTGATTTTGAAACATCCCAATCAAAAAAGCAAGTAAAGAACTCTGGTTCATGTCTCTCTGTAACCATATACAATGTGGTTTCCAGCGATAGTCCTTGAGCCAAAATGTCTCCCTCCAGGTATTTCTGGATTTTTTAATACAAGACGAAAGTAATATAAGTGAATTATAGGTTAGACTGAAAATAAATAAACTCATGTGAACTCATGTTCCATAAATTGCACATGTGGTCACGAAGAAAATTTGTCTGTTTTCATGAGGAGTGCTTGACCAATAAACCAAGAAAGCCTAATAAGCATGTTTTAAGCACAATCCAAAGGTTGAGGAACTTCTGAAATTTTGATTGTAGTTTAGTAACATTCAAGACTAATCTAGTTAAGAGATACCTTTACTGATGTTAAACGTGTTCAAGTCTATATGCCTCAGCCTCAATCTTAGCCCTACAAAGAGGTTACAGTGATAATAGGTATAGCAGATTGTTGATCGAAACCCAGGTAGTACCTAAACATCAATGCCCACTCCTCTGAACAGTCCGAACGGAAAAGGCCAAAAATTTACATATTGGATCCAGATTCGTACCCTCAAGGTAGATTGCCTTCAATGATCATTTTTTTTGTCATCCCTATCTCTAAATATGTAACTCCATTTATGTCATAGTTTTGAGTTTTGACAGAGTCTGGAAAGCTGGGAAGCAAGCAATAACCATTATGTGATGCAGTCAGTACCCTAGCCTGATTTGAACTAAGTCTTATGCCAATATCTTAAAGTGAATTAATATTCAAAGAACAAGCAAACTCACATCTGCAAAACGGAAATCCGCAAGAAGTTCGTAGTAGATACACATACATGGATTTCCAACTTAGAACTTCTGCAGTTATTGCAAATATATGCTCAAAGATCCATTACATTTTTACTTGTCATTCAGTATTAATAATAACAGTACCCATCAATAGTAATGGGCATATTTGAGCAAGAGACTACTAGCAAGAAATAAGACACAAGAGTAAGGACGCAGAATTACCTGTAAACAACCGCCATCAGAGAGCACAAAGCCGACAGTTGAGTACCCGAACTGGCTGTACAACAAGTAATTAAAAATATATCAAGATCAAAATAAGAAATCAACAGTTGAGTACAGAAAGTTTCACAATAAGGCGAACCAAATGTGATAACCTAACAGAATTGCACCTAGTGTAAAAAATCCCAAATTGAACTTATTACTAACAACTGGAAAAAACCACAAATATCAAACCCTAATTAATTTGCAAATTCATCGAATAACTGTAAAATTATCCTAAGTTATGCTCAACTAATTGAAGTGAAACTAGATTTCAAGATAAAAAAAACTTATAAACTAACCTCAAAAAAGAAGAGAAACAGATCAGCGAGATAGGGAGGACGCAGTCGGGGGCGTGTATCATAAAAGACGCGAAGAAGGTGGTGGTGGTAGTGGTGGCGCTAGTGAGAACCGGGAAGTGGCCGGGAATTCAAGAATCTCCACCACCCACGCAGTACGTTAGGTTTTTTTTTTAGAGATGGAATAGCGCACAGCAGGGATGACAAAAGGATGAAGTGTTTACCTTCTTTATTTTTTAATTTAAAATTTAATTTCTTTTTCCGAGCACCAGTTGAGGCGAACAACAGAAGGCCCACCCTTTCAAGTACTCATATGTAGAGGGGGGCAATAAAAAGCCCGCCTCAACAGATGTTGTTGAAGCGAACACAGTAAAAGCCCGCCCCAATCTTTCAGCAAATTGTTTGACTCGCGTTGACTAGATGGTTGTTGAAGCGTACTTTTAAATGCCCGCCCCAATAGGGGTGCTGCAACAGGGGTTTTTTCCACTAGTGATGGTTTTTCCGCATGATTTATGTTTTGTCATATGAATCATAACCTAACAAGTACTACCTGACATCATTTCTCATAAGCAAGGTGTCTTTGTTGTTGGAAGATCTATATTGCATAATGTCTTGGTTTGTCAGGATATCATCAAAATGTACAGGAAAGGCAAAAAACAAGCTAACTGCTTCATGAAACTAGACCTAAAAAAGGCCTATGACACAGTGGAATGGGGGTTCATTGAGGAAGTTATGAAGGAGTTGGGGTTCCCTGCCCACTTTATTCATCTTGTCATGACTTTCCTCATTACCACTCAATATACAATCCTGCTGAATGGTTCTCCAACTAATCTCATCCACCCTAGAAGGGGTTTAAGGCAAGGTGACCCACTGTCACCCCTCCTTTTCACTCTCTGCATGGAATACTTCTCTAGATCCATGATAACACTGAGTGAACACCCTGATTTCACGATTCATTCTAGATGCAGGAGTATGAAACTGAATCATCTGTGTTTTGCAGATGACCTGCTTATGTTTTGCAAAAGTGACGCAAAAGTGATCCAGCTTATTCTTTGTGGGTTCCATCTGTTTTCTGAGGCCACTGGTCTTATGGTTAACAAAGGAAAGTCTTCCATTTATTGTTGTGGCATGACAGATAATGTTATTCAAGATATAGTGAACATGTCTGGCTTTCAGGTGGGCATACTGCCTTTCAAGTATCTAGGGGTGCCAGTTAGCCCTTGGAAGTTGAAAGCTAGTGACTGTGAAGCTTTAGTTGACAAAATGGTTCATATATTCAAGGTATGGAGCTCAAGGCATCTCTCTTTTGCTGGAAGATCACAGCTAGTAAACTCTGTTCTCATGAGCATTAGTGTTTACTGGTCTCAACTATTCATATTCCCCAAAGCTGTATTGAAGAGAATCAATGCAGTCTGTAGAGCCTTTCTATGGTATGGCACCTATGAGGACAGCAGGACTAGGTCTGTGGCTTGGGATACACTATGTTTACCAAAGAATCAGGGAGGTCTTGGTTTCAGAAACCTTGTTCTATGGAACCAAGCTGCAGTGGGTAAACAAGCTTGGGCTATTGCCAAGAAACAAGACAATCTATGGGTGAAATGGGTGCATACTATCTATGTGAAAGCCAACTCATGGGTTGGGTTCACTGCCCCTGCTGCTGCCAGTTGGGTGGCGAAATATGTATGTTCAGTGAAGAGTACTCTCACCAGCACACTGCAATCTACTCACTAGTTAAATGCCCCTGGGTACTCCATCAAGAAAATGTATGGTTGTATGTCCAGTGAGCTCGATCCCTATGGTGGGATGGTGCAAATTTGTGTGGAATAGGCTAATTGTGCCTAAACACAGGTTCATTCTATGGCTTGAAAGCCATGACAGACTCAAGACAAGAACAAGACTTCACAAAATGGTTATTGGGTGTGATCAACTCTGTCCAGTCTGTGGCAATAGTGAAGAAACTATAAAACACCTCTTCTGTGATTGCACCTTTAGTGCTAGCTGTACCTCAACTCTGCTGAACTGGCTAGGTTTGCATTGCACCAAGTCTGATATGGGGCAGATTATGATCTGGATAAGGAGATCCTGCAAAGGGGACTTCAGAAGGAAGGTAGCCTATACTACTATGGTTGCTTTGGTCTACAACATATGGAGAGCCAGGAACACAGTTGTTTGGGAAATGACAGTTCCCACTTCTCAGGCCACAATTCAAAAAGTTCAATCTGATGTGAAATGTAGAGTCCAGAATCTCATAAGCAAAAAGGTAAAACAATCAGATAGGGATTGGTTTTCTTCCTTATAATTCTGTTTTGATCTCCTAGTGTGATGTAATAGGTTTTTTAAGGCTGTTGCCTTGGTTTGTGACCTTGGGGGTGTTTCTGCCTGCCAAGATAGGGTGTAACCTTGGAGTTCTATTAATATATTGATCACTTATTTGCCAAAAAAAAAAACAAAAAAAGCAAGTAATTGATATTGGTGAGTATAATTTGCTGATTATTATTGCTGATAATTTGGTAATAATTATAATTTTATCTTTTATTGCTGATAATTTGGTGAGTATACATTAGTGAGTATAAAAAACATGAATAATGTAAATTTATGCCCATTAAAAACAAAATATCATTCACTAACAAATGTAAATTAGGAGGATTGTCTCTATTGATTTTAATTAACTATTAAAGATTTTACATCATGCTTTTAATTAAATAAGCCTGTTATGATTAGTTAATCTCTACTTTCAGATTTTATTGGTTCTAGGAATGCAATATCCTAAAAAAACACAATCTAGTGAAAAGGACGTACAAAAGCCTGGTACTTTTTTGCAGTTAATAGAGAAGAGGGGAGAAGAATAGTGTCATTTTGTTGTACCTACATAAAACATTAAAAAAATCATTAAATTTCTACGGAACTACGAAAGTAATCAGACAAGTAAATTAAGTAATCAGACCGTAAGAAAGTATTTCAAGAAACACAATACTGCAAGAACACCAAAATTGACGAACCCAAAATAAAAAGACAAAGGTAATTAGCTAATTCACTTAGTTTATAATTGGAAAATGTATATGAATGAAGAATGAATACAATGGAGGAAAGGGATGGAGTTGAAAACGTGTAGCTACCAAGTTTTGCACGTGCATGGATTAATTCTAAAGTAAGTGAAAAATAAAAAATAAAAATAGAGCTTTTTTAAATAAGGTTTTTTTTTTTTTGTGAGAATACACAATTTAAATTTAAACAAGCTTCAAAAGAAAAAATAAATTTAAACAAAATTCTAGAACAACTTCCACAAAGCTCAATATATCACTCAATAATGAAGTGGTAGTACATCTTGAAAGTCTGAAATGTCTCTTTAAAAAAAAGAAACTAATAGAGTATAGGCTTAAAAGAACCTATAAGTCTATTCAATCTTTTTTAGAGTGAATAGAGAAATTGAGGTATTAAGGAAGTGTAGCCACTCTTATTTAAAGAAGTTTTATTTTTATTCATTTTAGTTGAAAACCGAAGAGATAGATGAAAAGATCTACAGCCACGAAACATGAACAAAACACGAACAGAAAAATATTCATTGGGTCTACATACCATGTTAATAAAATAAATTATCAGCAAGTCCAAATCACTACCATTATACTGAAACTTATCAGATTAACGGGCATTATACTAAATTATAAGTATTTTCGGATTGAGCTTGCATTTTATTAAACTTTTCAAATAATCAGAACTGAACTAATCTAAAGCCAAGAAAACAGAAAATTAAATATTTTTATTATAAAGCTTAACGGGCATTCGATCGAAAATATTCATAGGATCTACATACCATGTTAGGCTTATTTAATTGTGATAAAAATGTTTCGTTAGGCTTAAGATAGAAAGAGTTATTAAGAACAAAAGGAATTGAAGGAGCACCGGTAAAACTAACATTAGACTAACTCCAATTGTTTTGTTAGTATTTTAACGATAAACTGAAAAAATGACCTAATTTATAAGGGAACAATTATAAGTCATAAGAGGTTGAAATTAAACTAACTTCTACATTTCATACTGACTATTGAACATAGAGTGTTGTTGTCAAATTTATATCATACTGTAGACACCTAATTTGTGTCTCCCCTAATGGGATGATGACGAGATCATTATCCTTGCTAGGTGGTTGGTACAACTCCGTGCAGAAGTCCCAATTGCTAAGATATATTCCAAAATCCAATATCCAAAGTCCAATCCCCGAGCCCGTTCCCATTCCGGAACTCGATACCAAATTTAATTTCCAAAAATCAAATTCAAAATCCAAACAAAATCTCACCCAATGGACCTCTCCATTAGCTTTACAAGGTCATTTCCAGTCGAAATGCCATTAAGCAATCCGAAATCGGGCGGTGACCCATAAAACCGAGCATGCCGGGCCCCGTCCCGTAAAATCGAGTCCAAATACGAAACTTAAATACAAAAAAGGAGTGTTTTTAGTCGCAAAACCAAACCTTAATCTCCAAGCAAAACTACGTGACAAAATCGTACAAGCTCGTACAAGGTACAAGACTAGAAGACAAACCAAAAGGACGGTGTCATCGTCCTTTTTTGGCGGAATCTGGGACACGTCATCAGCGTCAGACGCTGGCCTTGCGCTGGGAGCTGACGTGTCTTGGCGTTTAGCAGGTTAATCTCCTATACAAACCCTCATTTTTACACAAAATGGGGAGGCAAAAATTCAATACAACGTCTTAATTTTAATTTTTCCTCTCGAATTCCAATACAAAATTCAAGCTTCAATGTTTCAAGTCTCACTACGATTTCCAAAAAATATCAAAGAAATTAGGAGCACAAATCGGAAAACTAACCTAATCCTAAATAGGTAAATCCGAATCCCTAATCAAATCATCATGATATTCTCTACTCTTCTACCTTTCTAAATTCAATATCTAATTCCAATGATGTTTTCATTTGAGTGCAAGGCTCATGATAAACTAGGAAAAGTGTTCAAAAGTGCAATCTTTGGGAGGTTTTCACTCTTGAAACTCCTCCCAAATGATTTTCTAAGAACATTTTCAATATCAATTGCCAAGATTCAAGATTTATTTTCGAAAATAATTAGTAAAGTGAAGAACTTTCATACTTGAAAGGTTTCTCCTTTACAACAATCATCATACAATTTTACAAAATACTGGAGTAATCTTTTTCAAAGTTCAAGGATGTTTGGAAAAGTGCAAACCCTTCTCCAAACTAGAACACGTGAACATTCAACTTTCTATGTTCAAATACAAATTTCATTTTCAATATTCAATGATGTTCAAGTGAGGTCAATCCCTCCTTAAAACTAGAATCAATTTCAAGTTATGGAGCATATTAAAGGTGAGACCTTTTTAATATTAAAAGGTCTAATCTTTAAGAATCAAGTCTCCTATTTTCAATAGTCAAGTTCAATATTCAAGTTCAAATATTCAAGTTTTATTTCAAATAATCAAAATCAAGGATGCTTTATGATGAGAAACTCATCTAAAGTTGAGGTTTTTAGAGAATTGAATCCATGTCGGGCACACTTAATTATGATAAAGTAGTTGTTTGGCGTTCGGATCTCAAGAACAATAATGCAATTTCAATATCGTCATTTCAATATCGCACTTTCAATATCACATTTTCAATATCGCACTTTCAATATCGCAATTTCAATAACGCACTTTCAATATCGCACCTTTATTTCATATACTTGCTATTTCAATTCCGCACAATATATAAAGGGGAGTTTTTTCCAAAGTATTAGGTGCGCCACGTAGGAATGTCCAGTCATAAAATCATTATTAATATATTTTTATTAATTAAATAAAAAATAAAATGAGTTCATGATAAGATATAACAGATATGTTTAATCGAAAGATAAACTGAGTGTCTCATGATAAGATAAAGACACATATTTTTCATATTTATAAAAACAAAAAAAACTGACTATAATTATATTAAAGAAAAATAAAAAGATAATTTCAAGAATAATTCAATTAGTATTGAACTATGGAGTAGTATGTATATATATATATATGTATATATAGTTAGGCCATGCATAGAAATCAAACGACATAATATGGAACGTTGATGGTCTCCTCCCATCAATATCCTTCAATGGAACGTTGATGCCTCTCTCAATTGAGGCCAGTCCAAATCAGCGACAGGGGGCGTGCTCCGCAACAATCAAGGCAATTCATCTTGCAATCAAAATTTCGAAAAGATGCGACCGAATCTCATACACCAAACTTATAGTTGAATCGGATTCCGCAAACGCAGTAAAAGGGTGCAATAAGGCCGTGGAACCTGAACTTCATCATTAACTTCATTCGGAATGCATCAAAGGCTGGAAATGATATTGAAATTAATTACAAGAGTAGGAAAACAAATTTCGGGGCAGACTCAATGCAAAACAAGGACTCACAAGATCGGACGAGTTCATAGCATGGCTGAAGTATAAAGCCCAATGTAGTTCAATAATGGGTGAGGACATTCTGTTTACTGCTATAGTATTGATAGCAATGTGATGTACTATGGGCTATTTTTCCTGGATGTGGCTGCTTTCATCACTGATCGCCTCCCATCTAATATTAATAAAGTCCCAACCCCAATTACACGGAGAATATAGATTCGAGAGAGTCAATTTCAAGTTGCTTCTTCATTTCTTGGTCATTTGGCTCCAACTGGCTCCAACTTCAAGGCATAGATCATTCAAGGTTACCGAGTTCTTTTCTAGTTGTTGCTCTGCGTGCATATACCTTGAAATACTCGTTGTACAAGTTTAAGGCCTCAGTACACCCATTTACCGACCTAGAGATATGATAATGCCCTGTTTGCATAAGCAAAGGCTATGCTCTTGGAGTAGAATTTTATAGCTTTTCATTTCAAAGTTGTTGTTTGACAGAATATTAGAAATGTCATGAAAAGAAAAGCGCGCATGACCTCCATAAACATTAAAGGTTAACAGAAATAATACAACTTCAATATATGAATATTTACAGGTGTATATAAATGGTTACAGTTTCCATACCTAGCCTTCACAATTTCACAAACTATATGAGCATGAGGAGCTTTTCTCTTGATTTCTATTTCAATTATTCCAAACAGAATAACCGGTCAACAGGTTCCTTACAAAATTTGTTAAACTGAAACTCCCTTTAAAACCAGTTTAGACGCAAAAATATATGAAAATAAACCACTTGGTTCATTTCCTCTTTTTAATATGTTCGATAATATTACTATTTGAGATATTTTACTTTAACTTTCGCTAATCAATTACTTAGGATTTTATAATTGTTTTTTTTATTATCTTTTACCATATTTTAAAGAAGATATTCAAAAAAATATGTACATAAGACTACCCATAAACCAGTATCATATTTAATATTTCGGATTTTTTTAATAAAACCCGTGCATCGCACGAGCATCAAAACTAGTAAGAACTAAAAGTAGTTATTATTCACCTGTTTTCTTAATTGAAAAGAAAAAAATATTCACTTGTTTTCATTTATTTGTTATGATTTTGTCTGGATTTATTTTCTGAGAATAAGTGGTAAAAATATTCTTTAATCAATTAAAATAAGTTTTAATTACTAAAAGTTGATAATTTGGGATAATAATAATATAATACATACAAAAAGTCATTTGTTTTTAATTAAATCATATGAAATAAAGATCAATATCAATTTTCCTTCAAAAAAAAAATGATCATTTAAACATAATTTTAGAGTTGCGATGTTTTATAATTTGGTTTTAATAGAAGGTCTTGTAATAGGGTGGCTTACTCCATGGCAAAAGCCTCTCTCACTTTTGAAGAGACTCTTGTTTGGATGGAGGAGTGCCCCCAGAATGTAGCCCCGATTGTCCTCACGGACAAAGCTTTGATTGAATGAAAGACATATTTATATCTTCTCGTCAAAAGAATGTTATAAATGGTACAAACTAGTACTCCCTCTATTCCTAAAAGTTGTTTCCGTTCCCTTTTTTGGCGTTCCTAAAAGTTATTCTTGTTTCTATTTTTGGACATGACTTTTTACCATAAATTTTCCCACCATCCCTTAATTCATTCACATTTTCCCATTCACCCACCCAACCAGACTTTTATGATTTTTTATTACTTTATTAAAAATATCTTCTCTCTCCTTCATATGTTTATTACTTTCCTTCATTTCTTTATTACTTTCTCTTACACACAATCATTACTCTTGCATCCAATCATTACAAGATTCTATTTTCTTAATTTTCACCCGAAACCTCAAATGGGAAGAACAAATAGGAACAGAGGGAGTACAAAGTACCTCATCATGTTCACAATTTATTTTTATTTTGACAACATTCACATTATATTGAGTAGTGTTTATGCACACGATGTGTGTGTGATATATTGCATGAATGCCTGAAGATCCTACATTAATATTCTTCTAATTCATGGGCAGTAACCGCAATATAGATGATTCATAACCAAATTTATTAAGGATAAAATCATACATGGGACACCAAAAAGTCGAAAAGCTCAAAAGTTGATCTATATTATATCGATTATAAGCCCATTTTAACAATCAATATTCAACCTAAAATTGAAAACTACTTATGCCAAATTAAAGACGCACAAGTATACGAGCATGTAATGTTGCAAATTGGCGGGAAAAAAAGGAGAAAAAAATTCTCAAAATTATATTCTAAACAGTCATCAGAAAAGGTTATCCAGACTCATGGGCTGGATTTAAACAAGAACTACGAGAAAGACTCGTATTTTGAAAAATAGCATCAAAAGTGGATTTTGTTTGCTCATGGAAAGCAGGAAAATGAGATTTTGAATATCCTCGCCGAAAAACATGTAGTGGGGCGGTTACGTATCAAGATGAAACAAATTGAAAGAAAAAGATCATTCAATCATGCTTATTCTTTGCCACTAGATAACAAATCCAAGACTCTCCATTCTCTTAATGTATCAGGTTGACGTACAACAAATCAGATGGGTTCATATTTCGTAAGAGACAATATGGTATGTGGTGCACCTTGCTTGGACATTACATGGTGAATCGGTTTTCAAATGTAGTTGTCAATGAATGCAACCATAGCGCCGCTGCTACTGTCATGCGCATACGGGGGATTTCCTCTGCGCGGTCTTCTATGTTGATTGTTCGTGCTTTATTGCTACGTTTTTTTACACTAAACATAAAACATCAAGTCGAAACATCTTCCGGCAAATATGGCTATTCGCGAATTTCAGCAACAACAATAGATGAATATATTTTGCTACAAGTTTCGAATAATGTACGGACTCAAGCAAAATGTTCCCACACAATAATACAACACTTACGTGATGTTAGAGAGAGAGAGTGATGAAGGAAATATGTCCTTCACCCAAGGTGCATTAAGTCTAATACCAAGATTCAGATCAATTGCGAACAATCAATTCAGTGAGATCAAGTGATCGGAACAGCTAGCTGGAGCAATGCTTCCGATCAGTGAGTTCTAATGAACATTAAACTCACAACTTACTCTTGACTGAACCTACAAGGTCACACCAATGGCACGTAACAGATCACCGGATTAAATGAATCGGAAATTCATTTAATAGCTTTTCGGGAATTAGTTTTGGAAAATGTATTATACGATACAACCTTGCAACGGAATCGTATATCGTATCGCGAATATTCGTAAGCTGGTAGAAACGAATAAATCGTATCGTACGACGGTGATTCGTCGTATACGAAACGATAAATAATATTCGGAACGATATTAAGTCGCGAATACGAAGAGCAGCCCACGAGCCGAATGCACGAAGCATTCGAGGCCCATGGGTGCTTGGTGCGTAGCAACACGAGCACAACAGCGCTGGCCCAAAGCCGAGCGGTTGCGTGTGCGCGCGCGGGCCAAGACGACAACGCAGCAGTAGCAGCAGCAGCGCACGGCCCACGGCCCAGGTGGCTGCGTGCTCGCTTGTCGTGTGTGTCGCGTGGGCTTGCTGGCCGGTCATGGCCTTTTGGCTTGGCCGGTTAGTAGGTTATTCTAATAACCTATACACCCTAGTTTTCCTAACACAATTCAATCAACACTCTAACCCTAGAGACTCAGAGAACCCTAATTCTCTCTGTGCCTCCAAACTGAGTTCTTCCCAAAAAGCAAACACTCTTAATCGATTGTCTAAGCTACGATTATCAAGACGGATCTAATCGTGTCGGTGAACCAAATAGAGGAACGACAGGTGGTGTTCTAAGTTCGTGTTCGTTGACAGATTACTAGGGAAAACTGAAGGAAATGTTTCCTTCACCCAAGGTGCATTAAGTCTAATACCAAGGTTCAGATTAATTGCGAACAATTAATTCAGTGAGATCAAGTGATCGGAACAGCTAGCTGGAGCAATGCTTCCGATCAGTGAGTTCTAATGAATATTAAACTCACATCTTACTCTTGACTGAACCTACAAGGTCACACCAATGACATGTAACAGATCACCGGATAAAATGAATCGGAAATTCATTTAATAGCTTTTCGGGAATTAGTTGGAAAACGTATTATACGATACGACCTTGCATCAGAATCGTATATCGTATCGCGAATATTCGTAAGCTGGGCGACACGAATAAATCGTATTGTACGACCGTGATTCGTCGTATACGAAACAATAAATAATATCGGAAAGATATTAATCGCGAATACGAAGGGCATGGAGTTGTCGGCTCGTCGAGCCAAGCACGCAAGCGTGCAAGGCCCAACGATCCAGCAAGCTCGCGAGCAAAGGCGAGACACCAGCCCGCGTTTGGGCGCGAGCACGCAACAGCAGCGCAAGCAACGAGAAGTGACGAGCGAGCAGGCCCATGGCCCAGCTGCTCGACGCGCGCGCTGTTGGCTTCGGCCTGCAGCGTGTGTTGCTGGGCGGTGGGTTGTGGTCCGTGTACTCGTGTGTGTGTGGCCGGTCATGGCTTATTAGTCTTGGCCGGTTACATCATTATTATATAGGTTATTGTATTTTCCAACACACAATTCAATACACACTCAAACCCTATAGACTCAGAGAACGCTACAAAAAAATATGACTCTTAGTGACGCTTTTTTGGTCTAAAAGTGGCGCCAAAAAGCGTCACAAGAAAAGCGTCATTATATTTTGGGCCACTATATAATGACGCTTTTAGAAGCCACAAATATCAACTTTTGTGACGCTTTTTAAAGCCACTCCTTCAATATAAGGACGCTTTTAGTGGTGGATTTTTGTCGAACTACATTTGAGCCAAATCGATTGTGATGCAACAAAGCGTCACAATTTACCTCCCCATATTTCCTACTAAAATGCTATTGATGCAAAAAAGCGTCACAATTTACCTCCACAATTTTTCCACCAAAACACCTTTGATGCAAAAAAGCTTCACAATTTACCTCCCAGATTTTTTTTAATACTTGAATTAACAATTATGTTGAAACCAAGAAGAATCAAATATACGAAATTAAATAATATATCTAATTATAATCACTTTTACCTGCAATCTATTAAAATTACAAGTTGATCTATATATATTTAGCTATAAATTAAAATAAAAATATAATTTGAAAACGTACTTAATTTTAATTAAAAAACATCTATGTGCATATTTGCACTAATAATCAAACTAGTTAAGAATAGACCAAAATAACAATAGGATCTTATATTATATATCCATACATTAAATTTTTGCCTAAACAAATCACACTAGAAATAAAAGTAACTTCTTAGGACTATCCAACTAAAATGGCATTTATTCCTGAATCCCCGAGATTGAGATCGGAGCTTCAATATCTTGATCTAATTGTTACCTTTGCCACCTGGATCGTCATTAATCTACACATCAAAAAAATATGTCATATATATGTAATGTAAAAAGCATTATAACACTATTTTCTTTTGGGAAATACTTTCATTAAAAAATCAGACATATGAGAAAATGAGACAAAGATTCCTCAAGCCAAACTCGAATTTTAGGACTTAGGAATGCCTTGTACAATGAAAACTCCTACTGAACAAAATAAAAAATTTAACAACAAAAAAGGACCAATGATTTCGAAAGCAAGAATCTATACAGCAGAAAGCATAGTATAGTGAGAAACTTGAATGGATATCGAAATTGGCTCTAGGGACAAAATGATTTCAATGGGAACATGCTGAACCATTCTAGTACAGTACTTCCTGACAAACTTGAAAAAAAATTAGGATTCACGACAGTGTTCTTTATGGTACACAATATGCGTACAAAAGAGATGACCCTAGCTACTGAACTACTCCACTTATTGTGATCCAAGTCTGAATACTCCATATAGCTAACAGTTACTGCACAGAGTTTGAAACAATAAGCAGGGCATCTTGAATTCTTATGAGCAGTATTATAATGCTGAAAGGGCATGAAATCATAATGACATATATAATGAAGCAGAAAATATGGGGAAATCTGTAATAGACTGTAATTTGATTCTACACGAAGTCTTTAGCACTGTTGTTGCTGTTTTTATTCTGATGAGTTGCTTATATGCTTATTGTTGATCAGCTTATTGTTGCTTATTGTTGAACTTTTGATATGCTTTCTGCTATCTTATGTTACTCTGATTCTCTCTATATGTTACTCTAACTATTGAGCCTTTACTATTGTTGAGCTTAATTTCTGCGTATACAACAGTTATGTATGTCTCTCATCAGAAATTATGTTCCACATCTGATCAATACTTCGTATTGTCTGTCCAACTTCCAGAAGAAACTATATAAAAGGACAAGCAAGCTACAATGGTACAAAAAAACTGAGAATTAAAATCAAAAGTTCACTCGATCATCCAAAATTCACGTAATACCCAAGTTAGGAAATTGATAGTTTAGTCTACCAATCATGGAGGGGGAAAACCAAAATTCACATCATTGTTTTATGTAGGGATAGCCAACTATGTGGCGTATCTCGCCCTTAAGGCTGGAGGTAGAGAGGTGGAAAAACATGGCCTTTACTGAGTGGTGTGAGATAATAGCGAAGTATTAATTGTATGGAGAGTAGTTGGGAGATTGCATTGATGAACATCTGGCAGATTTGGAGTATGTGAAATTCATGGATTTTTGATGGAAAAAAGATCGATCCTATGGTGGCGTGTTCCAAAACTAGTAACTCAGGTGAGTATGAAGTTGCCAACATTTGTGAGAGTGCTCTAGTCGAGGATGCAGGCAGTGTGGGAGACCGTTGTTGTCAAATAGGCATACATCATGGAGCTTAAGAGGGGAGGGAAACCTTTCAAATTCTTTAACTACATGGATCAACCGCTCAACAAACTGAGTTTATTCAAAAAATTAAAGAAGGGTGGGCTAAATAGGTTTCCTAAACCCTTTAAATGTTTACTATACTTAGTTTTACAAGACTCACTCTCACCTACTTTGGCCACATTTAAGGCTCATTGACCGCTATATGTCTTATTTTGAATAAAATGGGCGTTTTCACTCCCAACACTCAACTAATGAAACTAAATATGTATTCTAAATCTTTTTCATGTTTAATATACTTAGTTTTATGTTTCTAAGACTCATTCTCACCTACTTTGGCTAATTTATGCACATTTAAGGCTCGTTTGATCGTTATATGTCATATTTAGACTAAATGGCCGTTTTAACTCCCAACTCTCAACTAATGAACCTAAATAGGTATTATCAAACCTTTATATGTTTAATATAATTAATTTTAAGCATCTCAATATTTAACTTAAACTTTCATTATAGCAAGTAATTCTTCTTTTTCTGCAGCAAGCTCCTAATCAAGAGAAGCAATTGTTGTTTCCATTTCAAAGGCAAGAACTTCCAGCTCCTTATAATAATCCTAAATAATAAATACCAAGTATATCCAACATATTTCAAATATGGACAACATTGTTGAGTTGAAGGCAATATATTATTCTTGCACAAAGAACATAAGCTAAAAACAACTAACTCAAGTAAACCCACTAATATTACATCAAATTTGCAAAAAGACGATAGTCATAAACTCATCAGATTTCATGTCATGCCAAATAGGAAAAATAGTGCTATAAAAATTACCTATCTCAATCATGTAATGGAAATATGACTGTTTTTAGTAGAAAATGTTGAATCATGCAATATAGATTTTCATCCGACTAACAGCTCAACAACATCAACATGGTTCAACTGACAAGTAGGAATTCTTTTACCTACAGTGTCTGGTGCATAACACTTTCTTCACCTGTTATCTTTCTTGTTTCAACTGGGACGATCAGCACATCAGTCATGTCTTTTACCAGAAAGGGAGTCTCATTTGCAGTAATCAGACCCAAGAAGAGCCTTCTGACTATGTAAACTTTTTTATCTCTCTTTCATCATTAGCCTCCTGGCTCCACTTTTTAGAACGTGCAACAAAAAATTAGCACTGTACGCAGTAAGTAGCCAATTGGTCAGAGAAAGGGAATAATTAATTCATTTTTCAATTGAATTATTTAAACACTTTCCCTCAACCTCACCACACCTACCCGTCCCCACCCTTAAAATATACTAAACCTCCAGATAATTGAAAAATAAGCTCACTACAAGATAATATCAGCTACACGAGTTCAAAAGCTTGATTGAACCGGGATGGGGGAGTTTATTAAGATGCAGATTATGCAAGGTTCAGAGCAAAAACTTATAATATGTAATTTAACTTTGAAAGATCACTTGATGATGAAATGATCTCACCATTGTGAAAGATCACTTGATAAATGAAATGATCTCACCATTGTATACATTTTCTTTTTCTTTGATGACTTCAATTGAAGTTTTTTACTTTGCTGACCACACTGCCTTTTCTTCCTCTAATTCTAACAGGGTTTTTGTGAGCTGCAGGAAATCAAGATACAAAGAAGATAAATGTGAATTGCATATAAAAGTAAATATCATCATACAAAATGCAATAAAACAAATCAAGGTACCGTCGCTAGCTCTTCCTTTTCTTCCTTTTCCTCAACCAATAGATTAAGATGACTTTTCATCTTCTGGTGGGAGCTTTCATATTTCTCAATATTCAATATCTGATAAAAAAAAAGGAGTCAAATGCTCTTCACTAACTCAGGAGAACATAGGAGAAGGCAAGGATTTCCAAAATATGCAAAATTGTAATTGGAGAGTAACAATTAGAGCACCTTATTCCCCGAGCTCTCTTGTTCGATTCTGCAAGTGGACAATGAGAAGGGGATGCTTCCACTAACTTCAGTCAAAGCACCAGACACAAAAAAGTTCACACCGTATATAAAATCCGAACTAGAGGATTCTAGGAATGCACTCATAAGATTTATATCCAAGATTTGACCTGCAAATTAAGTAAAAAAAGACTTTCATTCCAAAACTTGACTAAAATCAGTTGCATAAGCATACATAATTTACATCCCATTATATGAAAAAGACACATACAATTGAAATCAATGTATAGTCAACCATTGTAGAAGCGACCAGTGGGCTTGTGGAAGAATTGTTGATCTGTTGGAGGACCTAGGTACAGACCCAAATAAGCTACTAGAGATCCAGGATCAATTTTTAAATCAGTATAACAGAAAAAGGATTTTCCGCAAACTGGTATACAGGTCGGCCTGCTCAAAAATTAAACTGTAATTTCCATAATACTACAATTTTGTATAAATTTATACCATCATCATCTTCAATTCATCATCATATCATCATATCATCATATCATGCAACAGGTATATAGGCATATATGATGATGATGATGCATTAACTTTTATCATATAACAACTTAATTAGATCATTTCCATCCGATCTAAATAACTATAAATACCACATATATTCAAATAGTGTTCCTAGACTAAATAGAAAGGGAAAGAATGAAATTTTTAGAAATACATAGCAATATTAATGGGGGGCAATTAATTTCGATCGCAACACTCCTCACAAGCTCCAAGTTCAATCGTATCACTATAAAGGTATTTAGGACAAAATCAATCATAAATGTTAGCACATTAATTAACTATTTTTTTTACTATATCAAGAGATCAAGTCACAAATTTCTACTGCAAATCTGCAATCTAAACAAGAATAGCACAAAAGAAATTACAAGGGAGAAACCTCCAACTCCACCATAAAAAAAGGCTAACTACAAAATTAAACAAAGTAAAACAAACCAAAAGAACTCTCAACTAGAGCAGCAACAGCACGTCGACCACAAACAAGCCAAAAACAACAAGAAGCATACCAACAGACAGCAACAACCCAACCAACTGAAACAAAAGCAGACAGCAGTAGAGAACATGTACAGTAGAGAACTTTAAAGTCTATATTGTCGGCAGAGAGCAAGTCCTTGATTACTTAACTTATACACTATAGTACTATACTCATGGTGCTAAATTGGTTGGCCTGGGGGGAAATAAGGGTTAACTGAATAGAAGATGTTGCTATACAATTCAACAAACACTTAGAAAATGTAACAAGCAAACTGATATAGCTGGATTAGCGACTGACTGAACTTGATTCCATTAATTACCAATGAAGCGAACAGACTATTCTTTCATGTTCATGTTCATGTTCATGTTCTGTGACATACTACAAAAACACAATGGCAGAGAATTCATAGCAGTTGTTATGGTTTTAAGAAACGCAAGAGAGGCGTGCAGCTGGGAGGGGGGAAACGCGAGTGGGAGGAGGGATATGGCAGCCACGACATGGTGGTGATTTTGGAGGAGTGTGTGGTGGTGGGGAAGAATCCGTGAGAAGCAGCGAGCAAACGACGAGAAGAAGGAAGCATTGAGAAACAAAACGCGAGGATGAATAGAAATATGAACATTTCAGACATTCGAAATATAAACATTTCAGACATTCGAAATCTCGTGTAAATAGCACGAAAGATTCTGAAATTAATATAACTAATTAAAAATGTCTGCTTCCTTGCAGATAGGACATCGAATCTAATGAAATAGTTTATAAACTCTCGTGCAACAACATTTTAAGCCAAAACCAAGAGGAAGAGACGGCAAACACACCAGAAATGACCGAATGGACCAACAAAGCCAAGACCACTAATCAGATCCAACTGCAAAGGATTCCAATAAACCAGTAACCTGCAACATCTGGAGAAATCAAGTCAAATTCAAAGAGATTCATTAACTAGCTAAGACAGTATCATGAAACAGACAGTCCATCCAGTTGAAAAACTTGAGTAAGATTTACCTTAGGATTTTTGTCTTTGTCAACAAAGATTGCTCGGCAACCCTGCAGTAGAAGCAAGAACTTAATAGCCACACACATGCCCACATATATGACATGAAAAACAACCAATTTAGTTTTTTGAAACCTCGAAGAAATCTTTGCTGACATCTCCTTGCAGAACATGGCAAACCATCCTAAACTCGCGGATTAGGCATTGACCAACCCCTTGCAGTCTGCCTTCTCTCATCTGAAAATATCATAGGACAAAAAATATGCAATGTATCAGACTAGTATAACTTCAGCAAGTTCAATACCTCTACTTCAGCAAGTTCAACCAGATAATAACCCTAATGAAATAGCTCAATGCTTGGCACAACCAGGAACACAAGCGAAGCCTATGCTTAATCTGTATAACTAAAAAAAACCAAAGTCTCATATTCACGGTATACACTCAATTCATTATGGAAGTTCACAACAAAGAAAAAGTAATTGCAGAATTTTTAATTAGCATATGTTTCCCCTTAAAATTCAAAGGTTCAAAATCTGTAGAATTTTTGTGTCCCTGATTCCCACAAAAAATCCCTTTCCTTGACCACATACTTTTTCCATCGATACCTCTCCCTAAAACTCAATTGTAGAAACTAATTGTACAATCAACTTGAACTAATATAAAACATTGATAAATAAAAAAACATACCAGTGAAATTAGCGGCGATGGATCTGTTGACGGTGTTGCGATTGGGTTCGAATGAATCTTCAATATTGAAATTACAAAATCAAATCATGAAATCCAAAGATGCTTGTAATTAAAGATGAAATTAGCGGTGGAAGTGTGATTTTCCAGATTTCCCATTTAACTTGAAAGGGATGAGAGAGAATTGAGTTGAGGAGATCGTTTTGCTGATAATAATCTGGGATTATTTTGAGTATAATTTGGGATTTTGCTGAAGAATATCTAGAGTGAGGGCGAGTCGGTTGGGGGTAGAGGGAGGTTGATGATGATTTCGAGGGTATGTGAAAACTAAAAAGCGGGATTGTATATTTTTATTCTTTGAAATTTTCAATCCAGCGGGGAGTAAAAACGGGTTTATTTTGGCATATTGCGACTCCTTTTGTTGTCCATATTTTTTAACCGCTTAAAACCGTTAATATGAGCATTCCTTGTTTCGTGGAGGCAAATATATTGTGACTCTTTTTGAGAGCGTCATAAACAAAGCGTCATTATGGACAACATTTTCTTGTAACCCTAATTCTCTCCGTGCCTTCAAAGTGAGTTCTTCCCAAAAGCAAACTATCTTGATCGATTGTCTAAGTTACGATTATCAAGACGGATCTGATCGTGTCGGTGAACCAAGTAGAGGAACGAAAAGTGGAGTTCTATGTTCGTGTTCGTGTTCGTTGACAGATTATTGTGGAAAACACGCTTCAAACGTAAGTATGCTTAATCTGTGCTTTATACATGCTTCCTAGCTCTGGGGATTGTTTCCGCACATGTTACTATGTTTAACTGTATTTCCCTACAGTGGTATCATGAGCCTTATGTATTCAAAGCATATTTTAGCATGTTTTTGGGCATTTTGGACTGAAGAAAATGTGTCCTTCACCCAAGGTGCATTAAGTCTAATACCAGGTTCACATTAATTGCAAACAAATAATTCAGTGAGATCAAGGGATAGGAACAGCTAGCTGGAGCAATGCTTCCGATCAGTGAGTTCTAATGAATATTAAACTCACAGCTTACTCTTGACTGAACCTACAAGGTCACACCAATGACACGTAACAGATCACCGGATTAAATGAATCGGAAATTCATATAATAGCTTTTCGGGAATTAGTTGGGAAACGTATTATACGATACGACCTTGCATCAGAATCGTATCGTATCGCCGAATATTCGTAAGCTGGGCAACACGAATAAATCGTATTGTACGAAGGTGATTCGTCGTATACGAAACGATAAATAATATTGGAAAGATATTAATCGCGAATACGAAGGGCATCGCAGTTGCCGGCCCGTCGAGCCAAGCACGCAAGCGTGCAAGGCCCAACGAGCCAGCAAGCTCGCGAGAAAAGGCCAGAAGCCAGACCGCGTTTGGGCACGAGCACGCAACAGCAGCGCAAGCAACGAGCAGCGACGAGCGAGCAAGCCCATGGCCCAGCTGCTCGATGCGCGACTGTGGGCTTCGGCCTGCAGCGTGTGTTGTTGGGCGGTGGGCTGTGGTCCGTGTGCTCGTGTGTGTGTGGCCAGTCAAGGCTTATTAGTCTTGACCGGTTACATCATTATTATTTAGGTTATTGTATTTTCCAACACACAATTCAATACACACTCAAACCCTAGAGACTCAGAGAACCCTAATTCTCTATGTGCCTCCAAAGTGAGTTCTTCCCAAAAGCAAACTATCTTGATTGATTTTCTACGCTACGATTATCAAGACGGATCTGATTGTGTCGATGAACCAAGTAGAGGAACGACAAGTGGAGTTCTAAGTTCGTGTTCGTTGACAGATTATTGTGGAAAACACGCTTCAAACGTAAGTATGCTTAATGTGTGCTTTATACATGCTTCCTGGCTTTGGGGATTTTTTCCGCACATGTTATTATGTATAACTGTATTCCCCTACAAAAACACGCTTCAAACGTAAGTATGCTTAATTTGTGCTTTATACATGCTTCCTGGCTTTGGGGATTGTTTGCGCACATGTTATTATGTTTAAGCGTATTCCCCTACAAGTGACCCCCCCCCTCAGCCACCAGATCCCACCGTGGAGGCTACCGCTCAATCAGCGCAGTTCTCAAAGGTCGTCACCAACCCTGCATACCAACCCCAACCAACCCCAACTGTCACCAAAACCACCCAGCCAAAACAAAACCTTTCCTATGCCGCCATCCTGCAGAACCAATCCAACCACTTCCGAACCATCTCCACCACCATCATTGAAAATCAGTCGTCATTGAATTCCATAATCGCAACCGACCCACCACCATGTTATGACCCTCCATGGAAGCCTTTATAAGCCTGGGCAAAGATGAAGCCACCACGCTGTCAGAAACATGGGTCGATCCCTCATCATCAAGGTAATTGGGAAATCCTTCTTGGTGGAGTTCCTAAGAACATCTCTCCAAAGAATCTGGAAACTTCAACAACCGCTGCAACTTATTGCACTAGGAAAAGGTTTCTACAACGTGTCTGTGTCAACAGAAGAAGCAAGGGAGTCAATCCTATCAAATGGGCCATGGTTTATTGCGGGTTACATCCTAATTGTGCAACCATGGACTTCAGGTTTCAAACCGTCTCAAGCTGTCATATCAAAAGCCCCCGTTTGGGTATCATTACCGGAGTTGCCAATTGAGTTCCATTCCTTACCAATTTTGCAAAAGATTGCAAACGAAGTTGGAAATTTCATCAAAACATATATGAATGCAATAGCAAAACAGAGTCAGATTCGCAAGAATCCAAGTACTCCTGGACCTTGCAAAATAGAGGAAGGGGAGTGTATGGCTAGGAGCATTCAAACAGAGTATTCATTATGAAGAAATCCCACAATTTTACTGTGTGTGCAAAATAATTGGCCATGCAAAGGAGATATGCCCTAAGAGACCTTTGGAAAGAGAAGAGCTAAAGAACGACGATGAAGAACACCAAATCTCTACCGTTAAAAAAACGGCGCAACACGTGGCAGAATCCCAATAAATTGCCTCAAATGAGGAGGCGGGAAACCCTTGGATCCATGTTTCAAGGAAGGGAGCAACTGGCAAGAACTCCAACAAAAAAAGTTCAAGAAGTGGAATGGCGGAAGGAGGAAAGTTAATAGAAAGCAGACAGAAAAAGGGGAAAAAAGACAACCGCGAAAAGGACAAAATAAGAAAACAACTGTATCGTTGAAGAATCATACGGTCTTGGTTCATAAATTCATAACAAGACTATCAGCCCAATTGGGAAAGAAAGACACTGCAAAGGCCCAAACGAAACAGCCCAAAGGTCAGTCCAAATAATTTGAATCGTTTGGAATCTGAAGAGATCACGGATAATCATACCCTTCATTTACTGCCACCTCCCCTCAAACCAATCAAAATCCCTCAATCTGTTCCAATCCCCACCGTCCATTCTTCACCGCCCTCCCAACCAATCCTAGCCACTCAAATTCAACCGTTCACCTTTTCATCCACAGTAAAACCTAAAACTAAATCAGATTAAAACGCCACACCCATTCCCTCCTCCTCTCTTCCATCTCCCTCCTTCCCCCTTACAAAAAATAAACAACAAGAAAAAACTACTCTCTCCAAAAATGTCAAACTCCCTGGACGATCAATTGGTGGATCTTGGGAGCGAGTCGGAGGAAATGATCTCACTAATCCGCCGCCATACATCCAACGATATTTCTACAGCCGCTACACCCCAAACCCCAAGTTCACTCTTCCTTCCAACCTCTCCCGCTCGAATTCCCTTTCCCAATCATCGAACCCACCGCAGATCACTCTCTCAACCACTATGTATGCAAGGAGGCACCGATTCCGACCTACCCGGAGTTTCATGTCAACAGCGTGAGGCTCACACTCGAACACCCACACAATGGATAGATGTCAACCCGCCGGCGATACGCCAATTCATGTTGGAACCGCAATGGCTCGATCACCCCTTCAACAAACATGGAAATTTCACCAAAAAAAGGAGGTATGATGATACCTTTTCATCTACCAGACCTCAAAACCCTGAAAGCGCTATCCCCAATTCTGGAAATATTTGTGAGGTGGTGGATGAACAGCAAGGAAGCAAGAATGGGATGGAATGTCTTCCCACCGAAATTAGAATTTTTGAGCGATCCAATCCCAATTCTGCCCCAGGTGAGGAAAACTTGGCAGCTGACTGCAAGGAACACACTCAGGGGGACCTTTGGAGAGGGAACAAATGCCCTAATGGTGATTTCAACAACAGAGGATGAACCACAGGTGGAAATCAAGGTCCTCCCTGTGAAGGAGATAGAGGAGGGGGATTGAGAGATGGAGCTGGATTTTGTAGTCGGGAAGAAGTTTCTATGGAGCAAGAGGAGTCAAGAGTTCATAGACAAGATCGACCCTCTCACCCAGAAGAAGTACAAGGAGTTCTCTCGAACTCACAAAATCCATGACCCAATGATCATTGTAGCATGGAACTGCAGGGGAATTGCCCGTCGAGGCTTCCAAGCCAATATCGCCACCTCTACAAGGAACACCTTCCCCAGATCCTTATCCTCACAGAAACCAAAACAAGCTCGAAACACACTGGAAGAATAATGTAAAAACCCCCTTTGAGAACTATGTGCTGGAGGAACCGTACGGGCTCTCCGGTGGGATCGTAGTCATGTGGGACCTCACCTTCATCAACTTCCAGATGATAGGAAGGGACCTTCATGCTATCCATGGTGTGGTTGAGGTAAACACTACCCCTTCTCTTAAATTTTTTCTTTCTGCTATTTATGCTAGTACTTAATATAAAAGTAGATAAGAATCTTGGAATGAATTGATTGACAAGTCTAAGAATATGAGTATTCCTTGGGTGGTAATGGGAGACTTCAACGAAATTACTTGCCAATCAGAAAAACTGGGTGGAAATGCAATTAAACAATATAAAGGTGATAGTTTTGTTGATGCCATGAATAAATGTGGTCTAGTTGATGTTAGCTTTGTAGGAAGTAGGTTTACTTGGTTTAACAAACATAAAGATAATCCCATTTATCAAAGACTTGATAGGGTCGGGCTTGGACTAATATGCATTGGTTAAACCTTTTCCCAAACACAACTGTCCATACCCTTCCCAGAGAAACTTCTGACAATAACCCCTATAAAGTGATCACTGATCAAACTCTTAATCAAAATGGTTTGAAGCAAAAACTTTTTAAACTAGAACCCTTTTGGTACTCAGAACCAGGCTTTGCAAACATGGTAGATGCTAGCTTAAGTTCAGATAATTCTGAATTTGTTATTAAACTCAATAATATTTCCAGAACAATGTCTTCCTGGGTTAAGGATAATATAGGCAATATCTTTAAAAAAGGAAAAACCTGTCTGCTAGATTAAGTGGTACCCAAAAGGCTTTAGAATCTAGGCCAAACAGTAAACACCTTCTGGAATAAATGAGGAACTCTCCAAAGAGTTACACTTCATTTATGACCAAGAAGAAGCTTTCTGGATGGCCAGGGCAAGGACAAACTAGATTAATAGTGGGGACAAATACACCACCTACTTCCATACCTCTGTCATTATTAGAAGAAGAAGGAACAAAATCACCAAGCTTAAATCAGAGGTAGGTTCTGAAATTGAAGGGGATGACCTTGTTAGCCACATTATGAACTACTTCTCCAATCCTTTTTCCTCAAAGATTAGCATCCCCCCTGCCAGAACCATCATTACTCTAATGACATTATCATTGATTATGCCACTAATGTGGAAGAAATAGGGAGAGAATTTTTTTACCTAGGACCTCTGAAAGCCCCTGAGATTGATGGGTTGCATGCTCACTTCTACCAGCATCATTGGGGCAGTTTGTGGCAAGACCTCTATAAGTTTGTGGATAATGTCCTCCAATCTAAATCCTTTCCCCACTCTATAAATGACATAATCTGCATCATTCCCAAAACTGAGCATCCAAAAACTATTCAGCAGTTCAAACCAATCAACCTCTGTAATGCTAGTTACAAAATAGTGTCAAAAATTCTTGTCAATAGAATCAGACTCCACCTATAGGACATCATATCCCACAACCAAAACTGTTAGGTTATAATACATATAATTGAATATAAATCATGCGGAAAAACCATTAAGCCAGGAATCCAAATTAATTGCCACATAACAATTAGCATAATTTAGGACACATACACTTTGTAGCGTGCCCTCCCTAGCTGCGCCCGAACCGAACAAGTCTAGGACTCCAAATGTTGTCCCTCCGTAGATAGTACACAGCACGCTCGGATCCGCCTTAGATTTAATTAACTAGAATTGCACCTAAGGTTCTATGTAATTTTCGGATTTTATAGCAAATAAAAATCTGAGTTTTAAGCCTAAAACTTATATGAATACTTGAATTACTCGTTATAAATTGTGAAATATGATCACCTATTTATAGGGTAGGGAAATCGGATATTAGAATCCTACTAGGAATCAATTTAGCTAATCCGAATTTAACTTAAATTCAATCACTTAATTTCTAGTAGATTTAGGAAATTAATCTAAACGAATCCTAATCGATCAAGGCTTCGTACACAAACACACACGCACAACAGCCCACGAAGGGCGCTGTGCGCACGCGCGCTAGGGCTTGGCCCAGCAGCTGCTCGCAGCCCACGAAGGGCGCCAGCTTACTGGCCTTGCTCTCGGGCCTGGCCTTGCTTCTCGCTTGGCTGGGCTTGCTTGCTTGGTCGCAGTGGGCTGCGCCTATGCGCTTGCTTTGTGCGCGCGGGCTTTGCTGGGCGTTGGGCCTAGCTTCGTGCTGGGCCTTTCGTCTAGCAAGATCGTCCGATATTTATTTCGTACGTCGCGCTTCCAATTAATTTTCTGATTCCGGAATTTATTTCCGATACGAACAATATTTAATATTTCCGATTCCGGAATAAATTTCCGTTTCGAACAAATATTTAATATTTCCGTTTCCGGAATTATTTTCCGATTCCGATAATATTTCCTAGTCCGACAATATTTCCGTTTCCGGCAATATTTCAGATTCCGGTAATATATATTTCCATTCCCGATAATATTTTCCGATACGTACCATGTTTCCGTTTCCGGCAACATCTACGACTTGGATAATATTTATATTTCCGATACAATCCATATTTCCGTTTCCGGCAATATCATCGTTTCCGGAGTATTCATAATTTGCCTTTGACGATCTCAGCTCCCACTGGAACCAAGATCCGTCGATTCCGAATATCCATAGATGGAGTATTTAATTCCATTAAATACTTGATCCGTTTACGTACTATTTGTGTGACCCTACGGGTTCAGTCAAGAGTAAGCTGTGGATTAATATTATTAATTCCACTTGAACTGAAGCGGCCTCTAGCTAGGCATTCAGTTCACTTGATCTCACTAAATTATTAACTTGTATAATTAACACTAAACCGCATTTATAGACTTACCATTAAATGCATACTTGGACCAAGGGCATTATTTCCTTCAAAAACAACTTTCTCCCAGGAAAGGGTGTGGGGTCAATTACATTGCAGCTTCTGAGATCTTACACTCAATGAAATCTAGGAAAGGAAAAAATGGGTGGTTTGCTTTAAAAATTGATCTAGAAAAGGCGTATGATAGACTGGAGTGGAATTTCATCAGATTCTGCTTAGCTACGAAAGGTTTTGAGAAAAACTCAACTGATCTCATCCTCAACTGTGTTGCCTCCCCTGCCACATCTGTAATTGTTAATGGAAAACCCTCTCCCACCTTTTAGACATCTAGGGGAATTAGGCAAGGGGATCCAATATCTCCTTATATTTTCATCATATGCATGGAATACCTAGCTGACCTAATCACAGATTCTGCAAATTAAGAAAAATGGAAACCCTTCTGTCTAAGGAGGAAAGGCATACCAGTAACCCAATTAATGTTTGCTGATGATCTCTTGCTCTTTGGGGATACGTCTTCCTCCACCCTTAGCAGTTTGAAAGGAGTGCTCAGGCCAGAAAATGAACAACTCAAAAAGCAGAGTGTACTTTTTTAAACATACCCCCAAAATCAAAAGGACCTGTTATGTGAGTCTCTCCATGTTGATCCAAGTGCAGACTTAGGCACCTATTTAGTTTTTCCCCTTACTGATAAAAGACCAACCAAAAACCAGACCTCTGATATCTGTAGAAAGGTTAAAAGTAAACTTGCCTCTTAGAAGGCCAAATGCCTTAGTAAAGCTGACAGGTTAGTTCTCATAAAATCCTCCTTGAGTGCCATTTCTAATTACTCAATGTAAGTCATGTACCTTCCCCAAAAAACTCTCCATGACATTGACCAGATATGTGCAAACTTCCTGCGGGATTTTGATAACCAGAAAAGAAAAACTCATCTAGTAGCTTAGCTCAAATCCTGTAGGGATGCAGAATTAGGAGGCCTTAGTGTGAGATCAACAGTTGTAATGAACCAAGCCCAAATGACCAGACTTTGCTGAAAGCTAAATACAGGAGATAACCTGCCCACCTGTTTAATAAGAGACATATACATTACCAACAGGATCTACCCAACAACCTTCTTTAAGGGGTCCCATGTATGGCAAAATGTTGGAAAGGGATGGGACCTGTTCCGCAGACTCACCTCTTGGTGCATTGAGGATGGAACCCACATTAACTTATAGCATGATAAATGGACAGGAAAAGGTATCCTTATATCCATGATCTATGGTGCTTTGAATAGAGGAGAGGAGAGTAAAATGCTTAACTCTGTAATGAGAGATGGTCATTGGAATCTAAATGTTTTGTCCTTCATCCTTCCCACTCACCTAATCATTTGGATCAAGGTTATCCCCATTCCCCTTTTTGGTGAAGATGCCCCTTACTATAACCTCTCCAAAGGCCTTAAATTCAATCTAAAAAGTGCTTACAACAATGTTTGGAACAACCAATTCTCTAAAACTACCCCCAATGATAAATGGGGTTGTGCATGGAAAGCTAGATGCCCAACAAAAATCCAGTTCTTCCTTTGGCTAATTCTTTGGGGTAGGCTTCCAACTGCTTCCCACTTAGCTAGCAGACAAATCATCCCAAATGGAAACTGTCAGTTCTGCCCCCATATCCAGGAAGACATTTACCACATATTCCTTCACTGCCCTAGAGTTACTGAATTCTGGAATCACATTGAGTTCAATGACAAATTTAAACATCTGCATTCTGATTTTGAAAAATGGTTTTTGGAGAATTTGAAATGCAACTATCTTACTAATCAGGACACCTCCTCCCAAACTGTTTTTGCATTCTGTCTTTGGAAATTGTGGAATAGGAGGAATCTATGGACCTTTCAAATGGAAAACAAGGCCATTGGGCCTTGGTGTCAACAAACCTTGTGGCTGGCCAAAGAATTTGAAAACACAGAAAACCTCATCCCACACTAGGGAAGACCAATGCATATGGAATCCCCAATCCAAACCAAGTTTATTGTTAAATGTGATGCTTCTTTCTGTACTTCTACTCTCCTTGCTTCCTATGCCATTGTCTGCAGAGATGAAGATCACAAATTTATTGTTGGCATAGCTAGAACCTACACTAGCATCACAGCTACTGCAGCAGAAGCCCAAACTATCTTGATGGCCACCTCATGGACCATAACTAAGGCCCGGCAAAATGTGACCATAGTTTCTGATAATAAAGAAGCAGTAGACAACATCACCAGTCAACAAGCACCAGTTTCCTTACTTACTAACTTGTATGGAAAATGTAGGGAGTTGCTAAAAAGCCAAGAGAGCCTATGGGTGAAGTTCAGAAAAAGGCAACAACTCATACATGGAGGTGGATTTCATAGCAAAAAAAGCCAGGAACCAGCTGAGTCTGTTGGATCAGTTCATTGAGATTGCCCCATCCCTTTGTCCTTTTGATGATATCTCAGAAAACAATAAAACTAATTTTTTGGAAGTATGCTTGCTTCGTAACTTTTGGGCCATTTGTGGCTGTGTACTTACCTCCACTAGGAGTGGGGAAACATAACATTTAAACATGTTGTATTATGGTTTGTTAAGTTTCTAATCAGTCACTCTTTGCTACCAAAAAAAAAAAGCAAATTTTCCCATCAGATCCAAACTCCGGGAAATTCAAGAAAATGTCAAGTCCTTCATAAATATTCCTCAGTGGATATTTAATATTTTCCCCGGTGGATTAAGCTAGAAAAATCCCGAACGGGCATTTCAAACAATTTCAAGCACCTAACGGACTCAAACAAAAAATATACTAAGTTTTCTTCAAAGAGAATTATATCAAAGCATTTACAAAAATAACAAATTACTTTAAATATTTACGAAAAAAGTTATGTGGAATCATTTACGAGTTATTGAACTGTAGAGTATTTTGATCCTATAGCACCCAACAGACTCAAAACCGAAATCGAAACATACTAAATTTTCTTCAAAGTGAGTTATATTAAAGCATTTACAAAAATAACAAATTACTTAAAATATTAACGAAAAAAATTACGTGAAATAATTTACGAATTATTTAACTATAGAGTATTTTGATTGATTATATGAAAGCATATTGTGTTATACGAATTGAATCAAATCAAAATATTTTAATTTCACCTCTCCCTTTTTTTGTGTTTGAATTTTTTTTTTTTGTATTTGAGTTTTTAATATCTCTTGATTTTGCGGATTAACTATTAACTACTAATTCGAGTCATAATTAATAATTAATAATTAATAACTATTAATTAATAATTAATAACTATTAATTAATAATTAATAATTAATTAATAACTAATAATTAATAATTAATACTCCGTAATTAATAAATAATAATTAATAATTAATAACTAATAATTAATAACTAATAATTAATAATTAAGAATTAATAACTAACAAATAATAACTAATAATTAATAACTAATAATTAATAATTAATAATTAATAATTAATAATTAATAATTAATAATTAATAATTAATAACTAATAATTAATAATTAATAATTAATAATTAATAATTAATAATTAATAATTAATAATTAATAATTAATAATTAATAATTAATAATTAATAATTAATAATTAATAATTAATAATTAATAATTAATAATTAATAATTAATAATTAATAATTAATAATTAATAATTAATAATTAATAATTAATAATTAATAATTAATAATTAGTAATAATTAATAATTAATAATTATTAATTATTAATTATTACTCCGTAATTATTAATTAAAATAATAATTTATTAATACTATTGCATAAAGTAATTTATTTTTAATTTATATTTTATTTATTTCTAATTACGTTTTACTCTACACATAATACAGAGTATGTATTGAAAAATGAATAAAAGACATTAAATGTCCTTAAATGTCATTTTACATAGCTACAACCAACAACCAACAAATTATTTTACCAAACGTATTTGTAACCAATCCATAGTCAAACAACCAACAAAAGCAGCCAACTTTAACAGCCAGTCAAACCAGCCAAGTAAAACAGCCGACAACCAACAGTCGACAACCAACAACCAACAGCCAACAACCAATTGCCAAACAGGGCCTATATAGTATTTTAATTGATTATATGAAAGACATTACTATAATTCGAGCTTGTTAATAAAAAATTATCAGCCACGAAACATGAACAGGAAAATATTTATAGGATCTACATACCATGTTAATAAAAAAAAATTTCAGCTAGTCCAAATCACTACCATTATACTGAAACTTATTAGATTAACGTGCATTATACTAAATTATAAGTATTTTCAGATTGAGCTTGCATTTTATTACACTTTTCAACTAATGAACTGAACTAATGTAAAGCCATGCAAACGGAAAATTAAATATTTTTATTATAATGCTTAACGGGCATTCGATAGAAAATATTCATAGGATCTACATACCATGTTAGGCTCATTTAATTCTGATAAAAATATTTCGTTAGGCTTAAGATAGAAAGAGTTATCAAGAAAAAAAGGAATTGAAGGAGAACTGGTAAAACTAACATTAGACTAACTCCAATTGTTTTGTTAGAATTTTAACGATAAACTGGAAAAATGACCTAATTTATAAGGGAACAATTATAAGTCATAAGAGGTTGAAATTAAACTAACTTCTACATTTCATACTGACTATTGAACATAGAGTGTTGTTGTCAAATTAATAGCATACTGTAGACATCTAATTTGTGCCTCCCCTAATGGGATGATGACGAGACCATTATCCTTGCTAGGTGGTTAGTAAAACTCCGTGCGGAAGTCCCAATTGCTAAGATATATTCCAAAATCCAATATCCAAAGTCCAATCCCCGAGCCCGTTCCCATTCCTAAACTGGATACAAAATTCAATTTCCAAAAATCAAATTGAAAATCTAAACACAATCTCACCCAATGGACCTATCCATTGGGTTTACAAGGTCATTTCCGGTTGAAATGCCATTATGAAATCCGAAACCGGGCGCTGACCCATAAAACCGAGCATGCCGGGCCCCGTCCCATAAAACCGAGTCCAAATACGAAACCCGAATACAAAAAAGGAGTGTTTTTAGTCGCAAACCCAAGCCTTAACCTCTAAGAAAACCTACGTGACAAAATCGTACAAGCTCGTACAAGGTACAAGACTACAGGACAAACCAAAAAGACGGTGTCATTGTCCTTTTTTGGCGAAATCTGGGACACGTCATAATCTCCTATATGAACCCTCGTTTTTACACAAATTGGGGAGGCATAATTCAATACAACGTCGTAATTTCAATTTTCCCTCTCAAATTCCAATACAAAACTCAAGCTTCAATTTTTCAAGTCTCACTACAATTTCCAAAACATATCAAAGAAATTGGGAGCACAAATCGGAAAACTAACCTAATCCTAAATAGGTAAATCCGAATCCCTAATCAAATCATCATGATATTCTCTACTCTTCTACCTTTGTAATTTCAATATCTAATTCCAATGATGTTTTCATTTGAGTGCAAGCTCATGATAAACTAGGAAAAGTGTTCAAAAGTGCAATCTTTGGGAGGTTTTCACTCTTGAAACTCCTCCCAAATGATTTTCTAAGCACATTTTCAATATCAATACGCAAGATTCAAGCTTTATTTTCGAAGATGATTAGTAAAGTGAAGAACTTTCATACTTGAAAGGTTTCTCCTTTACAACAATCATCATACAATTTTACAAAATACTAATCTTTTTCAAAGTTCAAGGATGTTTGGAAAAGTGAAAACCCTTCTCCAAACTAGAACACGTGAACATTCAACTTTCTATGTTCAAATAAAAGTTTTATTTTCAATATTCAATGATGTTCAAGTGAGGTCAATCCCTCCTTAAGACTAGAATCAATTTCAAGTTATAGAGCATATTAAAGGTGAGGCCTTTTTAATATTAAAAGGTCTAATCTTTAAGAACCAAGTCTCCTATTTTCAATATTCAAGTTCAATATTCAAGTTCAAATATTCAAGTTCAATTTCAAATAATCAAAATCAAGGAGGCTTTATGATGAGCAACTCATCTAAAGTTGAGGTTTTTAGAGAATTGAATCCGTGTCGAGCACACTTATGATTAAGTAGTTGTTTGGCGTTCGGATCTCAAGTACAATAATGCAATTTCAATATCGTCATTTCAATATCGCACTTTCAATATCGCAATTTCAATATCGCACTTTCAATATCGCACTTTCAATATCGCAATTTCAATAACACACTTTCAATATCGCAACTTTATTTCATATACTTGCTATTTCAATTCCGCACTCTGTACTCACCTTTTTTTAAGGTGATGTGGTTTTCCACGCATTTCAATAATTCCTACTATTTTGTGATGATGCTTTACATGTTTATTGCTTTCATCAACCAACATGCTAAATACAACAATATACAAAGGTTACATCACGCTTAACAAATATAATTTTTGGACAAATCGGCCTTAGGTTCCCTTAATTAACTTTAAAGAAAGGTGACCACGTACAAGTAGCAAATACAATGTTCTAAATGCGTGATTCAACCCGCCTTGTGCCATGATTAGGATTTCACGAAAACGATCTTTGTCTTGTGTTTGAACGTACTTTTCAAGTTTGTCAAAAATAAGCGGTTCGTTCCCTTACCCGAATCTCACCCGTTCGGTTTCAAGTTTCAATGCCTTATCCAAAAATAGTCATACTAAGGTCTTTCCTGACTAGATCCTTAAACACGTTTGGTGGTGACTCCTTCGAAATTCAAAATCTCAAAAACCCGTAGGGGAAACAAACCACGAACGGGAGGCAAGATTTTTACAACCCCCTACACATACGTTTTTATAAAATCAATCCAAATCAATACCACTAAAAAAAGTCAAATTCATATCATACGTTTTTATAAAATCAATACCATTAAAAAAAGTCACTCCATTTTAATATTTACAGATTATTAATTGCACCAATCAAAATCAATTCTCACATACTGATCAAATAAAAACTCAAAACATACAAATTTATTTCTCCTTTGTTTTCTACATTCTCTCAATTTCTACTTTATTTACAAAATTCTCCATATTTTCGATTAAAAACCCCACCAAGAATTTTCACAAAAGACACAAACTCCATAAAAAAGAAGCCACACCATATTCTCAAAATCCCAATCTTATTAACTATATAAAAAAAACATGCATACCACCACAAAATTTCAAGAAAGATGCAAAGAATTATAGTAAACAACCTTGAAACAGAATCAAAATCTTATCAAAATCAACGCAAACAGGAGCAGAACAAAATTGATTAATTAAACAGAAAACAAGAAACTTTCAAATTCACAAGTCAAAAACATGCAGAACAATTCAACCAAAATACATCATGCAAAAATTACATAAAACCAATCAAGGTCCAGAATAATCAAAAAAATCTAAAACAAAATCAATCAAAATTTTGAAATTATAGTAAACCGACGCAAAGAGGAGCAGAACAAAATTGATTAAAAACAAAAAAAAAAAGTGAAAATACAAGAGTTGAAGCTAAAGAAAGTAAAGAAGACCAGAGAGAGAAAGAGACGATTACAAGAAATATGAAACTCGCCCAGCCAACGCCTCGTGAGCCGCCTTTGCATCTTCCTCTCCAATCGGTAGAATTTCAGGACATACAAACCAAAAAATCTAGAAATACGATAAATCAAAACCAAAACAACAAGATATGGAAATTTAGAAGGAAATAAAAGCAAAAAAGGCATGGAATTCACAAGAAATAAAAAGACGATGAGATCAGGAATATACCTGTGCATTACAGACCGTGTCCAATCGATGGTGCTCGCCATTTTTTGAATCAATCTTCTTCTGAGTTAGAAAAAAGCTGAGAGAGAAAGACGAGATATCTTCCTTATGTTTTTTTTCATGAGTATTTTCACCATATTTTGCTCGCATCTTCAAAGTAGTTGGAAATTTTGAGGGATCTTCGACATTTTTGAGGAGAGAAAGGAAGGAGCTCAACCAGATGAGGAGAGAGAGAAAGGAAGGAGATCATCAGCGAAATCACCGAGATTAGGTAGGAGAAAGGTGATAGAGATCAGCGAAATGAGGAGAGAGAAATGAAGGATAAGGGGGAGAAACAAAAGGAAATAGGGTTGAGGGCGGTTGTATGAGGAGAGAGAAAGGAGACTACAAAATGCAATAGGTTAACTACAAAAATGGAGAGGAAGGATAAGGAAGAGAAACAAAATCAAACTATAAAGAAGTTCTTAAAATACAATTGTTGATTTGTTGGGCTTTATGAAACTAGGCTCGCCCAACGAAATGGGTTCACTTTCTAAACTTTATTAAAACGAAAATTAGAATCTCTATTATACTAAAAAAAATTAAAATTAAACAATTAAGTGTAATCTAATTTTTACTGCCTAACAAGAATACAACACATCAAAAGTTCAAATGTTTAATCTATTTTAAATTAAAACTTTCTTTTTGGAGGAAAAGATAAAAAAAAAGCACCAAAATAATATATTTTATCTATTTTAAATTAAAACTTTTGTTTTAGCAGAAACGAAAAAATAAAAATGCATTAAAATAAAGTGTTTTATTATATTTTAAATTAAAAAATTTCGTTTTAGCAGAGAAGAAAAAAAAGAGGATACAAAATAAAGTACTTACATTATTTTAAATTAAAACTTTGGTTTTAGCAAAAAAGAAAAACAAAAGGCATCAAAATAAAAAATTTATTTTATTTTAAATTAAACTTTCGTTTAGCATAAAATAAAAACAAAAGGGCATCAAAATAAACTATTAATGTATTTTAAATTAAAACTTTCGTGTTAGCAAAAAAGAAAAAAAAGGCATCAAAATTAAATTTTTTATTTTATTTTATATTTTAAATAAAAATATTCGGTTTAGAGGAAAATAAAAACTCGATTTTAATCTAAATATAACCTTAAAATATATTTTTAAAAAATAATTAGTCACTAAAATACATTATCCACTCACCAATATAATTGGTATAGCATTTGTGGTTTTTTATTTATGAGTTTTTTTTATTGATTTTGATAGGGATATTATGATCGAGTCAGTAACTGGTAAAAAGTTGACATGCTGGGAATTCTATTGTAGACACCTAAATCGTGTTTCCCCACTGGGATGATGACGATACCATTATCCTTATTAGGCGGTTGGAGCAACTCCGTGCGGAAAATGCCAATTGCTAAGAACATTTCAAAATCCAAGATCCAAAATCCAATCCCCGAGGCCGTTCCCATTCCGGAACTCGGTACAAAATACAATTTTCAAAAATCAATTTTAAAATTCAAGTACAATCTCACCCAATGGACCATTCAATTGGTTTTACAAGGCCTTTTCCAGTCAAAATGACAATAAGCAATCCAAATTTGGGCGCCGACCCACAAAACCGAGCAAGCCGGACCTAGTCCCGTAAAACCGAAATTCAAAAACCCGAAACGGCTTGTTTTTAGACGCAAAATCAAGTCTTAAACCCCAAGAAAACACTACGTGCCAAAATTCGTACAAATCGTACGAAGGTACACCAATACAAGACAAAGCAAGGACGGAGCCAGCGTCCTTGTTTTGGCGGCATCCGCGCCACGTCACCAGCGCTGGGCGCTTCTAGTTGCGTGCTGCGCTGGCAATGGCTAGCGTTTAGCAGCAAATCCTGCTATAAATACCCCTAATTCTAAGCATTAAGGGAGGCAAAAATCGAAACATAACGTCGTAATACAAAAATTGCCCCTCAAATCGAAATCCAAAAATCCTCCAAAATCTCATACAACATTTCAAGTTCTAAGCAAGTGGGAGCTCTAAAAGGAATTATTGCCTAAGCCTAAATAGGTAATTCCGAATCCCACCATATTCAATCATGTTTCTTTGATTTTCCTATTTTAAAAATGATTAGTAAGTTGGCATTTTTAACATTAAAGATGTCACTTACAACAATCATACATTTCTTTCAAAATCCAAACTTTATGTGATACAAAATACAAACTTTCAAGATTCAATGATGTTCATGGTTGTTTGTGATCACTTCCTTGAACTAGAATCACCTTCAAAATATGGAGTAATCAAAGATGATACCTTTTTAATGTTTAAAGGTTTAGTCTTTGAGATTCAAGACCCCACTTTTTAAATTTCAAGTTCAAGTTTCAAGGTCCAATGATGTTTAGGGTTGTTCATAATCACTTCCCTAAACTAGGATCACTTTAAAGTAAGAGCACATCAAAGATTAGGCATTTTCAACATTAAAAGGTCCGATCTTTGAGATTCAAGAGTCTTAAGTTCAATATTTCAAGTTCAAGTTCAATATTTCAAAGTTCAACATTCCAAGTTTTAAACTTTTCAAGTTCAAGTTCTATATGCAAAATCTAAGATACTTTGGGTGAACGATTTTTAGCTTTGACTCCGTGTCGGACGCACTTATTTTTAAGTAGTCGTTTGGCGTTCGGACCTCATGTGCTTAAATTCTATTTCAATATTGCAATTTCTATTCCGCAATTTCAATTATGCACCTTTCAATTACGCACCTTTCAATTCCGCACCTTTCAATTCCGCACCTTTCAATTCCGCAATTTCAATTCCGCACCTTACAATTACGCAATTTCAATTCCGCATTTCAATTCCGCACATTCAATCCCGCAACTTTACGTGCCTAGTCCTTCTAGGCAATGTGCACCTACTCCCTAGTCCATTTCTAGGGGGTCTTGTACTTTACTAATTCCGCGTTGATTTTCAATTGTGATGTTACTTTACTTGTTTATCACCTGCTAAATTCAACAAAATACAAGGTTTAGACAAACCAATCTTAGGTTCCCTTAAATTAACTTTAAAGCAAAGTGACCACAATACAAAGTAGAAGTTCTATTTGTTCTAAATTCAAACCCACATAGTCTAAACTAGGGTATTTTTACAAATTGTTGTGTCACGCACTTGAATTATTTCTAAAGCTCGCAGAATAAGCATCTCGTTCCCTTGCCCGGATCTCACCCATCCGGTTCGAAGATTCAAAGCCTTATCCTAATAGAGTCATTTTCGGTCTTTCCAAATGAGACCTTAAACAATGTTTTGTGGCGATTCCTACAAAGTACAAAAATACAAAGGTTTATAAAAACCGCCCCGTAGGAAAAATAACCGTCCTACAATTCTGGCGACTCAACTGGGGATTTTCAGATTCCAACTTCGAAAATACGAGCAGACTTTGAGCATCAAGTCACTGAATGCCAGTACTAGCGCCAGGCGCAGGCCCCTGCGCCCAACGCCACTGTCTGCATCCAGCACAGTGGCTCACAGTGGCTTGCTGCCCATATTTTGCTCAAGTTTTTAAGTGGGAGTCAGTCTGTTCCTTTACTTTGAAGGACGCTCCCAAACCTTGAGAACGGATGTCGAAAAACAAGCTTTTCAAATACAATATTCAAGTGCGATTTCAATTTTCAATTTCTAGGCATTTCATGCATTTTTCGAAAACCATATTTGTGCAAAATGAATTTCCACCTTTGCCCAAACGGATGTGTTCTACATTCGGGCTAGCCTCGGGGGAAACAAAATTGTGACTCTCCATACGGTTCCCGACCAAAGTGTGTGACCATTTCCGCGCCTACCGAAACTTGGCATTTGCTTGACATTCCCGATGTCAAGTATGGAGGTCGTCTGCCGACACACACGTCCCTTAGGCGGATGTGCAAGCCGGATCCGCCTCTTAGTCAAGTACCTTTTGACACCCAAAGCCGACCACTTGCATCATACAAAACTTAGACCGACCTTAGGTTGAGAACTTTGCATGTCGCATTCATATACATGTTAGTGTGACAACGTGCTATTTGTGCATTGTGTGGGCGTCTTTGCACGCGTGAATGGCTAACCTCGAGTTCTAGCTTGCCAAAACCAATTAGCCTCCAACTAGGAAACCAAACCCCTAGGAGCATCATTCAAACCTCATGCATCTAAAATCGCCGATTTAAGGTCTTTTAGGAGTGCCACTCGATTTGATTCAAAACCCTGAAACACGCCTCACGCACAAATGCCAAACTTCAAATTCAAATCCAACGGCGTCATATTGCCGGATTTTCTAGTCCAAATTTCGAGTTTCAAATTCAAATTCCAATTAATCCAACGGCGTCATAATGCCGGATTTTCTAGTCCAAGTTTCGAATTCCAAATTCAAATTCAATCCAACGGCGTCCTAATGCCAGATTTTTTAGTCCAAATTCCAAATGCCAAATTCAAATTTCAATCCAACGGCGTCATAATGCCGGATTTTCTAGTCCCAATTTCGAGTTTCAATTTCAAATTCAAATCCAACGGCGTCATAATGCCGGATTTTCTAGTCCAAATTTTGAGTTTCAAATTCAAAATTCAATCCAACGGCGTCATAATGCCGGATTTTCTAGTCCAAATTTCAAATTTAAAATTCAAATTCAATCCAACGGCGTCATAATGCCGGATTTTCTAGTCCAAATTTCAAATTCAAATTCAATCCAACAGCGTCACGCCGGATTTTCTAATTCAAGCATCCAATTTCCAAGTTCAAAAAATTCAATTCTAGTTCAAGTATTTCAAGGGTTCAATTCCATCCTTCAAAACCTCAAGTTCAAATTACCAATTTCAATCTCAAAAGCTCCAGTTCAAATGTCCAAACTCATGTCGTCGTAATACCGACTTTTCAATTTCGTTTCTCAAACATTGAGTTCAAATTACCAATTTCAAGTTCGAAACCTCAAGTTCAAATGTTCAAATTCGTGCCGTCGTAATGCCGACTTTTCCATTCCATATTCCAAACCTCAAGTTCAAAATTCCTATATTCAATCTTTCAAATCTCAAGTCCCATATTCGAAACTTTCCAATTCCAAATCCATGATGGCGTAATGATGAATTTTCCTCATTCAATTTCAAATTCAAAGTTCCATGATCAACCACTTCAAAATTCCAAAGTCCACGGCGGCATGATGCCGGACTTTCCAAATTTCAAATCCAATTCCAAATTCAGGATGGCGTGATGCCGGAATATTCAAATTCAAACATCTCATGTTCTATACAAAAGTGCCTCTTTCCCATTTCAATGTTCAAACCTCGAATCCAATTCAAACTTCAAGCTCATCTTCAAGCTACAAAAAATCCTTGCCTTCCATTGCTCTCAAATACAAAATTCCAAACATTTCCAATGGGTTGAAAATCCCTTGAAATAGTACAAACTCAAATTCTACAATGGGTTGAAAATCTCCTGAAATAGTACAAATCCAATTTCCTCATTCTATGATGGGTTGAAAATCCCTTGAAATAATACAAGTCCAAATTCGAATGGCTTGAAATCCCCCTAAAATACTTCAATGGGTTGAAATCCTCCTAAAATACTACGAAATTCAACGGGTTGAAACTGCCCAAAAATAATACAAGTTCAAAATTCTATTCGATGGGTTGAAATCCCCCTAAAATATTCCAAGATCCAATGGGTTGAAACTCCCCTAAAATATTGACGGGTTGAAATTACCTTGAAACAATACAAAATAAATTCCCTTTCAATCGGGTTGAAACTCCCTCAAAATAATATAATGTCCAATCTCCAAAAATATTTCCCATGGGTTGAAAATCCCTTGAAGTAATACAAGTCCAATCTTCGAATTCCAATGGGTTGAAATTCTCCTAAAATAGTCCAAGTCCCAATAAGTCAAAATCTTCCTTTTCAATATTGCAAGTTCCAGTCCAAGGAGTCAACTTCAACAAAATAATGAAGTCTCCTCTCAAATATTTCTCACGGGTTGCAAATTCGGAATACAAATACAAAATCCAAAGTCCCGAATCTTCGGAGTGGCACTTAGAGTCAAGTCTAGGTCTCATTCATAGCATGCATATCATATCATGTGTCAGGAAGTTCAGGTTCTAAATGATGTCATGTGCCCTAAATAGGAGTCCAAAGATCTTGTGGGTTCACCGAAGAGGAGAAAGGTTGAAGAGAACTCCATCAGCCCTAGCCTCACTCATAGCCGGCTTCGAGCGAGCAGTCAGCTCACCTCCTACAAATCAAACTCCTAGCCTCTTTCAAGAATCATTCCAAATGTCTGCCCCCGATCAACTCACCCAACTCATAGCAGCTGTCGCCAGCCTCAGCACCAATGTGGAGAGCATAAGCAACCGACTGGGTATTGTGGAATAGGCCGCACCCACCGATGACTTAACCAAGTAGATCGAGAGTCTGGTCAATAAGGTCACCAATCAAGAGAACTATTTTGACACCTTAATGGAGGACAACCTCAAGGGAAAGGCAAATCTTCCAGACAAATTTTACGCCAATGACATTCCGAAGTTCAAATCAGCCGACAATCCTAAGTATCACCTCAAGAACTTCAGAGCAACAATGACCATTAAGGGGGTGGAACTCGAGCTATACCCCGTGGTATTCCCTATGTCTCTGGAACCTGTCTACTAGAAATGGCATTACTCACTCAAGGAGCATCAAACATGTACATAGGAAGTGGTCGCTCGAGCATTCATGGAGCTGTATCAGCCCAATATTCAACTTCAAACTACTCTAAGGGAGCTAGAGGTTCTTAGGCAAGGGCCTCAAGAAGGTTTCACTAATTACCTCAACCAGTGGAGAGAAATGGCGTCCCAAATGGTGACTCGACCCTCTGAGAGAGAATTGGTCAAGATCTTTATTGCTGGACTTCTGCCGAAATACAACACTCACATGAAGTACCTAGGCTTGGAAAGCTTCAAGAGAACATATGACATTGGGGTCGATATAGAGGATGACCTGATTAAAGCCCCAATATGAAGGAAATAATGCCCTTGGTCCAAGTATGCATTTAATGGTAAGTCTAATAAATGCGGTTCAGTATTAATTATACAAGTTAATAATTCAGTGAGATCAAGTGAACTGTATGCCTAGCTAGAGGCCGCTTCAGTTCAAGTGGATTAATGATATTAATCCACAACTTACTCTTGACTGAACCCCTAGGGTCACACAAATAGTACGTAAACGGATCAAGTATTTAATGGCATTAAATACTCCATCTATGGATATTCGGAATCGACGGATCTTGGTTTCAGTGGGAGCTGAGATCGTCAAAGGCAAATAATGAATACTCCAAAAACGATGATATTGTCGGAAACGGAAATATGCATCGTATCGGAAATATAAATATTATCCAAGTCGTAGATGTTGCCTGAAACGGAAACATGGTACGTATCGGAAAATATTATCGGAAATGGAAATATTGCCGGAATCGGAAATATTGCCGGAAACGGAAATATTTTCAGAATCGGAAATATTATCGGAATCGGAAAATAATTCCGGAAACGGAAATATTAAATTAAAATCTAGGTCATAAAAATTAAAAATTTAACATAAATTAACAATTTTTATGGTGGATTTTAATCATGGATACCTAATTAAATTATTAATTAATTATGAAAATCAAATCAATTCTAAATTATTCGAATTTCAACAAATTAATCATAATTACAAATTAGGTTGTATAATTAACAAGTCTAGGCATTCATAATTGTTAAACATATACAGTAGGTCAATCAAAAACTCAAGATTTATCAACAAGAATCGGAAATACTTAATTTAAAATCTTAAATTTACAAAATTTTGCGTTCGAAAAACTAAAACCTCCAAAAAGTCATAGTTAGGCTTCGAATGGGTTCGGCCGAAAAATATTTTTTTGTCAAAAGTTTAGAATGCCTTTTACATGCGGAATTGACACAAAAATCACTCGATTTGGATGAGTAACGAAGAAACTGCCGAAAAACTGCGTACATATAATTAAATAAACGCAATTTGCAATTACTCCCTCTGTCCCGGAATACTCGACCTAGTTTGACCGGCACAGAGTTTAAGGGACTTGAATTGACTTATTTAATTTAATAGGTAGTAGTTGATAGTGGGGTATTATTTTAATGTAGTTAGTGGGAAATGTGTGAAGGGGTGGGGTTGGGAGAGAATAGGGGTTGAATTTTTAATTATTTTTTGTATGGAGTAAGGGGTAGGTGGGTTAATAGGGGTGGAGTGAGAAATAATATAATATTGTTAGAATATTTCCATTTTTAGAAACAGGTCAAGTATTAAGGGACGACCCGATAAGGAAAACAGGTCAAGTATTCCGGGACGGAGGGAGTAATTAACAATACGAAAATTAATCATCCCTTTTAATTCTTTGCAAATTTGTAAAATTTAACCATGTTCATGCAATTTAGATTATGAAAATAATAAGAGGCTCGTGATACCACTGTTAGGTTATGATACATATGAATAAACATAAATCATGCGGAAAAACCATAAAGTCAGGAAACATATTATTTACACATAATCATTTAGCATAATTCAGATGCATACACTTTGTAGCGTGCCCTCCCTAGCTGCGCCCGAACCGAACAAGAAAAAGTCTTTAGGACTCCAAATGTCGTCCCTCCGTAGATAGTCCACAGCACGTCCGGATCCGCCTTAAGCTTGACCAACTAGAATCGCCCTTAAGGTTACTAGGATTTTCGGCTATTTGGGTTGCAAGTGTTTGGCTGGTTTTTGCTTAAAAATCTTACCTTTGAATACTTCAAAATCGTCTGTTAAATATGTGACCCTAGGCCTGTATTTATAGAGTTTATGGAAAGGAATTATAATCCTACTAGGATATGGATTTATTAATTAGAATCCTATTAGAACTCTAAATAATAAATTTAATCTCTTAGGATTAGGATTACGATTTATTCAATGCACGAATTCCAATAGGATTAGGATTCGTTACGAACACGAGTGTTGCACAACTACGAGGAACGCACGCACCCCCGCAGGCCTTGAGGCCCACATGAGCAGGCGCTGCCTCGTAGCCCACGAGCATAAGCCCCCGCGCGCCTTGCTGGGCCTGGCGAGGCTGTGGCAGCTCCGTGTTTGGGCGCTTGGCTTGCTGGGCGCGGGCCTGGCTTCGTGCTGGGCCTTCGTCTAGCAAGCCTCGTCCGATGCTAATTCGTACGATGCGCTTCCGATTAAATTCCCGGTTCCGGAATTCATTTCGATACGAACAATATTTAATATTTCCGATTCCGGAATAAATTTCCGTTTCGAACAAATATTTAATATTTTCGTTTCCGGAATTAGTTTCCGATTCCGATAATATTTCCGATTCAGACAATATTTCCGTTTCCGGCAATATTTCCGATTCCGGCAATATTTCCATTTCCATTAATATTTTCCGATACGTACCATGTTTCCGTTTCCGACAACATCTACGACTTGGATAATATTTATATTTCCGATACGATCCATATTTCCGTTTCCGGCAATATCATCTTAGCTCCCACTGAAACCAAGATCCGTCGATTCCGAATATCCATAGATGGAGTATTTAATGCCATTAAATACTTGATCCGTTTACGTACTATTTGTGTGACCCTACGGGTTCAGTCAAGAGTAAGCTGTGGATTAATATAATTAATTCCACTTGAACTGAAGCGGCCTCTAGCTAGGCATTCAGCTCACTTGATCTCACTGAATGATTAACTTGTTAATTAATACTGAACCGCATTTATTAGACTTTATCATTTAATGCATACTTGGACCAAGGGCATTATTTCCTTCAGTAGCATGACAATCCCATTCCATAAACTTGACCAAACCCTCCCTCCACTGAAAATGACTCAACTCAAAAGGGTCAAGAGGACTTTTTAGGGCGTAACGTAGGCTAGGGGTAAGGTGTGGAACAAATTTGGTAATTTGGTGCTCATACCTAAAGTGAAGTGCAATGATAGAACTCAAATCAAGCAAATCGAACCAAAAACAAACTCATACCACTTATTTGGGGTACCCCCCAAGCTTATTCAACAACAATTCTAAACTACTACTCTTTTTGCACTTTTCTTGATTTGATTTTCTCTTTTTTTTGTGTTTCAATTGAAACTTTTCTCATGCCTTGTTTTTCTCTATTTTTGGCTTTTTCAAAACTTTCCTTTTTCATTATGCTTATGCATCACTTATTCACTATATACAACATATTTCCCAAACTTTGCCATTCATACAATTAACAATCATTCCTCAACTTTGCATATTCATTCAAAACCAACAAGCATCATAACACAAAGCTTCACTATCACTTCTAAGGGTGAAAATAAAACAAAAGGCTTTTAGGCTTGTAATGTGCTTATAAGAAATGAAGGGGAAAGGCTCAAATGTCTAGCAAGGGGGTAAATGCAAACAAAAACATATGAGAAAGTTAGAAAATAAAGTCCTAAACTAAAAAGAAAAATAGTCACCGAAAGAAATGCCTCTATCGTCCCCTAAAGTAGTTCGGTCGCGGTCTCGGGAAGGAAATAATCAAATTCGGGAGATAAGAAAGTCAATGCCAAGGATCCATGCCACTCAATATATGTATATGTGTTTGGGCTAATTTGAACATGAACCTCGCATGGGAGCAAATACCACTCTCTCCGGTTTCACGTCACTAGAGAGATCGACACCATCTTACCACAAGCCAAGGGTTCAAGACGCATGCTACCCAAGTTTTAACCAACTTCCTTGACACCTAAATCCTAGATTCGACCCAAGACATTAAAAACCGTGTAAACATCTACCAATTAGGAATAAAAGCATTCTAGTCTACAAGTTCCGATTTTATTTGCCCAAATCAAGAATATTGCCTAAGAAAACCTAGAAAAACTTGCCTTGACAAAAGGAAAGCAAAACAAAGAAAAAAGAAAGAAAACGGAAGAAAATAAGAAATCACACGAAAAGGAAAACCAAAAAGAAACAAACGAAAAGAAAAGAAACTAAAATCAAACTAAATCAAACTAAAAACAAAGAAACTAGTATATACAAGTGCACATAAGGTATAATTTTATAGCAATGAGCATCACAAATAGGCAACCACACAACAAAACTCCCCCCAAGCTTGAATTAGGCCATGTCCCCAAGGCCTAAAACAAAACTATGGAGGGGCACAACTACCCATCCAACCAAATGCCCCACATGAAGTATGCCCGTCCCAAAGAATGCATAGAGTTAGAAGGATATTACCGGATATGCCGTGGGAGCAAGTCCTGCAAATAACCGGTAAAAACCGAACCAAACTCACCGAAAAATCGACGAACAAGGAACATGGTGGAAAGTGAGAACCCACCGCAATGAAACCAAACCAAGAATATGCAAAGAAGCCGCGGGGTGCCTCCCGGTAGCGCTCGTTTAACGTCATTAGCTTGACGAATCCCCCCAAGTTCATGGGGGGTCTTTGAGGTTCAAGGAAGCAATGGAGCCAATAGGATCACCCATGTAATAGTGTTTGAGGCCATGACCATTCACCTTGAAGGGACCGAAATCATCATTCCGGATCTCTATAACACCATGCGGGAAGACCCGAACAACATGGAATGGACCGCTCCACCAGGACTTGAGTTTTCCCGGGAACAACTTCAACTGGGAGTTATAAAGGAGGACTTTCTCCCCCTCAGCTCCTTGAATTCTCTCTTTTCAATCCTAGCGTCATGATATTGTTTAGACCGGGCTTTGTAGATGCTCGCCGAGTCATAGGCATTCATGCGGAGCTCCTCTAGCTCATGGAGGTCAAGCAAGCGCCTCTCACCCGCACTAGTTAGTTCAAAATTCAGTGTTTTGATGGCCCACATGGCCTTGTGCTCAAGTTCTACCGGCAAGTGGCAATTCTTGCCATAAACAAGCTTGTAAGGAGTCATCCCTATCGGCGTTTTGAAAGCCGATCTATACGCCCATAAGGCATCATCAAGCTTGATGGACCAATCCTTGCGGTTCTTGGCAACCGACTTTTCGAGAATAGACTAGATTTCCCGATTGGTAACCTCCACTTGGCTGCTAGTTTGAGGATGATAACCAACACCAACTTTGTGATGAACACCATACTTCCGCAAGAGGGTCTTGAACTTCCCATGGGCGAAGTGGGATCCTCCATCACTAATCACGGCCCTAGGAACCCCAAAACGTGGAAAGATGATCTTCTTGAAGAGATTGAGAACCACTTTGTGATCGTTGGTAGGCGAGGCAATAGCCTCCGCCCACTTTGAGACATAATCAACCGCCACAAGAATATAGAGATTCCCATAAGAAGAGGGGAAAGGACCCATGAAATCAATACCTCACACATCGAATACCTCTAACTCCAAGATAGGATTTTGCGGCATCTCATGTCTTTTGGAAATATTTCCCGTCCTTTGACAACGATCACAAGCCTTTACAAATGCCCAAGCATCCCGAAAAAGGGTGGGCCACCACAACATGCTTTGAAGTATCTTGGAAGCGGTTCGATCACCCCCCATGTTCCTACCACAAGGGGAAGAGTGGCACATACGAAGGACACTAGGGAACTCCTCATCTGGAACACACCTCCTCAAAAGGCCATCCGGGTACCGTCTCAACAATGTGGGTTCATCCCAAATGTAGCGCCTCGCATCATATTTCAACTTGCGGCGCTCTTGAGTTGTGAGATCTTCGGGGATCGCCCCACAAGCCAAATAATTCACTATGTCAACGAACCAAGGAAGAGAGGAACTCCCAACCATGTACAAGGTATCATCTCGCAAAGCATCTTCAATTGGCACATCATCCTTAGCCTCATCTCCAAGTTCTAGCCTAGAAAGATGATCGGCTACCACATTCTTGGCTCCCTTTTTGTCACGAATTTCAATGTCGAATTCCTGGAGGAGGAGCACCCAACTAATGAGTCTAGGTTTGGCCTCTTTCTTAGCCATAAGATATCGGATAGCCGTGTGATCCGTGTACACAATAGTCTTCGACCCTACCAAGTAGGTTCGAAATTTCTCAAAGGCATGCACGATGGCTAGAAACTCCTTCTCAGTAGTGGTGTAGTTGGCTTGAGCTTGATTCAGAGCCTTAGACATATAATATATCACATGAAGCTTTTTGTCTTTTCGTTGACCTAGGACTCCACCAACCGAGAAATCGCTATAGTCACACATCAACTCGAAGGGAAGAGACCAATCCGGAGCTTGAACAAAGGGGGTAGAAATGAGTGCATTATTGAGTGTGTTGAATGCCTTGAGACACGAGGCATCGAAGTGAAAGTTGCACTCCTTTTGGAGGAGGTTGGTGAGAGGTCTAGAAATTAATGAGAGGTCTTTAATAAACCTCCTATAGAATCCGACATGCCCAAGAAAGGACCGAATCCCCTTAACATTAACCGGGGGTGGTAGCTTCTCTATGACCTCGATTTTTGCTCTATCTACCTCAATACCAAGGTTGGAGACCTTGTGCCCGAAAACAATTCCTTCTTGCACCATGAAGTGGCATTTTTCCCAATTAAGCACCAAATGGACTTTCTCACACCTCTCGAGACATTTTCCGAGATTTATGAGACACTCATTATAAGTGGAACCTCCCACCGAAAAGTCGTCCATGAAAACTTCCATTTCTTCCTCGAGCATATCACCAAAAATACTCATCATGCACCTTTGGAACGTCCCCGGGGCATTGCAATGCCCGAATGGCATCCTCCTATAGGAAAATGTCCCATAAGGGAAAGTAAATGTAGTTTTCTCTTGGTCTTCCGGGATTATGGGGATTTGGAAAAACCCGGAATATCCATCAAGAAAGCTAAAATACTTGTGTTTGGTTAGTCGTTCAAGCATTTGATCAATAAATGGGAGAGGGAAGTGGTCCTTCTTAGTGGAAAGATTAAGTTGGCGGTAGTGTATGCACATACGCCACCCGGTCACCATCCGGGTGGAGATGAGCTCTCCTTGAGCATTCTTTACTACCGTCATCCCCCTTTCTTGCGAACCACATGGACCGGGGAAACCCATCGACTATTTGAAATAGGATAGATTATCCCGGCCGCCAAAAGTTTCATGATTTTCTTCTGAACTACCTCTCCCATAGGTGGATTAAGTTTTCTTGCCTATCAGGATGTGGGACGGCATTGTCCTCAAGCTCTATATGATTCCTTTCAAATCCCCAATGGTGTAGCCCAAAGCACCTTGATGACGTTTCAAAACATTAGTGAGCTTGAGCACTTGCTCGTCATCCAAAGTGGAGTTAATAATAACGGGGTAAGAAGAATTTGGACCTAGAAAGACATACCTCAAGCTCGAAGGTAGAGGTTTGAGCTCTACCTTGGGAGCTTCGTTACCAATTCGGAGTCCATGATCATTCGAAACTTCTTCCCAATCTAGCACGATCAAGCATTGCTCCGATTGAGCACAAGGTGAGGTGGAATCCAATAGCTCCTTGTAGTTGAAAGCTTTAACACCTAAATTGCCTAAGCCTTCTCTACTCAAAAGAGCACACTCAAGTGGATCGTTAGTAGTGAGAAAATTCTCATGCATGTCATGCACTAGGGGATCAAAAGAGTCAACCAAGAAGCATTTCTCATTAGTAGAACTAGGGTAAGTCATAGATTTATTCAAGTCGAAAAACAAACTATATATCCTTCCCAACTTTCAAGGTATTTTCCCTTGCTTGACATCAATAATGGCCCCCGCCGTGGCAAAAAATGGTCGACCAAGAATAACAGGGACATACACGTCCTCATCTATGTCTAGGATCACAAAATCGACGGGGATCACAAATCCACCAACTCTCAAGGGTGCATCCTCAATCTTGCCAATATGGTATTTGACCGAACGATCGGCAAGTTGCAATGTAATGTTGGTTGGGACAAGATCACCAACATCAAGCTTGGCGAATACCGAATAAGGCATTAAACTAACACTTGCACCCAAATCACACAAGGCATTTCTAATTTCAAGCTCCTTAATAGCACAAGGGATAGAGAAACTACCCGGGTCTTTGAGTTTGGGTGGCATTTGGTTAAGAATAATAGCACTACAATTCCCGGTAAGGTTCACCGTCTCCTTTACGTCGCAATCTCGCTTCCCACTCAAAATTTCCTTGAGAAATCTTGAGTAGGTTGGCATTTGTTTCAACGCATCCGTAAAGGGGATAGTGATATGCAACTTTCGAGAACATCAAGGAATTTTAAGAATTGCACGTGTAACTTATACCTTATGAATCTTTAGGGATAGGGAAGTTTAGGAGTGGGGAGAGGTAGAAGAGTTGCCTCCTTTGGTCTAGGAGTATCACCCACATCATCGATGGGAGGCACCTCTTCTACCACATCATTGTCGCTAGCTATACTCAACGACTCCCTCTTGTTCCTTCCCATTGGACTTAGAAACCTTATTATCTCTAGGAACATCATCTAAAATCCTCCCACTCCTTGTTACTATGGCATTCATTTGCTTTGGAGCTTGACTTTGGGGTGGGAGACTAATATGCACATGATGTTCCTTAATGGTATTAGCAAGTTGAGCTAATTGGGTTTCAATAATCTTTAAGTGAGTGTTAGATTGCTTAAATCCATCCTCAAACTCAAAATTCTTCTTGACTTGCGCCTCCACAAACGACTCCATGAGAGCCTCAAGGTTAGACTTGAGAGGCGGGAGCGGTGGAGGTGCATTGCCATAACCACTAAGGTTTGGTTGGAATTGGTTGCCATAGGTGCTTGGCCCATTGAATCCGGGAGGTGGAAATTGAGACACACCATATGGACCTCCCGAGTTCAAAGGATGACCCCCACTAGAGGCACCCCTAAATTGCCCATAAGAGTAGTTGTAACCCCCTCCACCTTGATGGTTGGGATTATAACTACCTTGATTGTATTGGCCTTGATTGCCAAAACCTTGAGATTGACCATAGGGTGCTTGGCCTTGATAGCCTTGAGCTCTATAGCCACCTCGGCCTTGGTTATATATCATACCCACTTCCTTGGCCATAGCCTTGGTGGGATCCATACATAGGGGGCCCACTAGGTGCTTGCCTAGCAAAATTTTGATTGTTGGGGTTATCATTTCTAGACCTCTCATTCAAGGCATGAGCATATTCCATATCAAAATCACCTTCATACGAAAGGCCATAATCCACAAAAGACACATTATGCATCAAAGGACAAGCATTGGGGAAATGACCATAATCTTGACAATTATCACAAAAAGAAGTGCCCGGAGGCATAGTGTCATAGGAACTCACCTTGCTCTTCCCCTTAGTGAGAAGAGTGGCCGAAGGAGGTGGAATTGTAGATGGTGATGGTGGTTGGCTTGGTGTGCTCTCTAGCTTCTCCATTCTCGAGCTAAGCTTCTCAATGATCCTAGCATGCTCCATAGCATAGACCGACCATTTACCTGAAGGAAATAATGCTAGGATCATTGAGAAGCTCCGGAAACGATGATATTGCCGGAAACGGAAATATGGATCGATCGGAAATATAAATATTATCCAAGTCGTAGATGTTGCCGGAAACGGAAACATGGTACGTATCGGAAAATATTATCGGAAATGGAAATATTGCCGGAATCTGAAATATTGCCGGAATTGGAAATATTGTCGGAATCAGAAATATTATCGGAATCGGAAAATAATTCCGGAAACGGAAATATTAAATATTCGTTCGAAACGGAAATTAATTCTGGAATTGGAAATGTTAAATATTGTTCGTATCGGAAATGAATTCCGGAATCGGGAAATTAATCGGAAGCGCGTCGTACGAATTAGCATCGGACGAGCTTGCTAGACGAAGGCCCAGCGCGAAGCCAGGCCCACGTCCAGCAAGCGTGGCGCGCCTCACAAACGGCCCTAGGCCACGCCAGGCCCAGCACAAGGCAGGCCCAGCGCGCACCTAGGCTGCGGCAGCTTCGTGGGCTTTTGCGCGGGCATGGCCTGCGCGCATGCGGGTCATGCTCGTGTGAGTGTTTGTGATTGCGTAGGAAACCTAAATCGTGTAGGGTTCGTTTAAAGATTAAATTCCTATTTCTACTGGATAAATTAATTAATAGAGTTTAAAGTAAATTCAAGTTAATTAATTCGTTTCCTAGTAGGATTCCAATACCTTTTCCATACCCTATAAATAGGTGATTAATGCTCAAAATTTATAACGAGTTTTCAAGTATTCAAAGAGAATTTTAGGCATAAAATTCAGTCACTTATTTGCCTCATAATAGCCGAAAAACATAGTACCTTAAGGGCGATTCTAGTTAGTCAAACCTAAGGCGGATCCGGACGTGCTGTGGACTTTCTATGGAGGGACGACACTTGGAGTCCTAAAGATTTGTTCTTGTTCGGTTCGAGCGCAGCAAGGGAGGGCACGCTATAAAGAGTATGCATCCTAAAATTATGCTAATTGTTATGTGGCAATTAATTTGGATTCCTGGCTTTAATGGTTTTTCTGCATGATTTATATTCAGTTATATGTATCATATCCTAACAGTGGTATCACGAGTCTCTAATTAATTCCATAATAATTTCTTAACATGGTTAAATTTTATAAATTTGCAAGAAATTAAAAGGGGTGATTAATTTCGTAATTGTAATTAATTGCAAATTTGGTTTTATTTAATTATATGTACGCAGTTTTTCGGCAGTTTCTTCGTTATTCAACGAAATCGAGTGATTTTTGTGTCAATTCCGCATGCAAAAGGCATTCTAAATATTTGACAAAAATATTTTTATTCGGCTGAACTCAGAATTCCCAAATTCGAAGCCTAACTATGAATTTTCGGAGGTTTTAGTTTTTCGAATGCAAAGTTTGTAACTTGAAGATGTTAAATTTAAATATTTGCGATTCTTGTTGTTAAATCTTGAATTTTTGATTGACCTACTGTATATGTTTAACAAATTTGAATGCCTAAACTTGTTAATTATACAAACCTAATTTGTAATTGTGATTAATTTGTTGGAATTCGAATAATTTAGAATTGATTTGATTTTCATAATTAATTGACGATTTAATTAGGTATCCATGATTAAAAACCACCCTAAAAATTGTTAATTTATGATAAATTTTAAATTTTTATGACCTAGATTTGAATCCATGATAATCGGAAATTAATTGATTAATAAATTTTCGATTTTTTGCCCTAAATTTATGAAATTAATATGTTTTATTAATTTGTCAATAAATTTGAATTAAAAGTCTTAATTTTTATGAATTTCGCTCATGATTGTTGCACGCACAAAGCAAAGGACGCTATGTGTTACCCTTAAGGGGTGTTGTATAGTGCGGGCATGCGACGACGAGCAAAGGAGCTCGTCGCCCATGCGGTACGAATGCAACGAGCAACAAGCAAGAGGCACGCGCGCGAAGCAAGGAAGCTGGGCGTGTGTGGCTCGATGGGCGATGGGGCGATGGGCAATGAGGGCAGCGAGCGTGCTGCGCCACAGCGTGCGCTGCCTTGCCCAGCGAGCAGGGCAATGGCGTTGTGCAATACGGGCTGCGTGCAGCGTGGCCTCGCATGGCTGCGATGCGTGTGGCCTCGCATGGCTGCGATGCGTGTGGCCTGCTCGAAGCATGCCTAGCGATCAGTCGATGGGGCGTTGCTTCCTCATGACTCGATGGGGCTTGGGAGCAAGCCCAAGTGGCTCGTCGTGTTACGATTGATACGTTTTGAATTTAATTTTGAATTTTCAGTTCGGAAACAATTTTAATTAACTTTAAAATTCGTAATTTAAATTGTTTTCTCGGAATTTAATTTTGAATAATCTAACTATTATAAATTTTAATTTATACTAATTATTTTACTAAAATTAAAACCTTGAATAAATTTAAATTCATTTATTAATTCAACTGAAAATAAATTAAAGGATTCAATTATAATTTTATATGAGCTTTAAATTTTAATTAAATTTGTATGTTTCCGGTTAGACTAGGAAATACAATTTTATGTTTAAAATTAGTAAATCATGTAAATTTATTGGTTTAAGTGGGAGCATTTTAGTCATAAACTCTTGATTAGTTCTACATTCCTTTAAGGTTAAAACAACTTGATTAGAATTAATAAGGATTGAATAATTGGTAGATTATTGGATGCCTTGATTAATTGCTGCAAATGTTTATGTGATGCATAATATGTTCTACTAACCAGCTATGTGGGCCATTCATGATAATGAATGGGTGAATGGTATATATTGTATATGTACTGTTTTGCAGGTTATTGAAAAGTGACTAGTATGGCCAAAATAAGATAGAAAATATGGTCTGCGTACCATTAATTTGAATGTAATATTGGTCTAAAGTACCAAATTTTATTGCTTTAAATATGGTCTGCGTACCATCAAATAGTGGTAATTAGTTTAATTATAGCTTATCCTATTTGAAGAAAATGGCGCTTCCCATGGTAAATTCAAGACGAAGTTTCCAATCCATTTTCAAAGACGGACTTTGAAGTTGAACCTTCAAGATGAAGTCGGGCCATACTAGATCACATTTATATCTTATGCATGTTTTAAGTTATTTATTGCTTTAAATATGTCATAATTATGCATGAGATTATGGCTTGATTATGTTGCATGATTAAGGATTTTAGTTCACTTAAAATCTAACCAACATAGTAAGAGCCTTAAGTTCCAAACTTTAAAATTGAGTTATAAGGTGCCATGCCAAAATAACACTTACTTGGATAACCTTTACATCAATCTTAGTAATAGTTTTCCGCCATAGCGAGGTGTTACTTATTGATTCTAAAGGGGTAAGGTGCACAAATAATTGTGAATACATGTTAGTTTTGGTGAAACTCAACGATATAAGTAAGGAGTCCTTTTATGTCGTGGCAAATGAGATAGGTTTACCTAATAAGTTCTTAGACGTACCTATCAACCAAGAGTAGTTTCTAGACTATTAGCAAAGGCTTTGCTTACCTAAGATATTTTAGAATTGAGTCTAAATACATAATGTACTTAATTCTTCAATGATTTAAGGATCTTGGAATCATCTTATACATACCTGCCGGAACAATAAATTCGAATAAAATGCTAATGACTTGTTTAAATTGCATGAATGCTTTAATTTTCAAGTTATTACTCATGATAAATGTTTAGACTTTGCATGCTTTAATGTATGTTTTAATTATTGTTTATAATTAAATATCTTGCACCGCAGTAAATCCTTTTAGAAAGGTAACAATAAATTTCCTCGATTGGTAGTGAATCCAAGAACGATTCACGGAAATGAGAGAAAATGAGCAATTTAAAATGTACGTTTCTGTTAGCGACTTTTATGGTTGTTTTCGAGTATCAAAGTCGAATGGAAAACCGATTGGTGCTTGTGAATTCAAAATACATTGTAGTTTTGGGATCATAAAGCATTGAGTTTAAACTCTTAGCTTTACCAATGGTTAACAACCTAATATCTTTTTCCATTTAATTCTCGAATGAGTCTAGCCCCTAGATATTCGAATAGATAGATGCTTAGAGAACTATAGAAGCTTCTGGTAAGATCATCTAGTTGAAGCAAAATATTCAACATAAATAAAATGGTAAGAACTTTGTTTGAGTGACATTAGATATGTCTAACAAAGTATAATAGTCAACACTAGAGAATTCAATTCTTAAGGCTATTAGAAAGGGTACAAGAAATAGGAAAACAAGGAACAAAGGAAAGGAATTTGCAATTCTGTTTCTACCTATAAATCTATGTTTAAAGAAAAGTAACCTAGCAATCAAACTTCCTTGGTATCATATACCGCTTGAGGTTCTTACTTCGATAATAACTCAAACAATGGAAGCTAGGATACACTAATGACCTACAAGTGGGAAATGAAGCATGGCAATGCTACATTAGTTGTAGGGTCATCTAGTTTGTTTTAAGTCCTTTCAAAGGCTGGAACTTAATGGCTATTTGGTTCCATAATCAGCATACCTAAATTTCTGCTTCAAACACAGAAAGACTCGCATTCAAGAAAAACAAAAACAATGTTTGTTTGTTTATTTGAATGAAATGGTCATTTACGGGTTGAGTCAATATGCTTGATTAAAACAAACAACTCTTTAACAATAAAAACTTTACTAGGTTCAAATCAACCCCTTGATTTGAGTTCCACTAATCTTTGGCATTGTTGCTTAGACCATATCAACAAGTTAACGTTCTAAAGTTCTATTTTGATGGACTTTTAAAAGTTGTTTGATTTCTAGATCATTTAAGACGAGTTAGTCTTACATCTTGAAAGTAACAAAAGATATGAACTATTGTTAGAACTCCTAGACAATAGAGTTCAAAGCTAAAGAAAGATTTTATGACTTTATTATTTCACCTAGATTTTAGTGAATATTGGTTTATTTACACAAAGTGATATAAGTTTGAATCTGTTTGGCTAGTTCAAAGATTCAGAAGTATAAAATCCACATGGCAAGAAATCATAAAGATCTAGGTTAGATCATGTTGATGATTACTTGAGACCAAAAATGATCATCAATTATTGTGTGTTGTAATTTCACGATCTAGCTTCATAAGATATAGCATATCTACGTTGGAATGATCAAAGTCAATTAGTACTTGATTCGATCAATGATGAATCTACAAAATGCTCAACTACCACCAAACTAAACCAAATTCGTCAAAGCTATTGAAAAGTAATTTCAGAATATCTTTTCATAATATATATTTAAAGAGTTCCTAAACTCAGTGGGAGCTTAGCGTTTGTTATTCAACAAACTAAGGCCCAAGAATAGATATATGTTTCATTGTGATTTATTCAAATGAGACACAAGGGTATTGTTTCTACCACGAATTTTTGAGAACATAATGTTTGTTTGCTCGAAATAATGTCCTTTTGGAGATTCGTTTCCAAAATGACAAGTGGGAGAAAATAGACCTCGAAAGTCTTCGAGGCGAACAACAAACATAAATGGACATTCCGGAGGCTTTTCGAAGTTCTTCAGAAAATTCAAACACCTATTCTTTAAGGACTTTAGAAGTGGCTTTAAAGAATAGACATCTCTTAGAAGACTTTACAAGTGCTTCAAGGAGAACAGAATATTCAAAGACTTTCAAATGTCTGTTGATATTCTATTGTTTGATGTTCTATACCCAAGTAGGCATAGAGTTCAAGTCACTGAAATTATGAGATTCTTCTATTAGATAGTGAAGAAACATGGAGTTCAGGTCACTGAAGCTATGCGATTCTTCTATTAGATAGTGAAGAAACCTACAACTTGCAGTCAAACTATTATCATATAGATTAATGAGTTTGTGAACTTGTAAGAAAGCTATGACGAAACCCAGGTTCCCTAAAATGGTTATTGGCCATATATAGACTTGATGTTTAATTGGTTAAAGGCCATAAAAACATACTCAAGTTTTTGATGACAAAATTGAAATTTTTTTGATTTGCAAGAATAGGTTAACACCTATTGGTTACAAATTGGTTTTAATGATAAAAACCATCAAACATGGAATTGTATTCACACACAAAGCTAGATTAGTTGCTAACAAGCAAATTCATGGCATGGATTGTGTTTAAACCTCATGCATAATCGTAATGCTCAAGTCTATAAATCAAGCAATGATTACATATTGGTACATATGGCAATTGGATGACAAAGCGTATTCCTCAATCAAATGTTGGAATAAACTATGTACATGGTATGTCATAGGATTTGTGGATCCAAATAAATGCTTGAAAAGAAAAGCTAGCTTATGAAATCTAAGTACAGATTTAAGCAAGCAATTGGGAATTAGAACTGTATTTTAGTGAAGCTAATAAGTATTTGAATTTCATAAAATGTACATGATTCTTATAGATATATAAGAAGTTTAGTGGGAGTACGTAAAATTTAATTGGTCCTATGTGTATCACACACATATCTCTCTATTGTGAAATAACATTCAAATCCTAATGACTTAGATTTGAAATTATTCATCAATGATGGACCATGGCGAAACTTAGTACATACTGGGTATTAAGATCTAGTTACAAAGATCTTATAATATTGTTAAGTAATGGCATTTACTAAATAAAACACGAAAGACTCCATTGGAGATATTCGACCCATGTAAATAAATCTAAGTAAAGAATGTTTGAACTATGTATAAGCATTTACTAAGTTAAACATCAAAGGATCCAAGTGAGATTCTTAAATATATGTCAAAAAATTTAGCTAGATTCAGTATCTACTGAAATTAAATGAGCTAAAGTTACATGAATAGAATTCAATTGAGAATAATTCTGCAAAAGAATTTATCATGTATGATATAATATGAGGATCTCCAAAAACGTATCGTATGGCTTTAGACATGACGAACATATACCAATCTCTATTTGTATAAGTAAAGATCAACTAGATTGAGATCAAGAATAATTATGATACTTGAAAAGGTACATAGGAATAGTTCTTGATTCAAGGAAATAAACATATGCTAAATATTGATGCTACACGCATAAACACTGGCAAAGGATCAAGCAAGTTCCTTTGGAGTTAACTATTGGCAAGGAGGAGCTAAAAAGCATCGTGTTTTAAAAATAGCAACATGGATTGGAGACCATGAGTTGTTGCGTGGGAAATTAAAATTAAAATTTCTATGTTCTAAGATATAGTTGGAAAGTCTTCCGCATATCTGTGAACTACTTGGATAAGTAAATTCAAACAAAGCATCACTAGCAACCTAAACAGTTAAAGTAAAAGTACTTATTTCCTAAGAAGTAATAAAACAGGGTTGTTTAAAGTTCTTCACTGAACTTGGGTAGATCACATGTCTGTTGACTTAATGGTTCTTCATTGCAAAATGCGTAGAACCACTATTGTATCAAGAAAGACTAGATCACAAAATAAACATACTCAAAAGAACTTATCATCATATCTAGAAGAATATTCGATGAAAAGGATATTAAGATTGGCAAAGCATGATAACTAAACCTATGCAACAAGTGAGAAGCAACACTCACATTGTAGCACTGGAAATCAAGCATAGCTTTGAATTCCATGAACTGTTTTAAAGATGGGTTTGAGGCCCATGGTTGTAAAACATTAGGGTTGAACATTTATCATATATGAAATGTATTTTCATATTCCATTTAATCTTGGTTTAGTATTAAATGATGAGTCCCTTCAATTTGACGATCACTACAAAAAAACGCGGCACATTGTGACGCTTTCTGGGTCAAATTGCGACGGAAAATTGTGTCGCAATTTCACATAGCGACGCTTTGAGAGAGGGTCGCTATTTTCATTGCCGCTATTTACCGACGCTTTAGAGCGTCACAATTTGCAAAATATCTATGTATTTCGCCGCCACTATTTGGGATATAGGGACTCTATAGATAGTCGCAATATTTAGACTGCAAAAAGCGTCACTATTTGCACGCTTATAGACACATTTCTCAGCCACTATAAACCATATAGAGACGCTTTAGACACCCGAAATATATAGACTCTCATTAGAGTCCCTATATGTTTACTTTCGTTCAAGTTCTCCTCATTCCCTCCAAAATAATTTAGACCCTTTGGAGCGTCACAATTTGCATCATATTATTTTTCATATATACATAATAATTTAGACACTTTGGAGCGTCACAATTTGCATCATATTTTTTTTCATATATATATATATACATAAATTAATCTAAAATCATGAATTATCTATAAAAATATATATCGACCATAGATAATCATAATCAAATACAAGTATTAACTTACTACGTACATTATCTTAAAGCAATATATATATATATATATATATATATATATATATAACGTCATGCTATGATATACATTAAATTAATTAGCAGAGTCTAGTCAAACTGGAATAAAAGCGATATTTTAAAACAAAAATAACTTTCTAACTGGCATTATCATTTTTTCTACAAGATAGTCCAAAACTAAATAAAAACAACTTCCTGGCTACGAACAAACTAATTACCAAGTAAACCTATCTTTATGCTAGCGTAGCTTCAAGATAACGTGTTCATCTCTTGATCTACATTTTACTATTACCACTTGAATCATCAATAATCTGCAAAGAAAATTTAATATGTCAAATATATATACAAAGCATGATGAACATATTTTAAAATCAAGGGAAAATTAACAGTAATCCTAACCAGGCTTGATCCTAACTACTAGAGGACTTCTCAAAATAATACTAACTATTAATCGCCCCTTCCCAAATAGTTCTAAGCTTGTAGCATGTGGCTTTGGTGGTTCAGCTATTAATCTCTAGGCAGCAACACAAGTCTCAGAATATTTCAGCAGATAGTCTAGAAAACCAAATAGGTTTGGTCAGATGGAAAAACGATATCTTAGAGAAATTTTACATTTTATAAGCTAATAACAGTACAAGGGAGCACTACAAGCAATCAAAAGGATTTTAAGCAGGTTGGTAGGCTGACAATTTAAACCAAATAGACAATGTAGAAAAGGACTGTTACCAGGATGATAACTCCTTTGGTCTATTAAGTTGATGTACACATGCCTCTGATGGAGACTTGGAATGTACAAGCCGCTGAAACTTGTCCGACAATTCTTGATAAGGTTGAATCTCTGATGGGTGTACACGAAGAATTGCAGTCTTTTAGTGCTCCATCTTTACTTCTGAACAATTTAGGTTCTCCTGATTTCATTGAAATATGCAAATAAAAATTACAGCTGAAAATATAACAAACGTTTCTGCAACCCAAGAACTTATACAACATACTTCAATTGCTGAAATTGCTGCTTCCCTGCAGATCGAAGATATGTCAGCACCAGTACAACCTTCAGTGAGATGAGCCAGCTCGCTTACATCAACATCAAAACCGCAAGGCATTTTACGCAAATGAACATGAAATACGTCAACACGATCTGTTTCACTAGGGGGTCCAACATATAGGAGTCGATCAAACCACCCTGTTCAATAACCGGGTCCAAAATCAGGAAAATATTTAAGAAGTTGGTAACATGCAGGATAAAGAAAAAAAAAAGTAAATTTAACCAAAAAAATTACTCATATTTGTGTATCAGAGAGAGCCGCAGAAGATCACCTGGTCTAAGAAGGGCAGGATCAATCTTGTCAGGACGATTTGTAGCAGCAATAACAGTAACATTAACTCTTCCATGTAGACCTAGAAGAAAGCAGGTCTTCTTAGGGTTCCAGACATCATATGACATGAATAAGAAAAAACATTTTCGGACCATACATAAGTCTAGTTTGCTTCACTTTTAATTGACACAATTTCCATCATTGCACCATGCCACCACTTAACATGAGGGGGCCTTAAATATACTCCAAGATTGTAGATATCTTCACATGGTTCTTTCAAGTTCACTAATAGATATTGAGTGTAAAATAAGGAAACAATCCAGTTCCAATAAGAATGCAAACCCAAAGGAAAACTGAAGAAAGGCGTAAGGGTACAGATTAAAGAAAGCAACAAAACAGCAAGAAGACAACAGAGGGTAAATAGCTAAAACAGCTTTACGACAAAGTAACACTTCCAATCTATTAAATAATGATACTGCTACTAGACCCACAAATAGCTTACCATCCAATTCAACCAAAAGTTGACTCATGACCCTATCTGCAACTGAAACACCATCACTTTCCTTTCCACGGATGACAACAAGATTGTCTATTTCATCAAAAAATATAACTGATGGCGCGTTAGCTCTTGCTTTGGCAAAAAGAGATCTAACAGCCTTCTCAGATTCATCAACCCACTTGCTGAATAACTCTGGACACTTGACAGCCAGAAAATTCAGTCCTGCCTCAGAAGCTACAGGACGGGCCATGAGCGTTTTGCTGCATCCAGGGGGGACCAAACAACAACACTCCTGTTGGTGGGCAGGTTCCAATTCGCTCGAATGCATCCTGGTGCTTTTGAGGCCACTCAACAGCTTCCATCAATTGTGCCTTCACTTCCCATGTCCACCCATCTTCCCACTTGACCCAAGGGATCTCAAGAGTTACCTGCAGAAGAAGAATGTAAAAAAGGAAAGAGATTAAACCATACTTCATACAATACTTTGGGGGTTGAATTATAAAGACCAAAAGAGATTGATTGTAAAAATGTATATGATTTAGACTCACATGACCTTCTTTCTGCTAAAAGCAGCAGGCAGCTCCCTCGACCATTACTCAACTTTCTCTCTCATAACAACCCCATGGTACTATAGAATTTTACCGGCGCATAAATCATATTATATAATTTTACCATCGCATAAACCATCCACACTTTTTGGTTTACGTTAATAAACAAGCACAAATACATAAATGCTTTCTCTCGAGCTATGTACCCCTCTCCATTGGTTTTCCATTCGAGGGAACTTGGAGGCCTGCACGGTATTGGTACAGACTGGAAAGAAAGACGACCTGATTGTGGTAGATAACACTGGCCTCACTCCAGCGCAATTGGCTGCTGAAAAGAATCACAGACAAGTTGTCTTTTTCCTTGTACGCCTTGCATTCTAAACTGGTTTCCTTACGTGTGAATTACATTTTGATATGGTGAAAATCTTCTTCATACATTCTAATGTTATGTTTATAGGAGTCGTTGATTGCAGATGAGCTATTTGAATTTTATTCTTTCTAGTAGGTCGTTGACTCTTCTAAAAATCATGTTATCTTCTCTATATCATTATTAGCCAAGGCTATGCAATGGTGTGTCAATTTGGTGAATTCAACTCGTTTTTCTGTTTGCTAGTTGCACTATCAAGGATTCCTGAATCTGTTGAATTCAAATTAAAATTTGTTTGGGATTTCAGTAATTGTTGTTTTGTTCAAGTCCCATGTGTATCAGGATTGGTTTGTTTAAAAACTTAGAGGTGCTAAGAAAGTAAGAAGAGCTGAAAACGTGTACTTGTGTACCAGGAGTTGGTTTCCTAATTAGATTAGGTTTAGTCTTCTTATTTCAGAATCTTTTTAGGGACTAGGTATTAGATATGTAATTTGTTAAGGAGGTAGTGAGGTACTAGGACAGTTTATTAAGATTATTTCAGCTCTTTGCTTGTAATTTTCAGATTTTGAGATAAATATTCAGGAAATTTTTCAAAAATTCTTTTGTGGAAGGAGAGACTTTTAACTAAAGAGTCTGTTGTAAATCGGTGAGTAAAACAAGATTAAATACACTTGTGGGCCAGTGAAAACACTGAAAATTAGATCAGGTAGATTAATTGCATTTAGTGAGTGAAGCTCATATAATCAATTTAAACCCTTTCTGATTTGTACCTTAGGGGAGTAAAGCCTTTGAACTCCTAGGGTTTTGGCAGTTGAGTAAAGATTGTTATAGATCTAACAGCCTTCTCAGATTCTGCAATGTTCAGGTCAGCTGTCAACATGGCTGCTAAAACTTTTGATTTACATGGAACTTCAGGTTGTAGGTTTCTGCTAGTTGTTAAGCTACATCACCTGGGGGGGGTCGGACTTTCCTGTGAATTGGTCAGGTGCTATGCATATTGATCTGCTATTTTCTCAAATTTTTGTTGGCCACAATACCATATTGATCTGCTATTTTCTGGCTCCTACCAACCTTGTTTAGGTATAGAGTTTTACTTTGCAATTCATTTATTTTTCTGATCGATCTGTATGTTTCTTCTTGCAATTCTGTTTTGTGAGTCATCAGTATTGCAATTCATTTATTTTGCTGATCGATCTGTAACTCTGTAAGAAAGGATTGAGATGTTTCTTGTGAAACAAAAAGGCTTTGTTAGTGGATCAACTGCAATGCTTTCTCATGGTTGATGTATTTTTCCATGACCTTAGAATCCAGATGGGAGTAGTATAAAGTGAACATGCTTGAAATATTCTGATAAAACTTAGTGAAGTAGAAGTTCTAGTAATTCAAGAAGAGTACAGAGGAAAGATAACTTGACTTATCAAATTTATTTGTCGGAGGTTGTGAAACGTCTATCAGAACAAACACAATTGGATGGAGGTTGGAGTGGAGTATGTGGTTGATCTTTATTGTCAAAATGGTATTTGGCTGGGAGGTGGGTTTTGATGGGAAACCATTGTGGATTTTGACCATGATATTTTCCTTATATAGGTAGTAGAAATACATTTGGTGATGGTAGGCATTGTTAGTTGTTATTTTATCTTTTGTGTAGGATATGAGAATTTAGTGCTTCAAATTAGGCTGGACATAGAGTGAAGAAACCACTAGCTGATCTGCATTGTGGCGGTCTGTGTGTCCGTGTGTCCCGGTCCAAATTTCGAGTGACATAGGTTGTGGTTTGGAACAGGGATAACTTTTGGAAAAGTGTTTATCACTTTTGGCTAAAGCTAATGAAAGCTCAAGAACTCAAATTTCTGATCTGATGAACATTTTTTTTTTTGTTGTTGGTCAAGTGAATTAATCAATTCTCTTTAAGTAGCGCAACTCGCCTCTGCCCTTGCTTATTTAATCAGATAAACAAATTGAGTCAGATTTGGCTCATTGGTTTAGTGATCAGTAAGAAAAAGTACTGTTAAATTATGAAATCTAAAGAACATTATATATAGTATTTTGTTGGCCCGTATATGATGTGATTTGTTAATGTGTGTGAGTTGTCATATACGAAGTATTTAACAAAATGAGTTGAGAAAACCCTATAAGATTAGGGAGTTGTGTTAAGACTTATGGATTCACAAATTTGACACAATCAGCTGATAACATATAACAAGGGTAGAAGTCTTACCGTTACAGAACGTAGATACCTCTTTTGAAACAAGTCAAACATATTAGCTTTGGGCATCTTTTCGAGTTCTTCTATGTAATCCTGTCAATTGAAAGTCGTAATGTGCAAATATGAGTAGGCCACTTCAGTGCTTGAGTATAATAATAGTCAAATTGAAAGAACCAGCTTAGAACAACTAGTACTTGAATCTCAGCAGCCTCATGGGTTATATCTGCATCCTTGCCACGAAGTTTCTGAAATGCAGCTTCAAACTCCTTTTGAGATCCTATTTTCGCCTGTATTTACTTCGATTTGATATGATTGTTCCAATTGAATTTTATACCTAATTTTGAAATGATTCTGTATGCTTACCATCCATCTTGGAGATTCTGGAATGAAGCATAAACCCAAAAGCAGAACAGCACATGGAACAAGTCCTGCATTATATGGCTAGTAAGTCTCTTGCTACAAAGTCTAAGATTTTTGTTTTAAGTAATTAAACTCAGCAATGAACTCCTTTTCCCTAATTCTTTACCAGTTAATGCTAAAGTCCTCCATGATAAAACTATCCCTATTATAAACGCCACTGAGACGCCAGTACAGATCATGACCTACAATAGGAGAAAATAGTGTAAGTCTATGCAAAAACCGTAATAATATCATTATTAAAATTTGATATGGTAACTGCAAGAATTTTTAGTAAAACATGAAGTACAACAGTTACAAAAATACCTGGTTTAATGTTGTAAGTGCTCCTCGGAGATTTACAGGTGATATTTCCGCAATGTAAACAGGTACCTGTTGATTTTACCATATCATGTTGGCTAGCACTTCAATGTAAAGCTGCAAAAATGTGGCCATTGAACAGAGTTTTTTTGTCTAGAAAGATGGCATATAACTCCAAAGCATACATACCACATAGGAGAAGGCACCCATTCCATATCCTCCTGCTAGTCTTCCTATATCCAATGCTAAAGAACCCTGGTTAATTTACGAGAAATTTATAGATAATTTATTTCTCTGAAACAGAAATTCAGTACGGATTAAAGAGGTTAATAATATTTGAAGCTGAACCTTGGAAAAATATATGGAAAACCAACCTCCCACACAGAAAGCAGAATACAACTAGTTTTGGGATGTTTTCTAATTATTTTTGTGATTTTAAAGGAACTTTTCGAGGAAATTTGGGCTTTTCTTGAGGTAATTACAACTCATTGCATAACGTCATACTGAGGTAATTACATCTCATTGCAGAACGTCATACTGGGAAAATAAATGTACCTTAACTGCAGTAGCATCTAAGTCTAATGAAATTACCTAATATCTAGAGTCTAATCTCTTGTTAACTGATTACTTTGCTTTTGTATTACTAGTTAAGGTAAATTTATTTTCCCAGTATTCACAAATATTGCAGAGTCTAGTTATATACAGCTTACCTATTGTGGGTTAGGATAACCTATCAAAACAACAATATGCATTTATATTCAGTCAGAAATCACCAAATGCAAGAAAAATCTTGGGAAATTCAACCATATAAGATGTTATAAACAGGAGTAAAATATAAAAAATCACATCCAATGAAACCACCCACAAACTAATCGGTTTGATTAATAAGAGGTCGGAGGGGGAATACCCAAAACAAATTCACGGGCCATAGTATTGGCTTTAGTAGCTAGCAACGTTGAAATTGAGAAAGATAGTAAATCCTAAACCTTCACAGGATGCATTTGCAAAAGCACAATTGGCAATAAGAACATAAATGTAGAGGCAACCCGGATAACAACACAACATACCGCACAACAGTCTGCAGTTACCAACACCACCGCAATCGCAGAAGCTCATCAACAAAAATCCCACCCAAAACAGAGAATAAAAATTAAAGGGGTGGAAATTTAAGCTACGGTTCTATGAAAAACTCGGCCAACGCAAATCACAACTGTGCAAGTGAATTATTATTGATGATTTTGTAAAAGCATTGAAATTTAAACAGCAATTAAACAACAACATCAGCATCTCTGTTGTAATAAGCAGAAATATAAAACAACTAGAATCTATATGCAATATAAATGACTAAGAAAACCAATAGAAATTAAAAAGTAATTAAAATACAGCCTTGATCGAAACTAACTACATATTAACCCTAAATTAAAACATAAAAACAATATGTTGAATTCTTGCATAAATCTGTTAAATTGCAAGAAAATTACTATCAGTATGAATTAAAAAAAATCAAACACACAAATTCCGCAGATAAAAGTAAAAAAATAAACAAACCTTCAAGAATTTCTTGATTGAATTGGGCGAATCTATCTGAAAAAACAAACTAGCTGTAATTCTACAACCCACGAACGAATTTCTCCAGAAAAAAACACTAATTTATAGATGCTTGAGATGGTTTTGTTTGGGCAATTATGAAGACGAATTAACCAGCTGGGATTTCAATCCTTAAATATTGAGAGGAATGAGATTATTGCTACAAACTGTGGACGAATTTGAGGATTTACCGACGAAATTGAGGGGATTCCGAAAGCTTGAGCGATTCTCTAGGAATGTTTCAGAGAGCAGTTGATTGTTGAGAGTAGAGAGCAGTTGATTGTTGAGAGTGAGGGTTTAGTCGGTTGTTTGAGGGAGAAAATCGTGGAGCAGGGCGTGGGAGCAGGGCGTGGGAACAGAGTTAGGCGGGATATCTTTTTGGCGAAAATATTTGGCGAAAATATTTGGCGAAATATTAACACGTGGGTTTCACGTGTTTTTTATGGTAAATAGCGACGCTTTAGTGTGTCGTAATATATTGCGACCCTCTAAACCGCCGCAATTTGCAAAGTAGTATTCGCGCCCCCAAAATCCTTGCGACCCTTTGTTACACCGTCACAATTATTCCGTCTACATATGTATCATTTTCCTGTAGATATATTCAAGATAGACTGTCAAGACCATTCCTGTGACTAAGAAATGTCTATCAAGTGAACTTGAATGTCAAAAGTTGAAAATGGTCCCTGGTTGGAGTTTTCTATAAAGATGGACGCATAGAAAACGTTAGACGACTAGAATGCAAGATGACTAGTAGTTATGTTTCCTGAACTATGTGGACATGGCAATGTCTTAATCATTTGCATAGATACTTACTTTGGGAAGACTAGTATCGGACAAACCTATGAAACTTTACTGTAAGAGATGAAAATCTGTCACAAGTAAATTTCATTAAAATTATTAGACACTAATCCCCAATACCTGAGTGATTTGAGATTACTTGTTTGAGAACTGCTTACTTTGACGTTGTCAACCGTCGCCCCGTAAAAGGAGGCTATAAAGGCAACACTCGAGTAATCACCTATCAAACGAAGTCTAATCTCAAGATCACAAGATTGGGATTGTCCTCCCATAAATCGGGATGAGATACTAAAAGTTGTACAAGGCCACTCGGAGAGCTAGAAACTGTAAAATGCATGGCCGTGCTCAGATGATTCATAGGCTAGGATTATCTGTTTATTGATCAGTTGAACTCTGAAACCGAGAAACACCTCAGGACATAATAAGGATGACAACTCTTACCTTATGTTCAAGAGCAAGCATCGAGTGACAAAGGAATTAGGAAATGCACACTTGTCCCTAAGGACAAGTGGGAGACTGAAGGAAATAATTCCCTTGGTCCAAGCATGCATTTTATGGTAAGTCTAATAAATGCGGTTCAGTATTAATTATACAAGTTAATAATTTAGTGAGATCAAGTGAACTGTATGCCTAGCTAGAGGCCGCTTCAGTTCAAGTGGATTAATGATATTAATCCACAGCTTACTCTTCAATGAACCCGTAGGGTCACACAAATAGTACGTAAACGGATCAAGTATTTAATGGCATTAAATACTCCATCTATGGATATTCGGAATCGACGGATCTTGGTTTCAGCGGGAGCTGAGATCGTCAAAGGAAAATAAATGATTACTCCGGAAACGATGATATTGCCGGAAACGGAAATATGGATCGTATCGGAAATATAAATATTATCCAAGTCGTAGATGTTGCCGGAAACGGAAACATGGTACGAATCGCAAAATATTATCGGAAATGGAAATATTGCCGAAATCTGAAATATTGTCGGAAACGGAAATATTGTCGGAATCGGAAATAATATCGGAATCGGAAAATAATTCCGGAAACGGAAATTTAAATATTCGTTCGAAACGGAAATTAATTCCGGAATCGGAAATCTTAAATATTGTTCGTATCGGAAATAAATTCCGGAATCGGGAAATTAATCGGAAGCGCGTCGTACGAATTAGCATCGGACGAGCTTGCTAGACGAAGGCCCAGCGCGAAGCCAGGCCCACGTCCAGCAAGCGTGGTGCGCCTCACAAACGGCCCAAGGCCACGCCAGGCCCAGCACAAGGCAGGCCCAGCGCGCGCCTAGGCTGCGGCAGGTTCGTGGGCTTTTGCGCGGGCATGGCCTGCGCGCATGCGGGTCATGCTCGTGTGAGTGTTTGTGATTGCGTACGGAACCTAAATGGTGTAGGATTCGTTTAAATATTAAATTCATACTTCTACTGGATAAATTAATTAATAGAGTTTAAATTAAATTCAAGTTAATTAATTCGTTTCCTAGTAGGATTACAATACCTTTTCCATATCCTATAAATAGGTGATTAATGCTCACAATTTATAACGAGTTTTCAAGTATTCAAAGAGAATTTTAGGCATAAAATTCAGTCACTTATTTTCCTCATAATAGCCGAAAAACATAGTACCTTAAGGGCGATTCTAGTTAGTCAAACCTAAGGCAGATCCGGACGTGCTGTGGACTTTCTACGGAGGGACGACACTTCGAGTCCTAAAGACTTGTTCTTGTTCGGTTCGGGCGCAGCAAGGGAGGGCACACTACAAAGAGTATGCATCCTAAAATTATGCTAATTTTTATGTGGCAATTAATTTGGATTCCTAGCTTTAATGGTTTTTCCGCATGATTTATATTCAGTTATATGTATCATATCCTAACATTACCATCATCATTCCTACCCTTGCCATCATAGTCCCTTGCACCAACGTGCCAAGCTTGATAATTTTGGACCACGTCCTCAATTATCTCTTTGATTTGATCTTTGGTCTTGTTCATGATGGGACCTCCCGCGCCCGCATCAAGACTTTTCTTTGAACTTGGGCTCAACCCCAAGTAGAAGGTTTGAAGTAACAACCACTTAGGGATCCCATGATGAGGGCACTCCCTTTGGTACTCTTTAAAACGGTTCCAAGCTTCGAAAAGTGACACGTCTCGCCTTTGCTCAAAGGATTGGATTTTGTGGCGATATTCCGCCGTCTTGCCATGCGAGTAAAACTTGCTCAAAAATGCACTAGTCACCTCGTTCCAAGTGCGAAGTGAGTTGGGCTTGACCTCCTTGTCAAGCCAATCACTAGCTCGCCCAAGGAGAGAGAAACGAAACAATGTCAACCGCACGTAGTCCGATGTCACATCATTGTGCTTGATTGTGTCACAATAGTGCTCGAATTGTTTGAGGTGCTCGTGTGGTGACTTGTTGCTCTTCCCACAAAAAGGATGGCTTTGAACCAAATTGATCAAAGCGGGTTTGATCTCGAAGTTGTTAGCACTAGTTGTGGGGGCTTGGATACCGCATTTTGCTTCAAATGCCCCCGGTATTCCCAAATTCTACCGGGAGCGCCATAGTCTCAAAAACTTGCTCACTCTCTTCTTTTTCCACACCTACACTCAAGGATTTGAATCGGTTGTGACTTGAGGATGGAGGGTCCTTTGACGAGCACGACCCCTATCAAGCATACACACTCAAAGAACACGTGAGTATTTCAAAGGAAAAGAAAGCTAAGCAAGAATGCAATGTTTTTGTATTTTCTAATGGTAAACTAGTCTCAACAAAACTCAATAAAAACTACCGTTCCCCGGCAACGGCGCCATTTTGATAAGGTGCTTTCCGTCGTTGAATAGAAATTCACCAAACCAAACAAAATTTATAAACCGCTAAACTAACCGGCTATATGGACTATAGCGGCAAGCATAGGGATCGTCCCATAGAAACGGTGGTTGTCGAGTTTAGATATTAAGCTAGTTTGAACAAGAGTTTGATTAAATTATAACTAGGAAACTAAAGTTAACGATTAAACGAAATTGAATCAATAAAGGGGAACGCTAGGGAGTCGGGGATAGCCTAGGGAAATTGGGGAAAAGAACTAAGCACTTAAGTAATCATGATCATGCAAGGACTTGGTGTATAGGCAAATAGCATCTAATGACGAACCCGCCACCTCTCGGATGGGGAACGCGAAGCGTATAATCTACGGAAGAGCTTTCGCCTAATCCTAGACTAAACAAGCTTGCATATAATAGGCACCACTATTCACTTACACAAGTTAATGCTCACAATGTCTTTCCAAACCTAACCTATGAAATCCAATTAAATCTAATCAAATAGCATTTGCAACTACCACTCAATTAGGCATGGATATCCTATCACCAAATCATGTTTAATTACAACAATCAATCATCAATTCAATCATCAATTTCCCCTAATTAAACACCTAGATTCTCCCCTTTCCCTAACCTAAGACTACTCACTACACATGCTAGAAACTAGGAAGTTCATGGATTCTAAGAAAGCAAACATGAGATTGAAGAATTAGAAAGAAGGAATCAAAGAGTATAGCATTCAATTGAACAATCAATGAAAGAATTAAGAAACAATTCAACTAAAACCAAAGCAAGAGGAATTTCTAGAATTATGAGAAATTAAAGACCAAAAGCAAAATAGAAAGAATTAAGAAACAAAGAATTGAATTGAATTGCAAGAAATTAAAAGAAAGGTTAAAGAAATTACAAATTGATGCTTCAAGTAGAAGAGTTTCTCTCTCTAGAAATGCTGAAAATCTATTTTTGGAATTCTCAAATTGTTAATCTAAAACAAAATTCTCAAATATAAAAATTGAAAAATCTATTTATAAGTTTCCCCAAATAGAAGCAGAAATTCGAAAATATGCAGCCCGCGCAGCCATTCGGTCGCACATACCCTCTGTTCGACCGAACAAAGAAAACCTGTTCGATCAAACTTAAGCCCTGTGCGAGCAAACACAACGAAGAACAATTCCTTCGTCATGTGCGATCGAACAAGAAAGCATGTTCGGTCGAATGGTGTTTTCTTGGCCCATGTCCCCTTTGAACTTTGATTTGGTCGAACAGCATAACCTGTGTGGGCGCACAAACTCTTGTGCGGTCGAACCAAAACCTGTTCGGTCGTTTACCATTTTTGAGGCATTCTGTCTCCAAAATCCGATTTGTGCGACCGAACAAAAAGGAACGTTCGGTCGCATAAAACTGTATATTCCTTGATGTCCATTTTCTCTCCTCTATTCGGGCGCACAAGTATCAACTCGATCGCACAAGCCCTGTTTTGGCTCAATTCTACTTGCTTTCCATCACTTTTCATCATAATCACCTATAAAGCAGAAGATGGAAAGAAACTTAAAAAAATCACACAAAAAGCTATAAAAACTATAAAAAAGCATAACAAACTAACATGAAATCCTAAGCTAAGAGCGACATAAATGTCGCTCATCAACGAGCACATGGCAGCGAGCATGCGTGGGCTTCGTAGCCTGCTGCGTGCTTTGCTTATGCGCGGGCATGGCCTGCTCGCATGCGGGTCATGCTCGTGTGTGTTTGTGCTTGTGTACAAAACCTTAATCATGTAGGATTCGTTTAAGATTAAATTCCTAAATCTACTAGATAATTAATTAATAGAGTTTAAATTAAATTCAGATTAGTTAATTCGTTTCCTAGTAGGATTCTAATGCCCGTTTCCATACCCTATAAATAAGTGATCATAGTTCACAATTTATAACGAGTTTTTTCCAAGTATTCAATCGAGTTTTAGGCATAAAATTCAGTCATTATTTGCTGCATAAAAACCGAAAACACATAGTACCTTTGGGCGATTCTAGTTAATTACACCGAAGGCGGATCCGGACGTGCTGTGGACTTTCTACGGAGGGACGACACTTGGAGTCCTAAAGACTTGTTCGGTTCGGGCGCAGCAAGGGAGGGCACTCTACAAAGAGTATGCATCCTAAATTCTGCTAATTGTTATGTGGCAATTAATTTGGAATCCCGGCTTTTATGGTTTTTCCGCATGATTTATATTCATTTATATGTATCATAACCTAAAAGTGGTATCACGAGCCTCTAATTAATTCCATAATAATTAATTAACATGGTTAAATTGTATAAATTTGCAATGAATTAAAGGACTGATTAATGTACGAATTTTTTTATTTTTATAATTAATTGCAAATTGCGATTATTTAATTATATGTTTGCAGGTTTTTGGCAGTTTCTTCGTTAATTAACGAAATCGAGTGATTTTTGTGTCAATTCAGCATGTAAAAGGCATTCTAAAATTTTGACAGAAATAGTAATTTCAGCCGTACCCAGAATTCCCAAATTCGATGCCTAACTATGACTTTTCGGAGGTTTTAGTTTTTCGAACGCGAAATTTGTAATTTTTAAGATGTTAAAATAAATATTTGCGCTTCTTGTTGTTAAATCTTGAATTTTTTATTGACCTACTCTATATGTTTAACAAATTTGAATGCCTAAGTTTGTTAATTATACAACCTAATTTGTAATTGTAATTAATTTGTTGAAAATCGAATAATTTAGAATTTGATTTGATTTTCATAATTAATTGACGATTTAATTAGGTATCCATGATTAAAAACCACCATAAAAATTGTTAATTTATGATAAATTTTAATTTTTATGACCTAGATTTGAATCCACGATAATCGGAAATTAATTTATTAATAAATTTTCGATTTTTCGTCCTAAATTTATGAAATTAATATGATTTATTAATTTGACAGTAAATTTGAATTAAAAAGTTTTAATTTTTATGAAATTCGCTCATGAATGTTGCACGCACAAAGCAAAGGAAGCTACGTGTTACCTTTAAGGCGTGTGTGCTGTGCGATGGGCGATGGGCGATGGGCAAGGCATGAGCCAGGCGAGCAGACGCGTGTGGGCAGCGAGCGTGCTGCGCCATAGCGTGCGCTGCCTCGCCCAGCGAGCAGGGCAATGGCGTTGTGCAATGCGGGCTGCGCGCAGCGTGGCCTCGCATGGCTGCGATGCGTGTGGCCTGCTTGTGCATGTCGTGCGATCAGTCGATGGGGCACTGCTGCCTCGTGACTCGATGGGGCTTGGGCGCAAGCCTAAGTGCCTTGTCTTGTTACGATTGATGCGCTTTGATTTTAATTTTAATTTTTCAGTTCGGAAACGATTTTAATTAACTTTAAAATTCGTAATTTGAATTGTTTTCTCGGAATTTAATTTTGAATAATCTAATTATTATAAATTCTAATTTATACTAATTATTTTACTAAAATTAAAATCTTGAATAAATTTAAATTTATTTATTTAATTCAACTGAAAATAAATTAAAGGATTCAATTAATAATTTATATGAGCTTTAAATTTTAATTAAATTTGTATGTTTCCGGTTAGACTAGGAAATACATTTTTATGTTTAAAATTAGTAAAGCATGTAAAGTTATTGGTTTAAGTGGGAGCGTTTAGTCATAAACTCTTGATTAGGTCTACATTCCTTTAAGGTTAAAACAACTTGATTAGAATTAATAAGGATTGAATAATTGGTAGATTATTGGAAGCCTTGATTAATTGCTGCAAATGTTTATGTGATGCATAATATGTTCTACTAACCAGCTATGTGGGCCATTCATGATAATGAATGGGTGAATGGTATATATTGCATATGTATTGTTTTGCAGATTATTGAAAGTGACTAGTATGGCCCAAATAGGATAGTAAATATGGTATGCGTACCATTAATTTGAATGTAAAATTGGTCTAATGCACCAAAATTTTTAATTTAGATATGGTCTGCGTACTATCAAATAGTTGTAATTAGTTTAAATTATAGCTTATCCTATTTGAAGAAAATGGCGCCTCCCATGGTGAAATTCAAGACGGAGTTTCCAATCCATTTTCAAGACGGACTTTGAAGTTGAAGCTTCAAGATGAAGTCGGGCCATACTAGATCACATTTATATCTTATGCATGCTTTAAGTTATTTATTGCTTTAAATATGTCTTAATTATGCATGAGATTATGGCTTGATTATGTTGCATGATTAAGGATTTTAGTTCACTTAAAATCTAACCAATATAGTAAGAGCCTTAAGTTCCAAACTTTAAAAATTGAGTTAAAAGGTGCCATGCCAAAATAACACTTACTTGGATAACCTTTACATCAATCTTACTTATTGATTCTAAACGGGTAAGGTACACAAATAATTGTGAGTACATGTTAGTTTTGGTGAAACTCAACGATATAAGTAAGGAGTCCTTTTATGTCGTGGAAAATGAGATAGGTTTACCTAATAAGTTCTTAGACGTACCTATCAACCAAGAATAGTTTCTAGACTATTAGCAAAGGCTTTGCTTACCTAAAATATTTTAAAATTGGGTCTAAATACATAATGTGCTTAATTCTTCAATGATTTAAGGATCTTGGAATCATTTTATTCACACCTGCCGGAACACATAACTTGAATAAAATGCTTAATAAATGATAAATTATGCATGTTTGCTAGAATTTAAATTTATTAAGAAAAACTGTGAATGGTTATTTATTTGTTTATTCTTTTTCTATTGTAGTTTAACTATGGCAAACAACAATTCATTCAACATCCGATCCATTCTCGAAAAGGAGAAGTTGAACGAGAAGAACTTCCTTGACTGGCAAAGGAACTTGCAAATAGTTCTTATGCAGGAAGAAAAGGAGAATGTCCTATGATGAGGCGATGCCCGAAGCCGCGGGCGACGGGGTCACTCAGGCAGCCCTCAATCGTTGGATTGATGCCAACAAGGATGTGAAATGTCTAATGCTTGCAACCATGAGTGCAGATCTACAGAAAACGTTCATCAACTCAGATGCTTTCACGATCATCATTGAGTTAAAGAACATGTTCCAAGATCTGGCTCGAGTTGAAAATTCGAGACTCATAGGCAAATTCTTGAGACCAAGCTTAAGAAAGGCGAGCCCGTAAGTCCACATGCTCTCATAAGGATTGGACTCATTGAGAATATGAGTCGGCTGGATCAGAAATTCTCTCAGGAAATGGCTGTAGACACCATCCTCCATTCTCTTCATAGCGGGTATGATCAGTTCAAGCTGAACTACAGTATGAATAGTCTGGACAAAACTCTCACTGAGCTTCACGGTATGCTGAAGACTGCTGAAAAGACGCTCAAAAGTGATAAACAAGATGTGCTTATGGTGCGTAGGGGCAAGTTCAAGAAATCTGGCAAGAAGAGGAATACTAAGAAAGGTGGCAACAAGGCCAGCCAGACTAAGCAACCTGGCGGCACCAAATCTGAAAAGAAGAAGGTGAGCCAACCCACTTCTGAATCTGAATGCTTCTACTGCAAGAAGAAGGGGCATTGGAAGAGAGATTGCTTGAAGCTTAAGGAAGATCAGGAGAACGGAACAGTCGTTCCATCTTCAAGTATTTTCGTTATAGACTGTATACTTGCTAATTCAACTTCTTGGGTATTAGATACAGGTTGTGGCTCACACTTATGTTCCAATCCACAGGGACTAAGAAGAAGTAGAAAGTTAAGCAAGGGTGAAGTCGACCTACGAGTGGGAAATGGAGCACGGATTGCTGCATTAGCTGTAGGAACTTATTATTTGTCGTTGCCCTCTGGGCTAGTTTTGGAACTGGAAGAGTGTTTCCATGTTCCAAGTCTTACTAAAAACATCATTTCTGTTTCTTGCTTAGATGCTAAGGGATTTTCCTTTTTAATAAAAGACAATAGTTGTTCGTTTTATTTTAAAGAGATGTTTTATGGATCTGCTAGATTAGTAAATGGAATTTATTTATTAGATCACGACAAACAAGTTTATAACATAAAAAGGCCAAAAAGGATGATTCAGATCTCACCTATCTGTGGCATTGTCGATTAGGCCATATTAACTTGAAACGCATGGAAAGACTTCAAAAGGAAGGAATTCTAGAACCATTTGACTTAGAGGATTATGGTAAGTGCGAATCTTGTTTACTTGGCAAAATGACAAAGCAACCTTTCTCTAAGGTTGGAGAAAGAGCAACTGGACTATTGGGTTTAATCCATAAAGATGTATGTGGACCAATGAGTACAAATGCTAGGGGTGGTTTCAACTACTTTATCACTTTCACTGATGACTTCAGTAGATATGGTTATGTCTACCTAATGAAGCATAAGTCTGAATCCTTTGACAAATTCAAGGAATTTTAGAGTGAAGTAGAGAATCAATTAGGCAAGAAGATTAAAGCACTGCGGTCTGATAGAGGCGGTGAATATCTGAGCTATGAATTTGATGACCATCTGAAAGAATGTGGAATTCTATCGGAATTGACTCCTCCTGGAACACCACAATGGAACGGTGTGTCGGAATAGAGGAATAGAACCTTGCTAGACATGGTTAGGTCAATCATGGGTCAGGCCGAACTTCCAATAGAATTTTGGGGACATGCACTAAATACAGTTGCGCTCACTATAAATAGAGCTCCATCTAAAGCTGTTGAAAAGACTCCATATGAGTTATGGTTTGGAAAGCCTCCAAATGTGTCTTTTCTTAAGATTTGGGGATGTGAAGTATACGTCAAGCGATTAATTTCAGACAAACTTCATCCAAAATCTGACAAATGTATCCTTGTGGGCTATCCAAAGGAAACAAAGGGGTATTACTTCTACAATAAATCTGAGAACAAGGTGTTTGTTGCTCGAGATGGTATCTTTTTGGAAAAGAATCACATTTCCAAAATGACAAGTGGGAGAAAAATAGACCTCGAAGAAATTCGAGTCGAACAACAAACTCTAGAGAATGCTCAAGATGACATTCAGGATGAAACTCAGAGACCTTTAGAAGTATCTGGTGAGAATCATGGTCAATCTAGAGATGTTACCCCGCGTAGATCGCAGAGATATAGATCTCAACCGGAAAGGTACTTAGGTATTTTGACAAACGAGAGCTATGATGTTCTATTACTTGAAAGTGATGAACCTGCGACTTAAAAGCAAGCTCTGACAAGCCCTAGCTCCAAGCAATTGCAAGAAGCCATGCAATCTGAATTAGACTCCATGTCTGAAAACCAAGTATGGGATTTGGTCGATTTGCCAGATGGCTACCAAGCCATTGGAAGCAAATGGGTTTTCAAAGTGAAAAGGACAAGCATGGGAAACTTGAAGTTTTCAAAGCTAGATTGGTTGCAAAAGGCTACAGGCAAGTCCACGGTGTGGATTACGATGAAACCTTTTCACCAGTTGCAATGCTAAAGTCTATTCGGATAATGTTAGCAATCGCTGCATATTACGATTACGAAATATGGCAGATGGATGTCAAAACCGCTTTCTTAAACGGCGTTTTAACAGAAACTGTGTTTATGACACAGCCTGAAGGTTTTGAGGATCCATAGAATGCTAAAAAGGTATGCAAGCTAAAGAAATCAATCTACGGATTGAAGCAGGCATCCAAGAGCTGGAATATACGTTTTGATGAAGCAGTCAGTGACTTTGGTTTCATCAAGAACGCAGACGAATCTTGTGTATACAAGAAGGTCAGTGGGAGAAAAATTGCTTGCCTAGAATTATATGTCGATGGCATATTACTTATCGGAAATGACATTCCTATGTTGAACTCTGTCAAGATTTGGCTTGGGAAATGTTTTTCGACGAAGGATCTAGGAGAAGCAAAGTACATATTGGGCATCAAGATTTACAGAGATAGACCTAAAACGATGATTGGACTTAGTCAAAGCACTTATATCAATAAGGTGCTTGATAGGTTCAAGATGGCAGACTCCAAGCGAGGCTACCTACCCATGTCTCATGGAATGACTCTAAGCAAGACTCAGTGCCCAAAAACACTTGATGAGCGTAGGCGAATGAATGGGATTCCATATGCATCATTGATTGGTTCAATAATGTATGCTATGCTATGTACACGCCCGGATGTTGCGTACGCACTCAGTGCTACGAGCAGATACCAGTCAGACCCAGGAGAGGCACATTGGACTGCTGGCAAGAATATTCCGAAGTACCTGAAAAGGCACAAAGATGACTTCCTGGTCTATGGTGGAGATGATGAATTAATTGTTAAAGGCTATACGGACGCAAGTTTCCAAACCGACAAAGATGATTTCAGATCACAATTGCGGAGGTGCAGTAAGCTGGAATAGTGCTAAGAAAAGCACCATTGCGGATTCTACAACTGAAGCGGAGTACATTGCTGCACATGAAGCAGCAAAGGTAGCTATATGGCTAAGGAATTTCATAGGTGAACTTGGTGTAGTTCCCTCCATTAAAGGACCAATAGCCCTGTATTGTGATAATAACGGAGTTATTGCACAGGCAAAGGAGCCTAGACACCACCAAAGAGTCAGGCATGTACTTCGTAGATTTCACCTTCTACGAGAGTTCGTTGAAACAAAAGAAGTCAAGATAAGCAAGATTGGAACTAATGGCAACATATCAGATCCATTTACTAAACCTCTGCCGCAGTCGAAGCACAACTCGCACACTGCAGCTATAGGAATCAAGCATATTGGAGAATGGCTTTGATGTCCTTATTTAATGTTTTAAAGTTTTAGAGTTTAATTCTTTGTAAAACATTATTAATCATTCACAATAAATGAATAGAATTCATTTTTCCATTTAATTTGTTGTTTATTAAATGATGAGTCCCTTCAATTTGACGATATATTCAAGATAGACTGTCAGGACCAGTCCTGTGACTAAGAAATGTCTATCAAGTGAACTTGAATGTCAAAAGTTGAAAATGGTCCCTGGTCGGAGTTTTGTATAAAATTGGACGCATAGAAAACGTTAGACGACTGGAATGCAAGATGAATAATAGTTCTGTTTCTTGAACTATGTGGACATGGCAATGTCATAATCATTTGCATAGATACTTACTTTGGGAAGACTAGTATCGGACAGACCTATGAAACTTTACTGTAAGCGATGAAAATCTGTCATAAGTAAATTTCATTAAAATTATTAGACACTAAATCCTCAATACCTGAGTGATTTGAGATTACTTGTTTGAGAACTGTTTGCTTTGACGTTGACCAACCGTCGCACCGTAAAAGGAGGCTATAAAGGCAACGCTCAGGTAATCACCTATCAAACGAAGTCTAATCTCAAGATCGCAAGATTGGGATTGTCCTCCCATAAATCGGGATGAGATGCTTAATAGTTGTACAAGGCCACTCGGAGAGTTAGAAACTGTGAAATTCATGGCCGTGCTCGGATGAATTATAGGCTATGATTATCTGTTTATTTGATCGGTTGAACTCTGACACCGAGAAACACCTCTGGACATAATAAGGATGACAACTCTTACCTTATGTTCAAGAGCAAGCATCGAGCGACAATATTTCCCTTGGTCCAAATATTCATATAATATTAAGTCTAATAAATGCAGTTCAGTATTAACAAGTTAATAATTCAGTGAGATCAAGTGAGCTGAATGCCTAGCTAGAGGCCGCTTCAGTTCAAGTGGAATTAATGATATTAATCCACAGCTTACTCTTGACTGAACCCGTAGAGTCACAAAAATAGTACGTAAACGGATCAAGTATTTAATGGCATTAAATACTCCATATATGGATATTCGGAATCGACGGATCTTGGTTTCAGTGGGAGCTGAGATCGTCACAAGCAAGAAATGAATACTCCGGAAACGATGATATTGCCGGAAACGGAAATATGGATCGTATCGGAAATATAAATATTATCCAAGTCGTAGATGTTGCCGGAAACGGAAACATGGTACGTATCGGAAAATATTATCGGAAATGGAAATATTGCCGGAATCGGAAATATTGCCGGAAACGGAAATATTGTAAGAATCGGAAATATGATTGGAATCGGAAAATAATTCCGGAAACGGAAATATTAAATATTTGTTCGAAACGGAAATTAATTCCGGAATCGGAAATATTAAATATTGTTCGTATCGGAAATGAATTCCGGAACCGGGAATTTAATCGGAAGCGCATCGTACAAATTAGCATCGGACGAGGCTTGCTAGATGAAGGCCCAACACGAAGCCAGGCCCGCGCCCAGCAAGCCGAGCGCCCAACATGGAGCTGCCACAGCCTCGCCAGGCCCAGCGCAAGGCCAGGCCCAGCAAGGCCTTGGCGCGCGCACGCTAGGCGTGCTGTTGGGCTGCGAGCAGCGGCTGCTCGTGTGGGCCGCAAGGCCTGCGCGGGTGGTGCGATGCTCGTGGCCATACGATGCTCATGTTCGTAACGAATCCTAATCCTATCGGAATTCGTGTATTGATTAAATCCTAATCCTAATAGATTAAGTTTATTATTTAGAGTTCAAGTTGGATTCTAATTAATAAATCCAAATCCTAGTAGGATTATAATTCCTTTTCCATACCTCTATAAATAGGAGCCTAGGGTCATAATATAGACACAATTGAAGTATTCTAAAGGTAAGATTTTGAAGAAAAATCAGCCATACACTTGCACCTAAATAGCCGAAATTCCTAAGCAACCTTAAGGGCGATTCTAGTTGGTCAAGCTTAAGGCGGATCCGGACGTGCTGTGGACTATCTACGGAGCGAAGACACTTGGAGTCCTAAAGACTTGTTCTTGTTTGGTTCGGGCGCAGCTAGGGAGGGCACGCAACAAAGTGTATGCATCTAAACTATGCTAAATGATTATGTGTAAATAATATGTTTTCCTGGCTTTATGGTTTTTCCGCATGATTTATGTTTTGTCATATGTATCATAACCCAACAGGAAGGGTACTAATAAGGCTGCGGCATCGCCATGAACTGGCGCTGCGCCCCAAACATCTGGGCCTGACGCATCCTCTCCATCTCCTGCCAGTAAGCCCAAGGATCTGCTCCCCAAGGCTAGGGTCGCTCCCTCCGAAATAGTAACCAGGAGGAGGAATGAAGGGCATCGAGCTGCTCGCACCCCCAAAGGAATGCCTGGTGGGATCAGCGTATACAAAAGGGGCAGCTCCCATATCAGCATCAGAATGTCTCTGATAAGTACCACCACCGGAAGGTCCAAGCTCGGTCCTTCCTGCCCCAAAGAAGTCTCCATCTGGGGCTCCCTATAAACGGAACCTCTACAGCCTCGACGGCGCTCCTATACAAAATAAAAGTTCAAGAATCAGATATCCAAGTCCAAAGCTTCCAGAATACAAAACCTCACAGTCAATGAAAGCACCTCTCTGTCCTGGCCAGAAAGCTTCTAGGTCAGCTTGGCACAATGCCTCTTCAGAGAATCAATTATGAGCATCCACCGACGCACTCTCACCCGAGGCGCCTGCATACAAAATTCAAGATCAATTTCCAGATAGAAGATTACAATCAATTTCAAGAAAATGCAACAGTACTTACAGCTGCATAATGCTCCGGTACAGCATCATAAGACCTCTGGTGCGGAGGAGAAGCTACAGCGACGGTCACCTCCACCTGCTCCCGATCCGAGTTTTCATATCGGACAACCCTATCAGCATAGAGAAGGTCCTCGGGGTCGACCTCCTCCTCCTACAAACATTCATACAATTATTCAAAAATACAAGAATACAAAAATACAAGAATACAAGAATACAAGAATACAAGATACAAAGTTAAAGAGCTGACCGGCACTACAAAGCGTACTGGTGGAGCCAACCTCCTCAAGAAGTCATCATAGTGGCCCCTCCTGTCTAAAAAATTCCTCCAGGGGAGGCAAACAACATCGCCCCTAGCATTCAAATAGAGCCGGGCAAGCTCTTCATCTGGCGCCAACATGGACTCCGGTGGGTCCTGGGGACAAGTCTATCCCCCGTACTGTGTTGAAGGGACACTCGCTCCCCCAGATACCACATGTGGCGATACACCCCCGAGAGCAAGACCCGCCGCCCAGACAAGAATTGGGCACGAGCAGCCGAAGCAGGTACAGGCGCGTCAGCAAAAGGACGCCAAATCACCTACAGAGAAGACAACTCAGGCAACTATACAAGTGCAAATACAAAAAGACAAAACAGTACAAAAGGTTTACCTTATCAGCAGGTAGAACTCTCCAAGATCTGCGGGAGGCCGCCAAAGGTACCCTCCTGCGCACCGCTCCTATCCAAGAGGCAGCATACGGGTAAGCCGCATCTCTAGTGCGAGCCGGCGCCAAAGTCGGGAAGTGCTCGTACATCCAAATCTTTCAAAAACAAGCAAAGCATCAATCAAGTTCAAGATACAAACATACAAGTACAAGACACAAAGTACAAGGAGTCTTAAATACCTCCAACACACTCCACAAAGCAGCAATACTCGGGTCACTCTCCGGCGGAGTCCGGGAGGCCCACTTCATCTCATACAAGAGGTGGCTATATGCCAGACCACCCCAGTTATAGCTCGAAACGGCCCTCAAATCCTGCATAGCTGTCAGGAAGCTAATATGCACCCGACTGTTCCTGCTAGGGGCCATCACCCTACTCATCAAAGCCAAGATGAAGAGCCTAACCCTCTACTCTGCAGATACACCCACACTACGGATCGCAGCCATGATCATAGTCACAGAAGCTTGGGTGTAATCGTCCGCCAAGTCAACAACAAGGCCGAGCAAGTCCCTAGCGGCGGCCGAGGGCCATGTCAGCTCCGAATCGAAAGTCACGTTCCTCTCAGAAGAAGGAAGACCCGTGATCATCGCAAACTCAAAAGGGGTGATGGTAATCTCCCCCCACGGCATATGAAAATTGTTGGTGGTATCCCACCACCGCTCCAGTAAAGCCTGTAACCGGGGTTTGATGCCCGTCTTCCTCGGAGTATCTCCCATGGCACGCCAGAGGTCGGCTAGGCCCGTCTGCAGCCAGATCCCCATAGCCTCCCCGTCAGCCTATACAGCTGGGAAAACCTTGTGAAGGTCCTCCAAGGACCAATAGGTGCGCAACGGATCTCCATCAGCCTATGGATAAGTCGGTCAGTTCAAAACCTATACAAGTTCAAAGATAAAACACAATACAAGACTCACCAAACCAGCGCGAGGCTACTGAGACAAGTGAAACTCCGGTCAAAACACTAGATCGGAGGGACTCCAGCCAGTGCCGACGAAAGTGGGTACTCTCCGGGGAACCATACCCCCCTCAGGCACGTTTGCTGCAGCTGCTTCATCGTCCGAAGCATCCTCCTCAGCAGCTCGAACCACCGAACACTAGGCGAGCTTCCTCCGAGTATGACGAGGCATACTAAATCAAGAAGAGTACAAAATGTCAAGATTCTAAACTGGGGGCTATCCTATACTAGCCCGCACAAAAGTCAAAGATTTAGAGGCTATCCTATACTAGCCTGTACAAAGTAAAAAATTCAAAAATACCCAGTGGCAGTACAAATTCAGCCAGGGACCTCTAGTTCAACATACAGAGTCTACACCAACGCCTAGGTTATCCATGCCGAAGCAGGTATACAAAGATTCTACACCAACGCCTAGGTTATCCATGCCGAAGCAGGTATACAAAGATTCTACACCAACGCCTAGGCTATCCACGCTGAAGCAGGTATGCAAGTTCTACACCAACGCCTAGGCTACCCATGCCGAAGCCAACATTCAAAAGTTCTACAACCAACATCTGGGCATCCTAGCCTATTCTCTCCCGAGACCCCGCAAGGTCACCAGTGAGACCACTATCTACAAATGCCAGGTACAAAGTTCAAGAAAATTTTCAAAATTCAAATCTACGAGTTCCAACAGTTCCAGTTCAAGTGGCTATCAAACAATTCTCTACAAGTTTCAAGAAGCCTAAGCATACAAGCATCGTTCTAAAGTACAAGAAAGATCAAAACTACATGCAATCCTAGAGATTATTTCATAAGCAAAACATGAAATACTTACATGGACAAGGCAAAAACAAGACCAAGTGGAGAGATTATTCGACCTTTGAGAGAGAAAGAAGCAAGAGAATACAAGTGATAGCTCTTCAAAAATGGCACGGCAAGGGGTGCTTTTATAGCACATCCCCGCGTTGAACGCCGAGTTCAGCGCCCAGCGCTGCCTGCTACGTACGTAGGAATCTTCAGCATGCGGTCTCCCGTGCTGATTGCACGTGCTTTGCTGCTACGGTTTTCTGCACCAGGCATCAAACGTCAAATCGTGCTATCCTCCGAAAAATACGGGTATACACCCGTATCTCCAAGCACAAACAGATGAGCATTTCAAGAATATGAAGTCCAAAAAATACAACGACTCAGGCATTCGACTTCCAACGGACCCAAGCTCTAGGAAAGTCAGCCGAAATTTCAAAATCTTAACAGCCAATAAAAATCTCTTATCCCCAGTGAAGCACATCCCCAACGGATCAATTTCGGGTATTCAACATTCAAAATTCAAGATTCAAAATTTTCGTTGCCAAGCTCCGTCCTAGACCAAAGGCGGAAGAGCAGTACAAGTACAAATCGGAGTCGTCACAACCGCACGGAGGTAGACTCTATCCTTTTTCCTAACGCCTGTTTTGTGCAGGTACCGGCGTACAAAGAATGGTCTTGATTGCAGAACATGTTGTCCGTTTTCCTTCCCAAGTCCAATACTTTGACTAGCGCTTTCCTAACCGAACGCTCAGTCAAAGTGGGGGCATCTATAGACACCTAAATCGTGTCTCCCCACTGGGATGATGATGATACCATTATCCTTATTAGGCAGTTGGAGAAAATCCGTGCGGAAATTCCAATTGCTAAGAACATTTCCAAAATCCAAGATCCAAAATCCAATCCCCGAGGTCGTTCCAATTTTGGAACTCGGTACCACATACAATTTTCAAAAATCAATTTCAAAATCCAAGTACAATCCCACCCAATGGACCATTCCATTGGTTTTACAAGGCCTTTTTCAGTCAAAATGACATTAAGCAATCCAACTTTGGGCGCCGTCCCACAAAAACGAGCAAGCCGTGCCTTGTCCCGTAAAACCGAAATTCAAAAACCCGAAACGACTTGTTTTTAGATGCAAAATCAAGTCTTAATCCCCAAGAAAACACTACGAGCCAAAATTCGTAAAAATCGTACGAACGTACACTAATACAAGACAAAGCAAGGACGGAGCCCGCGTCCTTGTTTTGGCGGCATCCGCGCCACGTCACCAGCGCTGGGCGCTGCCAGCTTCGTGCTGCGCTGGCAATGGCTGGCGTTTAGCAGCAAATCCTCCTATAAATACCCCTAATTCTAAGCATTAAGGGAGGAAAAAAATCGAAACATAACGTCGTAATACAAAAATTGCCCCTCAAATCAAAATCCAAAAATCCTCCAAAATCTCATACAACATTTCAAGTTCTAAGCAATTGGGAGCTCTAAAAGGAATACTTGCCTAAGCCTACATAGGTAATTCCGAATCCCACCATATTCAATCATGTTTCTTTGATTTTCCTATTTCAAAAATAATTAGTAAGTTGGCATTTTTAACATTAAAGATGTCACTTACAACAATCATACATTTCTTTCAAAATCCAAACTTTATGTGATATAAAATACAAACTTTCAAGATTCGATGATGTTCATGGTTATTTGTAATCACTTCCTTGAACTAGAATCGCCTTCAAAATATGGATTAATCAAAGATGATACCTTTCTAATGTTTAAAGGTTTAGTCTTTGAGATTCAAGACTCCACTTTTTAAATTTCAAGTTCAAGTTTCAAGGTCCAATGATGTTTAGGGTTGTTCATAATCACTTCCCTAAACTTGGATCATTTCAAAGTAAGAGCACATCAAAGATTAGGCCTTTTCAACATTAAAAGGTCCGATCTTTGAGATTCAAGACTCTTAATTAAGTTCAATATTTCAAGTTCAAGTTCACTATTTAAAAGTTCAACATTCCAAGTTTCAAACTTTTCAAGTTCAAGTTCTATATGCAAAATCTAGGATACTTTGGGTGAACAATCCATCCTAAGTTGAGATTTTTAGCTTTGACCCCGTGTCGGACTCAAATATTTTTAAGTAGTCGTTTGGCGTTCAGACCTCATGTGCTTAAATTCTATTTCAATATTGCATTTTCTATTCCGCAATTTCAATTATGCACCTTTCAATTCCACACCTTTCAATTCCGCAATTTCAATTCCGCACCTTTCAATTACGCAATTTCAATTCCGCATTTCAATTCTGCACTTTCAATTCCGCAACTTTACTTGCCTAGTCCTTCTAGGCAATGTGGACCTACTCTAGGAAGTCTTGTGCTTTACTAATTCCGCGTTTATTTTCAATTGTGATGTTGCTTTACTTCTTTATCGCTTTCATCGCCTCACATGCTAAATTCAACAAAATACAAGGTTACACCACGCTGAACAAAGATAATTTCTTGGACAAACCGATCTTAGGTTCCCTGAAATTAACTTTAAAGCAAAGTGACCACAATACAATTAAAGTAGAAGTTCTATTTGTTCTAAATTCAAACCCACATAGTCTAAACTAGGGTATTTTCGAAAATGTTGTGTCACGCACTTGAATTATTTCTAAAGCTCGCGGAATAAGCATCTCGTTGCCTTGCCCGGATCCCACCCATCTGTTTCGAAGATTCAAAGCCTTATCCTAATAGAGTCATTTTCGGTCTTTCCAAATGAGACCTTAAACAATGTTTGGTGGCGACTCCTACAAAGTACAAAAATACAAAGGTTTCTAAAAACCGCCCCGTAGGAAAAATAACCGTCCTACATCTAAGCATACACATTTCTGGTGCATATTTCTAATAAATCTTTTTATGCGTCTTATCCTTAAAATCTTATACTTATATCTTTCTGACCAAAACAAGTATTTTGTGTCATAGGCACAACAACATTTTGATTCTCTAACCTCGGGAGCCGGTCGTCTAGTCCAACAATTTGTTGTCGATAACTGTGTCAAAATGCAAGCCAGTAATTTTAGGTGGATTGCATTCAACCAATATAAGATGCATGATGATTTATACAAGGGTTTAGAGGATTCGTTAAATGTTGTAGAGCATAACTGAGATTATGATTTTTCGTTGAGATGTGTTATTTGTAACAAAATAATTTAACTTTAATCATACTTTCACACGCATCGCGTGCATATAAGACTAGGATTTGATAATGTTGCGTATGTTCTTTATATTGTGCTAATATGTTTTTTTCTTAACTTTTCAACCATGAATTTGTGATGAAATCTTCCAATAGGTATTAAAACATTGGTTAAAAATACTTTCTGAACAAAAAAATAGAGACAGTCATTCTACGATAATAAATATTGATTTGTTAATGTTGGTTTACATGCATTCTAAAATTCACGCACGCATCACGTGCATAAAATAATAGTATTATATAAGGAAAAAGAATGAGTTAAGATAAAGAATAGGGTCTCATCTTTGTAATTTTTCACCGTACAGTACCGAACCTTTTTTCACTGTTAAGGATCTGTAAAGTGCAGCTAACTACTCAAGCACCTAATTAGAAGCTTTGAGAAACTTTCTCCCCAAGTATTCTCTCGGCGCATGTTAGCATAACGTGCACCGACGCCATGGAAAGGAAAACTGGGGCAAAATCTCAAGAAAACAAGCATGGAAATGGAACTGGCAAACCTCGTGGTCCTTCTTCTGATTCACAAGCGCTCAAAACACGCTCGTTGGATGAAGTTTTGGGGGTAGAGGCGTTGGATTTTGGATTGGAAAACGAGGTTTTCACTCCAAAATCTTCATTGAAGCAGCTTCAAGTGTCGATCGGAAGTTCGAAATTCTTTCAATGAATTCATGGAGGTCATCCATGGAACGCCAAGTCGAGCTCGATCTTCAAGTTCTCGTCCAAATATGGATGTAGGTATGATCTCTATTCCCATATTGCAACAATTTGAGGATGAAATAGTCGTTGATAATAATTTGAATGAATCTGCTGGGTTAGCTGATGATAATATCATGCCATTTTCAGATTGAATTGGATGATATTCAGAGTGAAATAGATTTTTGGAATTCTGCAGTTGTGTGCTATGTTGTAGGAGCTAATCCCCCAATTAATGTGATGGAGGGTTATGTTAGGAGAATTTGGGGGGATTGAAGGTGGATAAGGTGGTGCTAGTGAAGAAGGGTGTATATCTGGTGCGATTTTTGTCTATGGAATCAAGGGATAAAGTGTTGCAGGGGCATTATTTCTTTGATAGCAAACCCTTGATTGTGAAACCTTGGGATCAGGATCTGGATATGGATAAAGAGGAGGTGCAAGTTGTTCCCATTTGGATTCAGTTGAAGCTGAATTTCAAATACTGGAGTGAAAAGGCATTATTCAAAATTGTGAGTCAGGTGGGAAAACCAATCAAAAGAGACTATGCTACCACATGTAGAGATAAAATTCAGTTTGCTAGAGATATGGTGGAAGTTCCCATGGAGAAAATCTTACCTGATCACTTATTCTTCATGGATGAACATGGTGAAAAGGTTAAGGTGGATCTGAGATATGAATGGAAGCCTACTCTATGTAATAAATGCAAGATGGTGGGGCATGCTGAAGCAGAATGCAGGCAAGGTAATAGTAGGAAGGTGTGGGTGCAGAAACAAACAGAAGGGGTTGCTCAACCATAGAAAGAGACTATAGCCATTGAGGTGGATCAGGAAGGCTTTCAAAGGGCTTTGAGACCAATTAGGGTCAGAGCTGATTCAGTGGAACCAGCCCAAATTGCTAACCCTTTTGATATACTGCAGAATGAAGAGATGGTTGAAACTAGTGTTAATGTGACAGATAGGGGAGGGAACTTGAGTAGACAGGAGGGTAGACAAAGTGGAAGGGGGGACCCTTCACCACCTCATGGATAGAGTTCTTAGCTGGAATGTAAGGGGCATCAACTCATTGAAGAAACAGGATGAAGTGAGAAGGTTCATTCAGAAATTTGATGTAGGGTTGGTTGGGCTCCTTAAACATAAGGTGAAGGGTGCTAATCTTGGCAAGCTTTACCAAAGAGTATTTACAGGCTGGTGTTTTACAGGAAATGTTAGTTTTCACAAGGGAGGAACAATAGTGGTAGCTTGGAAACTTGGAAGCTTTACAGTGAGTGTTGTAGCTGTTACAGCTCAGTTGATACATTGTCATGTTACCCCAATTAGTGGTAAAAATGGCTTCTATTGCACTTTTGTTTATGCATTCAATGAATGCAAGCAGAGAATTGAGCTATGGAGAGACTTGAAGGTTTTAAACACACAGGATCCTTGGATTATGTGTGGAGACTTTAATTGTGTTATGGCTAGTAATGAGAGAATAGGTGCACCTGCCAGACAAGCTGAAATCAATGATATTAATAGTTGTATGCATGTTTGTAGTATGGAAGATGTGAAGAGTGTAGGGAACATGTTCACTTGGAATAACAAACAGCAGGGTTCTGCTAGAGTGTTTTCTAAGTTGGATAGGGTGTTAGCTAATCCAGCATGGCAGAGTGAGTATGTGGATGCAGAGGTATGTTTTATGAATGAGGGTGATTTTGATCATTCCCCTGGCTTGCTTACAGTTTATCCAAGATCTGCAGGAGGGAGGAAGCCCTTTAGATACTTTACAATGTGGAAGTCAGCTCCTACTTTTGATACCATCATTCAGGATGTATGGAGGGAACATTTATCTGGAAGTAAGATGTATGTCTTAGTGACTAAATTGAAGAAGGTGAAAGTTGGTCTGAAAGAGCTCAATAAGAAGGGTTTTACTGACATTCAGGCTGCTGAAATTAAAGCTCATCAGGCAATGTTAGATGCTCAGCAAGCCATGCATTCAAATCCTGCAAATCAGCAACTAGTTGATCTGGAGTTAGATGCCATCAAGAAATATAAATTACATCATCAAGTGTATATGGACTTTTTGAAGTAAAAAGCCAAGCTGGATTGGATCAAATCTGGTGATGAGAACACTTCTTTATTTCATCAGAGTATCAAGGCCAGAAATGTTCAGAATCATGTTTACAGCATATATGATATGCATGGAAAATGGCAAGATACTCCAGAAGCAGTTTCTGATGCTTTTCTTGATTATTATAAGCAGTTACTGGGTACAACTCAAGCTGGAAGAAGATCTGTAATCAAAGAGGTGGTGTTGGCTGGCCCAGTGATTACTGAACATCACAGAGCTCTTCTCAATGCACATTACTCTAGAGAGGAAGTGAAGAATGCTCTATTCTCCATTCCTGGAACTAAAGCTCCTGGACCAGATGGTTTTGGTTCTTTCTTTTATAAGGATTCTTGGCATATAGTGGGAGATGAGGTAATTGATGCAGTTCTTGATGTGCTGAATAATGGTAAGCTCTTAAAGGAGATTAACCATACAGTCATCCTTTAATTCCTAAAACAAAATGCCCCAAAAATGTTAGTGAGTTTAGACCTATCTAATGATGTAATACACTTTATAAATGTGTTACTAAGGTGATGTGTGGTAGATTGAGGCAGGTGTTGCCAAACTTGATTCTTGAGAATCAAGGGGGGTTTGTGCATGGAAGATATATTGCTCATAACATCATGGTAGTGCAGGATTTAGTAAGGCATTATGGAAGGAAATCTGTTCAGCCTAGTTGCCTGTTAAAAGTTGATTTGCAAAAGGCTTATGATACAGTAGATTGGTGTTTCTTGAAGGAAATGTTGGAGATTTTGGGTTTCCCTATTGCTTTTAGGGAACTAATGATGACCTGTGTTACAACCCCTATGTTCTCTCTTATGATAAATGGTTCTATGCATGGGTTTTTCAAGTCTAAAAGGGGTTTGAGACAGGGTGATCCGATGTCACCTTTGTTGTTTGTTATATGCATGGAGTATTTGTCCAGAATATTGCATAAGTTGATTGACTTGCCTCAATTTCAGTTTCATCCAAGGTGTAAAGATGTGAAGCTCACCCACCTTTGCTTTGCTGATGATCTTATCTTGTGTTGTAAAGGGGAATATCCCTCCATATATTCCTTGCTCCAGGCTTTTGCTTTATTTTCCAAGTCTACTGGTTTGATGGCTAACAAGAGTAAGTCTGCTATTTATTGCCATGGCATGTTTGAGAGTGATGTGAAAAGAGTAGTGGATGCATCTGGTTTTACTAGGAGTACTTTGCCTTTCAAGTACCTAGGAGTGCCAATCTGTTCTAAAAGGATCTCAGCAAGTCAGTGTGATGTTTTGGTGGACAAAATGACAACAAGGATTAAAATATGGAGCACTAGGAATTTGTCCTACACTGCTAGAATGCAACTGGTAAATTCAGTTCTTTTAAGCCTGCATATGTACTGGGCTCAGATTTTCATCCTTCCTAAAGGTGTTCTACATGATATTGCTAAGATCTGTAGAGCTTTCTTATGGAGTGGGCAGGCATATAATTCTAAACCAAGCTCTGTTACCTGGGATAGAGTTTGTTCACCTAAACAGGTTGGTGGTTTGGGTTTTAGGGATGTGGTCACTTGGAATATTGCTAGTTTGGGAAAATATGTGTGGGCTATCACCACTAAGCAGGACAACATCTGGATTAAGTGGATTCACTCAGTTTACATCAAAGATGGGGACTGGTGGGAGTACCAACCAAATGCCTCTGCAAGTTGGTACTGGAAAAGGATATGTGAAACAAGAGATCATCTGAAGCAAGTTTTCTCCTATACTGAATTTAGAAATATGGTTCAATATTCTGTCAAGCAGGTTTATAACAAGTTGGTGGGAGATAAACCTCATGTTCAATGGGATAAAGTGGTTTGGAACAGACTGAATGTGCCAAAGCATAGGTTTATATGCTGGCTTGCAATGCAGAATAGGTTACAGACTACAGCCAAGTTAGCAAAAATAGGGGTGAGCACCTATCCTGATTGTTTAATTTGTAAGCAAGCTGCTGAAGTTCATGAGCATCTGTTTTTCAGTTGTCAGTACAGCCAAATGTGTTTTCAAGACCTGGCAGCATGGCTTAACATTAGAAATGTCAATACTGGTCTGCACAATGTCATCAACACCATCAAGAGAGGGAAGCATTCCAAGTTCAGGAATCAAGTATGCTATGCAGGGGTGACAGCTCTAGTTTACTTGATTTGGAAAAGTAGGAATCAGAGTTTTTGGGAAGGGTCAGTTCCAACAGTTGATTCTGTTATGAGTAATCTGAAACGAATTGTAAAAGATAGAATTAAATCTGTCATGTGTAAGAAAGTAAGTAGAAGAGATAATACTTGGTTTCTGAGTCTGTAAGTAGGTAATGGTTTCTATAGCCTGCTGGCTGTTAGGTGTTGGTTCCTTTCTGCTGATGGCAGTTAGTAGTAGTGTGTGTTCACCCCTGTGGGAGGTGATTAAGCTGTATTGATTTTGGTTGGTAATAATTATAATAGCTTGCTTACCAAAAAAAAAAGGATCTGTAAAGTATATTCCGGCCAAATTTAACTAATACATATGAATGTTTAGACTCCGTGGTTAAAAGGTTAATCTTTTACACGTGAAACATATTATTTGCGGTGCAATAAACAAGTTGTTGTGGGAGTTTTTCCGAGTCTTGTTGACGAGGAGATATGCGGTCCATAGCGTACCCAGTCCGATGTGCCACCTACAAAACAAGAATATTCCTTTCGGAATATTCCCTACAATGCTTAAGTAAGTATAAGCTTTTAGAAAGGGAAAGAGTTTAGAGAGGGAAAGAGATTAGAGAGAGAAAGAGTTGTTATGCTTTGCAATATGCCATCACTTGGGGAGAGAATAATCTGCCCTTTTGTCATGGAAAGTGAGGGTATATATAAGGTCTTTGAAAAAGGGAAAAACCCTAATGGAAAAAGCCTATGATTAGTTAATCGTTCATGGAATGACAAGTGTCACATTAGATGTGACAAATAACATTTATTGGCCTTGGGCCAGTTTGATTGTGTTTGTAAGATTATTATGGAATGGTGCAACATTGGCAAAGCCACTTGATTGAGTTATTGATTTATCATCATAGAGACGACATGTCAAGTTATAATTGGGCCATGGTGTCTGGCTATTTTATGCCACATCATTTACCCCTTAAAGGGGTATTATCTTTTTGCAAGGTAAATACCCTTTGAAAATAGCGTAAGTGTTTCAACTAGTACTTTATGACGAGAGGTAAAGTTTCATAAGTTACGACGAAAGCACACGGTTGAGAGCGATTTTGAGCTCTAACATGTCGCTAGGCATGAGTCATGACGAGAGCTTTACGACGAAATCTTGCAAGTCATGACGATAGCATTTGACTTATAACGAGAGGAAACGTTTCATAAGTAACTACGAGAGCATATGGTTGATAGAGATTTTAAGCTCTAACATGTAGCTAGGCATGAGTCACGACGAGAGCTTTAGGACGAAAGCTTGCAAGTCATGACGATGGCATTTGACTTATAACGAGAGATAACATGTCATAAGTTACAACGAGAGCATATGGTTGAGATCAATTTTAAGCTCTAACATGTGGCTAGGCATGAGTTATGACGAGAGCTTTAAGACGAAAGCTAGCAAGTCATGACGATAACATTTGACTTATGACGAGAGGCAACATGTCATAAGTTACGATGAGAGCACATGGTTGACAGCAATTTTGAGCTCTAACATGCGGCTAGGCATGAGTCATAACGAGAGATTTACGACGAAATCTTGCAAGTCATGACGAAGGAATTTGACTTATGATGATAGATAGCAAGTCATAAGTTACGATGAGAGCACATGGTTGAGAGAGATTTTGAGCTCTAACATGTGGCTAGGCATGAGTCATGACGAGAGCTTGCAAGTCATGACGATAGCATTTGACTTATGACGAAAGGTAACATGCCATAAGTTACGACGAGAGCACATAGTTGAGAGTGATTTTGAGCTCTAACATGTGGCTAGGCATGATTCATGACAAGATCTTTAGGACAAGATCTTGCAAGTCATGACGATAGAATTTGACTTATGATGAAAGGTAACATGTCATAAGTTACGACGAGAGCACATGGTTGAGAGCGATTTTGAGCTCTAACATGTGGCTAGGCATGAGTCATGATGAGAGCTATATGACGAAAGCTTGCAAGTCAAGACGAGAGGAATTGACTTATGACGAGAGGCAACGTGTCATAAGTTACGATGAGAGCACATGGTTGTGAACGATTTTGAGCACTAACATGTGGCTAGGAATGAGCTATGACGAGAGCTTTAGGACGAGAGCTTGTAAGTCATGACGATACCATTTGACTTTATGACGAAAGGTAACTTGTCATAAGTTACGACGAGAGCACATGGTTGAGAGAGATTTTGAGCTCTAGCATGTGGCTAGGTATGAATCATGACGAAGGCATTTGACTCGAAAGCTTGCAAGTCATGAAGATAGCTTTTGACTTATGATTAGAGATAGCAAGTCATAAGCCATTTTTTTTGAATGTAGGTAAATTTTACTTGTGTGATGTTCATGTCTTGTGCCCCAAAAAGTGACCAACATTTGAAGTTTCTTTTCTTGTGCGAGATTGAGTTTTTAGAGGCATTGTTGATGCGATTAGATGTGTTAGGCGATGAACCTAAAATTTTTTGTTTGACGCTCCTATTGATGTTGATTGGCTATGCGTTTGCTTTGATTTGGAATTCACCATAATGTCGAATGTCCAAGTTCATTTCAAGGATTTTTTTACGCAAGTCAATCAATCAGTATGATTTCCTCTAAACTTGGATATTGGATTATCTTCTGTCGAAATTTAATCAAGGCGGCATGTTTTATGCCTAAGCACTTGTTAGGAGTTAGTCTTCTGTGCTTAAATTTCGGACGTCCGCTTAGAAGGACGGAAAGATGGGGGTTTGCCCCCGTCGGATTTGTGAAGCAGGCATGTTTCATGCCTAACCACATTTTAGGAGTTAGTCCTGTGTGTATAAATTTTGGACGTCCTCTTAGAAGGGTGGAAAGATGGGGGTTTTCCCCCGTCGGATTTGTCTAGGAGGCATGTTATATGCCTAAGCACATGTTAGGAGTTAGTCATTTGTGCTTAAATTTTGGACGTCCGTTTAGAAGGACAGAAAGATGGGGGTTTTCCCCCGTCGGATGTGTGAAGGAGGCATGTTTTATGCCTAAGCACATGTTAGGAGTTAGTCCTGTGTGCTTAAATTTCGGACATTCGTTTAGAAGGACGGAAAAATGGGGTTTTCCACCGTCGGATTTGTCAAGGCGGCATGTTTTATGCCGAAGCACATGTTAGGAGTTAGTCTTGTGTGCTTAAATTTCGGACGTCCGCTAAGGACGGAAAGATGGGGGTTTTCCCCCGTCGGATTTGTGAAGGAGGCATGTTTTATGCCTAAGAACATGTTAGGAGTTAGTCCTGTGTGCTTACATTTCGGACGTCCGCTTAGAAGGACGGAATGATGGGGGTTTTCCCCCGTCGGATTTGTCAAGGCGACATGTTTTATGCCTAAGAACATGTTAGGAGTTAGTCCTGTGTACTTAAATTTCGGATAATTGTTTAAAAGGACGGAAAGATGGGGGTTTTCCCCCGTCGACTTTGACAAAGGGAAAAACCCTAATAGAAAAAGCCTATGATTGGTTGATCGTTCTTAGAATGACAAGTGTCACATCAGATGTGACAAATAACATTTATTGGGCCTTGGGCCAGTTTGATTGTGTTTATAAGAGTATTATGGAATGGTGCAACATCGGCAAAGCCACTTGATTGAGTTGTTGATTTATCATCATAGACGACGTGTCAAGTTATCATTGGGCCATGGCCGGTGTCTATCTATTTTATGCCACATCACCAATTAATTCGGAACACTTGTCACAACAAAAGGGGAAAAAGTAAACAAACGGCTACTTAAATCAAAATGAAAAGAAAAGGGGTGACAATTGTGACTTATGGGTGGAGTGATCCAACAAGAAACCTCTCAGTAATTTCATGGCTACTTCTGGAAATGTCCTATCTTTTTTAAAGCTGTGAATTATTTTGATGAAGTGAAAGATAAGTTTTTCATTTATAACATAATGAAAGAACTTATTTAAGAAGTGGGTCATCAAATATTGTGCAAATAATAACTAGCAATGCACCAAATTGTAAGGAGGCAGGGGAGCTTATTGAGAGTGAATTTTCTCACATTTATTGGACACCACGTGTTGTCCGTGTAGGGGAATACAGTTACACATAATAACATGTGCGGAAACAATCCCCAAAGCCAGGAAACATGTATAAAGCACAAATTAAGCAAACTTACATTCGAAGCGTATTTTCCCTAGTAATCTGTCAACGAACACGAACTTAGAACTCCACTTGTCGTTCCTCTACTTGGTTCACCGACACGATCAGATCCGTCTTGATAACCGTAGCTTATACAATCAATCAAGAGTTTTTGCCTTTGGGAAGAACAGTTTTCACGGAGAGAGAAAACTGATGAACGTAATTTCTGAATTAGGTTTAGGGTTTCTGGAAAAACTGATTGTGTGTTGTGTGAAAAATACAATAACCTAATTATATTAAATGATGTAACCGGCCAAAGACCAAATGGCCTTGACCGGCCACATCACACACGGACACCCACAGCCCAACGCCAAGCGACATGCTGCAGGTCGAAGCCCACAGCGCGCATGACCGAGCAGCTAGGCCATGGGCCTACTCGCTCGTCGATGCTATGCTGCTGCGCTGCTGTTGCGTGCTCGCGCCACAAGCGGGCTGGTTGCTCGCCTTTGCTCGCGAGCTTGCTGGCTCGTTGGGCCTTGCACGCTTGCGTGCTTGGCTCGATGGGCCGGCAGCTCCGATGCCCTTCGTTTTCGCGACTAATACCTTCCTGGTATTTTTATCGTTTCGTATACGACGAATCACCGTCGTATGATACGATTTATTCGTTTCGCCCAGCTTACGAATATTCGCTATACGATATACGATTCCGATACAAGGTCGTATCGTAAAATACGTTTTCCAAAACTAATTCCCGAAAAAGCTATTAAATGAATTTCCGATTCATTTAATCCGGTGATCTGTCACATTCCATTGGTGTGACCTTGTAGGTTCAGTCAAGAGTACGTTATGAGCTTAATATTCATTAGAACTCACTGATCGGAAGCTTTGCTCCAGCTAGCTATTCCGATCACTTGATCTCACTGAATTAATTGTTCGCAAAAAATCTGAACCTTGGTATTAGACTAAATGCACCTTGGGTGAATGAAATGTTTCCTTCAGTCCGTACTCTTGTATAATTGCTCCAAATAATTTTTCCGCAGCATTGAATGTAGGTGGAAATGATGACACTGATCAAGATTGTAATTGGATAACTGAAATTCATGGAGATTCCATTCAAATTAAAAAAAATCATCATGAACCACAACATGAGACTGACAATGTTCCAAAAGTTTTCTTCTCTTAAACTACTTTATGTGGTCAACACTCGCTTTTCCTCCATTATTGTCATGCTTAAGAGATTTAGGCTTATCAAACGAAGTCTTTCAGCCATGGTTATAAGTGATTATTTAACAACACACTAATAGATGCTTAAAATTTGGGATATTGCACCTAGACCTTTAAAAACTCAAGATTGAACTTCTAAAGCGACCTTCTAATTTTTTTTCTTTCCTTGTAAATAGTGAATTTAAACCTTTTACTACCAAAGGATAAGCATAATGTTAGAAAGTTGATGCATTTTAAAGGTTAGAGATTCATTTAACCTTAAAGTTTAGGAAAAATTGGTTTTAATAATCCTACCTTTGACCAGTTACCTTGACACGTGTCACTCTCTTCTTGGTCTACTTTTTTTCTTTCCTTTAAGCCCACATACTGAAGGAAATATGTCCTTTACCCAAGGTGCATTTAGTCAAATACCAAGGTTCAGATTAATTAAGAACAATTAATTCAGTGAGATCAAGTGATCGGAACAGCTAGCTGGAGCAATGCTTCCGATCAGTGAGTTCTAATGAATATTAAGCTCACAACTTACTCTTGACTGAACCTACAAGGTCACACCAATGGCACGTAACAGATCACCAGATTAAATGAATCGGAAATTCGTTTAATTGCTTTTCGGGAATAAGTTTTGGAAAACGTATTATACGATACGACCTTGCATCGGAATCGTATAACGTATCGCGAATATTCGTAAGCTGGGAGAAACGAATAAATCGTATCGTACGACGGTGATTCGTCGTATACGAAACGATTCATAATATCCGAAATGTATTAGTCGAGAATACGAAGGGCATCGGAGTTGCCGGCTCGTCGAGCCAAGCACGCAAGCGTGCAAGGCCCAACGAGGCAGCAAGCTCGCGAGCGACGGCGAGCAGCCAGCCCCCTTGTGGCACGAGCACGCAACAGCAGCGCAGCCGCATAGCAGCGACGAGCGAGCAGGCCCATGGCCCAGCTGCTCGGTCGCGCGTGCTGTAAGCTTCGGCCTGCAGCGTGTCGCTGGGCGTTGGGCTGTGGGTGTCCGTGTGTGATGTGGCCGGTCAAGGCCATTTGGTCTTTGGCTGGTTACATCATTTAATACAATTAGGTTATTGTATTTTCCACACAAAACAGACGATCAGTTTCCAGAAACCCTAAACCTAATTCAGAAATTACGTTCATCAGTTTTCTCTCTTTGTGAAAACTATTCTTCCAAAAAGCAAAAACTCTTGATTGATTGTCTAAACTACGATTATCAAGACGGATCTGATCGTGTTGGTGAACCAAGTAGAGGAACAACAAGTGGAGTTCTAAGTTCGTGTTAGTTGACAGATTACTCTGGAAAACACGCTTCAAATGTAAGTTTGCTTAATCTGTGCTTTATACATGTTTCCTGGCTTTGGGGATTGTTTCCGCACATGTTATTATGTTTAACTGTATTCCCCTATAGTGGTATCACGAGCCTTATGTATTCAAAGCATGTTTAGCATGATTTTTTGTGATTTTGCTGTTGTCGAATTTTTGGAATGTTTGTTGATTTTTCGGAAATTTTATGGATTATTGGATTAATTGCGTAACCTGTTCTGAAATAAAAAAAGATTCGGTTTTTCGATTTTTCTGACCCTAATCTGATTGAAAACGATTTTCTAAGATCAACGCAGGGGAACGGAATTGCAAAAACAGGCCTCGAAGTGATGTTTTTTGGGCGTTTTTGTTAATTTTCGAATTAAAATTAAAAGTGTCAAAAAGTTTTTCAATTAAAAGGTCGACCTAAACAACTCGGAATTCATAGAAATTTTGACACGAAGTTTCTCGGTATATTCTTGATCTATGTCGAAAAATTTGAGATTTTTCCGATAAGTATAAACCCTAATTTTTCTTTCCCCAAATTCGTAAATTTTAGATCGCTAATTGATTTTTAAATAATTTAGCTCTAATAATTCGGTTAATTGGGAAAGGGAATATAATTTCATGGGTCAGTGGCTAATTTTAAAAATTAGTGGATTAAAATGTTGAATGGTTTCGTTAATTTTAATCGCACTTAAACCTAATTATTAAAATCTGAAATTTAAATGTTTAAAGAACGATTTAAAGTTTTAGATTTTATTATTTAAAAGTTCAAATTTTTAGTTGAAATCGTTCGTTCTTAAAATTTGAATAATGTTAGCCTTGATTTAATATTTTACGAAATTGGATTGTCGTTAAAATTAAAATCGTAAAAATCGTTGTTTTTCAAAAATAAAAATCGTAACTTTTATGAAAAATAACATAAATGCAAACGTTCGTGAAATAATTTTTTTTTTAATTGAGTTGGTCTGTAGTACGAACCAAAGGCACGAAGGCTCGTCGAGCCACGCAGGCTGCCACATCTGTGCCGAGCCGCAGCGATGCAGGCAGCAGCATGGGCGTTGCGTCCCGCGCGCGCGCTGGGCGAGGGATGGGTGATGGCTGCGAGCAAGCATAGGCGAGATGCCTTGCGACGTGTAGCGATGTGCAGCGACGAGCTTGGAACGAAGCGCGCAGGGGCAGCAGTGGCTGTGGGCACGCGTGCTTGGCAGCGGGGCGTGCGGGCATTGGTCGTGTGCCTCGTAGGCCACACAGTGTTGCGATGGGCTGGGCGCAAGCCTTGCCCGAGCAAGCACATGAACATTTTTTTTAATTTGCTTATTTCGTTGGGCTTTACCATGTTTGCATTAATTTGGGCTAACGGGATATTTAATTTAATATTTTATTTATTTGGACCGGGCCATGAGTTTTAATGTAATATTTAATAATTAATTATCCGGAATAATTTTTGGTTTGAGTGGGAGCCACTAAATGAAATTAAAATGAAATCATTATTTTAATTATTTTTTCGTAGATCGCATTAATTTAATTAAATTCAATTTTAATTAGAATAAAATCTAAGGATTAATAATTTGGAAATTGATTAATCTTTTAGGACGCATTTATGTGAACGTGAATTTTAATTAATTCACGTAAATAATTGCATAATTATATGAGCCATTCGTTTTAGCATACGAATGGGTGAATGCATAGAATATATATTTTATGTAATGAAGGTACTCCAAGTGACTAGTATGGCCATTTAGGATAGTTAAATACGGTATGCGAACCGTTCTATCTTTGAATGTAAAGTTTTAAATATGGTCTGCGTACCATGGAAATTTTGATATAATTTTATTATTTTCATGTATTTCTAAGTTTAGAACTTTAAGTTAGCAATTGAACGAAGATTCAACATGTAGACACCTACTTTTTTCCCATTCCCGAAAGGGAAGGTTCGATGATGAGAACGTAAATCTCCACTTGACAACGCATCTCCTATAAAATAACGAATCTCAATTCCCCTTTTCATTTCACCCGAAACCTGCTATTTATGGAAACCTGCTAAAAATGGTAACTGCCGTAATGGGTAGTTGTTAAAAGTGGCAAGTCGTAAAAGATAGAAACTTGTCAGAATTAGGTGTTGCACTCCAACATAAATCCTAAATGAGATAGAAATTGCGAGAGAATCCTATTCCTAATATGATTCGAAAGTAAGAGTCACGTATTAATTAAAATCCTAACGAGCTTAGAGTTCGTAACGGGCCCAGACGCATCTCGTCACAAGGTTAATACGCACTAAAGGACTCAATTAAATCTCAAATACTCCGGATTCTAGGAATCCGAATCTGACTAAGAAAAACAGCCCAGACCCTATTTTCAACGCCTGGCTCTGGGCGCCGAAATCTTCGGCGCCCAGGCCTGGGCGCTGAAAATACCTGGTACGTGTTTTTTCCTAATTCCTCGTGGATTAGAGTTCTGCAATTCTATCTTTCCACGAACTCTTTCCTATAAATAGACCCTTAAGTTCGACGTGAAAAGAACACACAACAACACACAATTATATTCTGAGTATTGACTCTAAACCCCTAAGCCTAAGCCTCACGCTGCAAAACTGATCACGCGTTCTGTCGCAATCGAACCATAAATCGAACAGAACGTATCCCGTCCCATAATTTGAGATCCGTTAAATAAAAAGGAGAAATAGAAAAGTCAAAGTGGTTAGTTTTCTGAGAACCGTGACGCACCTCTCAAGGGTGCATCGTAATGTGTCCCTTTTCCATGGTTTAATTGCTTTCCTCGCCCTTTTATGAACTGTTAAACTAACTAAAATCTGATTGTTCGATCACGCTTAATAAATATGATATTTTTGGGAAATTGGATTATCATGCTAGGTCCTTTAAAACAATATAAATCAGATAATCGCGTTCGATCTAGTACTATATGTTGCATACTGATAAAATCAACTCAGATTAGTTTAATAGTTAACGCATGTCCCTTCAATTATTTATGCTGAGCTAGTAAAGATATCCTGCCTCTGGAGTTATCGAAGAGCGAGTACTCCTCTCGGTAGTTACGGTCCCCCGAACCCTCAATCTCTACCCTGCAGGTGTACGTTGAGCGATCCCCACCACCAGGGATCACAAGGGAACCTACGGCCGTCGTGGTCAAACATAATTGCACTCCCTTTATGTCACGATAACCGGGTTCTGTCATTTTTTCTCATTGTCGTTAAAAACTGAATGACGACTCCTATATTACTAGTCAATTGGGTGTAAACTCACAGGAAATCCAATTACACTTGATTTGACAAAAAGAAGCGTCACACCCACGAGGGACGAGGTCACGCATTAGCCTTGTTCTTTTTCGACCCCCTCACAGTGGCGACTCCACTGGGGATAGTGAAGGAAATACTCGTGCTTGTAGGTAATCAAAATAGCCGAAGGGTGAAACGATCCTACCCCGCGTTTATTTCCCAATCAAGTTGGGACGACCTGAAAATCAGCATATTAATGTAAACGGACAGAACCGCATAACGAATCTTGGCTCCCTTGGTGTTTCATCTTGGGAGTTGGGACTAAGGATATCCATCGCCAACCGGGGGGTGCATACGCTTCGAATGTTGTCCACTCGGCACTTTCGCTAGTAGTACACCCGTCCCAAACCCAATCGCTCGCCTATTAGGTCCCTCTCGCCTGCATGCCCCCTTGGCTTGCACTTGCGGGTTGGCCTCTTGAGCGAAATTCGTCTGCTGAAGACACTACCTCGACCGGGGCATGTGTTGGATCTACGATAGAAGCGGTACCAAGCCAGGCGCAAATAACTACCCATAGAAGCCTATCATAAACTACATGACATATTATTATTGCCTCATGATGAAATGTTAGTTATGTGTAGCGAAATATATAATTGTGTGTGACAAACTATCCTAGAAAAACCAACGACCTTAAAAATCGCCCAAACATTCATAAACCAATTTGCCAAAGAGTTATACCGAAACACGTGTTGTGCAAACCCGAACGATCGCCACAAAAATAAGCGACGCTCGGGATGGCCTGTAACGAATCCCGCAAACGCTGCACAACGCGTAAAGGACGTTATTAGGCAAGCACGCAAAATCGAAGTCGCATAAAAAAAAGTAGACGCAAAAAGAAAACGAGAACCAGCCAGGGACGCATTTTCAATGCCCCTGGCTGGGCGCCAGAATTTTTCACGCCCTACGATGGGCGCTGAAGTTCCTGCTTGGCCTTCTGGTCAGGCGCAGCATCCTCGGTGCCCACGCAAAAGGAAAATACGTAGCACCAAAAAAACGTTCGTAAAAAGAATTTCTACGAGGGCGTAAGAAAAGCCCTACTCGATTTCAAAAGCGACTCGTAAAAAATTAATAACTCTTTGCGTCGTTGTTAGGCCTCCTACGACGACAATGCTCGGCACTGAAAACTGAACATGCTAATAATTATGAATGTCACACGGGCAAGTGTTTCGAAAATCCAAAGAATGACCAAAAGAAAGAACTAAAAAGTGTACCAACAAAAGAAAGAGTGAGTAATACTTGAAACCTTGGGACCTAAACTTTAGCTTATCTTATGCATAGGACTGGTCCTGCCACTTGGTGCCGATCAGGAAATCAACGGTTAGTGCGCCTCGAAGATACATCGCCAACACCAAGTTTAGTGACTCCAAGCTCCGTCCGTCATCCCTCATTTCAAGGATCTCTGCTTCCCCAACCTCGATTCGCACCCTCAAACATGTCCATCGAAGAATTGCAAGAGCAGATGGCTCAAATGACCCAACTCATGGGCCAACTTAAATAGGAAAACGAAGCCTTAGCGGCTGCGCAAGCCAAAAACGACCTCGATAACGAGAAAAGGATTGAAAAAATGGTCCTACACCAAACCATGAGGAGCAAGTACTTCTCCCTCGATCCTGAACCTTTTCCTGGCAAACTACCGGAAAAGTTTAGTTCATCGGACTTACCAAAGTTTAAAGCCACGGATAATCCCCGTGATCAACTATTGAGCTTTGTGAATGCCATGAACTTGAAAGGCGTGGACAAGTCCATGTATTTACCTGCCTTTCCTTTGTCCTTGGAACCTGTGCCGCTCAAATGATACTATCACCAGGACCCTAAGCTCTTTCCCACTTGGGAAGACTTTGTCAATGTCTTCATCAAGCAATACTCGTCGAACATGGATTTTCAAGTCACCATGCGCGAGATGGAAGTTCTCTTCCAAAAGAAAAATGAGGGTTTCACAACCTACTTTGCTAGATGGAGGGATCAGGCGGCCCAGCTAATCAATAGGCCTCGCGAAACAGAATTGGTCCAAAAATTCATTGACAACCTGGACCCGGCCTACAGACAACACCTTAGGTACCTGGGACTTAACACTTTCAAAAGAGTTTATGATGTGGGAATAAAGATCGAGGATGATCTCGCAAAAACAATACAAAGTAAACCCGCATACAAAACCAATACCTACAATAGGGGCAACACATCCCAAGCCCAAGAAGTCCATGCCGTAGAGGAGACTCCCGCCCCAAGGAGCCCTGGAAGATGGGTCCGAGACTGAAAGTTTGCCCCACTCGGGTCGACTTTGGTACAAGCCTTTGAAAGACTAACCAATCAAGGAAAGTTGAGACCTATAGGCCCCACCCGTGACCCTCCTGTCAAGAACAAATATTGGGTCGAAGGTACTTACTGCAAATTCCATCAAGGAAATGGGCATGACACCGAAAACTGCTGGAATCTAAAACATACGATCCAGGACATGATAGAGGATGAAGTGATACCTCTCCCTAACGTTGGCAAACCCAACAACAACAACAGCCCACTCGGATCTTGTCACATCTCTCTCGACCAACCAGAAAATGAGAACTTCGACCCTACGGTGTACATTACGCCCCAAGGTGCACCACCCGCTGTGGTCCCTATGGATCGAATCGAGAGAGAAGTTTGCGGTGTGTGGGATGATGATGCTGAAGATATTTACCTATCTCAAGCGTCGGGCCAGGACCTCTTTACTGAAACTTGGCCCGGGTATGCTCTCATTGACACCACCCCTCAGGAGCCCGAGGTCGACAACCTCACCCGATCCGGAAGGATATACCAACCGGATATTCACCCACCTCCTATGGGAGATATCCCAGTTAGACAGACTCCTGAGAATGGACGGCACACCACCGTCGCGGAAGTTATTGAAAATCCTCTCTTAAAACAACTAAAAAGAACCAAAGCCGAAATTACCATCTAGGATCTCATGTGTACTTCAAAGGAACATCGCGAAAAGCTTATTCGCTCACTCGACCTCATCTCAGTACCTACAGATATCACACATGACTCACTGGTTAGCCATGTCACGAGAGATGCCGGAGAAAAGGCCATAGTTTTCACTGACAAAGACTTGCCCAAAGAGGGGGGTGCTCACAACAAAGCCCTTTATCTAGTGGTTGGATGCAAAGGACAAAACATCCCCCTAGCGCTCGTAGATAACGGTTCGGCGGTCAATGTTTGCCCATTGCGAACCGCCCATTGCTTGGGGCTAGGAAATGATGACTTCCAAACCTCCACGCAAGGGGTACGAGCTTATGATAACTCCCGAAGGCCTGTGTTGGGAAAAATCAACCTCACCATACAAACCGGGCCTGTGGCATGCACCACGGAGTTTCAAATAATTGACATCAAGCCCACTTTCAACCTCCTCTTGGGGCGACCTTGGCTCCATGACTTAGGAGGTGTGGTTTCTGTGAGGGGGTCGAAAAAGCACGAGGCTAATGCGTGACCTCGTCCCTCGTGGGTGTGACGATTCTTTTTATTCAATCAAGTGTAATTGGATTTCCTGTGAGTATACACCCAATTGACTAGTAATATAGGAGTCGCCATTCAGTTTTTAACGACAATGAGAAAAACTGACAAAACCCGGTTATCGTGACATAAAGGGAGTGCAATTATGTTTGACCACGACGGCCGTAGGTTCCCTTGTGATCCCTGGTGTGGGGATCTCTCAACATACACCCGCAAGGTAGAGATTGAGGGTTCGGGGGACTGTAACTACCGAGAGGAGTACTTCGCTCGTCGATAACTCCAGAGGCAGGATATCCTTACTAGCTCAGCATAAATAATTGAAGGGACATGCGTTAACTATTAAACTAATCTGAGTTGATTTTAGAAATATGCAACATATAATACTAATTCGATCGTGATTATCTGATTTAAATAGCATTAAGGGACCTAGCATGATAATCCTATTTCCCAAAAATATCATATTTGTTAGGCGTGATAGAACAATCAGATTTAGTTAGTTTAACAGTTCATAAAAAGGGCGAGGAAAACAGTTAAATCATCGAAAAGGGAAACATTACGACGCACCCTTGAGAGGTGCGTCACGGTTCTCAGAAAACTAACCACTTTGACTTTGCTATTTCTCCTTTTTATTTAACGAATATCAATCATGGGACAGCATACGTTCTGTTCGATTTATGGATCGATTGCGACAGAACGCGTGAACAGTTTTGCAGCGAGAGGCTTAGGCTAAGGGTTGGAGTCAATACTCAGAATATAATTGTGTGTTGTTGTGTTCCTTTCACGTCGAATTTAGGGGTCTATTTATAGGGAAGAGTTCGTGGAAAGATACAATTGCAGTGTTCTAATCCATAAAGAATTCGGAAAAAACACGTACCCAGGTATTTTCAGCGCCCAGGCCTGGGCGCCGAAGATTTCGACGCCTAGAGCCAGGCGTTGAAAATAGGGTCTGGGCTGTTTTCTTTAGTCAGATTCGGATTCCTGAAATCCGTAGAGTTTGAGATTAATTCGAGTCTTTTAGCGCGTATCAATTTTATGACGGAATGCGTCTGGGCCCGTTACGAACTCTAGGCTCGTTAGGATTTTAATTAATACGTAACTCTTATTTCCGAATCATATTAGGAATAGGATTCTCGCAGTTTTCTATCTCATTTAGGATTTATGTTGGAATGCATCACCTAATTCTGACAGGTTTCTATCTTTTATGATTTGCCACTTTTAGAAGCTACCTTTTACGGCAGTTACTATTTTTAGCAGGTTTCCATAAATAGCAAGTTTCGGGTGAAATGAAAAGGGGAATTGAGATTCGTTTATTTTATAGGAGATGTGTTGTCAAGTGGAGATTTATGCTTTCATCATCGAACCTTTCCCTTTCGGGAATGGGGACAAAAGTAGGTGTCTACAGTTAGCCCCCATTTTGACTGAGTCTTGGAGTAAGACGATGGTCAAAGTATTAGACGGAGTGCGTCACACAAGCCATGGTGTATTGTGACCTGTTTTGCGAGGGTTTCATGAGCCCCCGAGTGATAACATTTGATTTAAGGGTCATCACTTGAAGTGTCGACATATCCCTCACGTGTCATTGGGATTTGTCAACTGATAGTATAGAAACTTCCTCACTTTGTCATTGGAAGGATCTAAAGGTGCGTAGAAACTCCCTCACTTTGTCATTGGGAGTAGCTATAGAGTTTTTCGAAATCAAAGCTGTAAAGTGTAATTGGGCCTGGCCAAGCACAATCACGAGGTAAAAATGTTTTTAAAGATTCTCATTTTCAGGGCTAGCTAAACGAGAAAACCCCCTTGTTTTTATAGGACGTAAAACGAAGGAAAATCCAGCACCCTTGTTTTTATAGGACGTAAAATGAAGGAAAATCCAGCACAAGTTATCGCTGCAGCGACTAAGGACCTGCGCGGTTTAATGGCGCAGACCCCGCCGGCTAAAGATGGCGAGCCTGTCCGCTAAGGGTGGACACCCCGTCCGATAGAAGTGGACGAATCTGTTTTTGAAATTTGAAAATAAGGACCTACGCGGTTTGTGGCGTAGACCCCGCCGGCTAAAGATGGCGAACCTTGTCCGCTAAGGGTGGACACCCCGTCCGATAGAAGTGGACGAATCTATTTTGAAATTTATTTTGCTTTTTTGAAAATAAGGACCTACGTGGTTTGCGCCGTAGACCCCGCCGGCTGAAGATGGCGAGCCTATTTTAAATTTGAAGACTTTATTTTTGTCGAAAACTGAGGACCTGCGCGGCTAGTGACGCAGACCCCGCCCGCTGAGGGTGGGCGAGCCCTGTCCGCTGAGGGTGGACGTCCCTGAATTCATTTTCTTTTCGATTTGGGAACTCGCGCGGTTTGTGACGCGATCTTGCCGACTGAAGATGGGCAAGTTCCTATTTCTTTGGTTCTTTGTGATTTCTTTTGAGAATTTCTTTTTATTCATTCTTGCAAGAGCGAATTCTTTCGAGGGGTGCTCGAATTTAGTTGTAACCTGAACGTAGGCTGACAACGTGTTCAGACGGATCTTTGTCTTGCGACCGTCCGCTTTCGTGATTTTGAGCTAGTCTTTACGGCTCGACTTGGTCTTTGATCAGAGGACCGTGCACAAGTGTCAGTGACGTCCTTTCGATGAGGTCGAACCTATTGTTGTTCTTTTTTGAGATATCCAAACATGATATGGTGTATGGCGCAGTCCGGGAATGTGATTTTGATCGCGCGCTCCTCGTTGGAGTCTATTTTTTTTGCGAGCCCCCAAGCACTGGGGCTCGTCGGTTGTTTTTCGCATCTTGTAATCATGTTTGGGGTCAAGCTCGTATGTGCGAGCGACCTTCTATAGTAGTGTGCTACTTTAGCGAAGCCGTGGATTGCGACTTTAGTTTTCAGGCGACATCCGGTTTTAGCTTGGCCCGGATTAACCCTTTGACAGACAAACATTTTTTATTTGGAAAACCAATGACTTGACGACACATATTTTTGGTGTTTCAAAGAATGACCATGATATTTAACTTGCTTTTTTTTGAAAAGTGTACATAAGCATTTTCTGAGACGAGTCTAAGTTTCGACCAAGTTTTAATGTTATTATTTTTTCTTGCTTATTTGGGAGCTAAAGGTGCTTTGGGCTTGATCCTACTTGCAATAGGGCCTCGTGTTTAGCAACACGGTCTTAAGTCCTTTCCTGTTCCGTGTTTTGTGAAATCTGGGCCTTGGGCTGCATTTTCAGCGCCCAAGGCCAGGCGTTAAACATTTCGGCGCCCAGCCATGGGCGCTGAAAGTCCTTTCCTGGTAATATTTGACTTTCGGATTTCCTAACACGTTTCCGAATGGGATCAGGATGTCATTGGGTGCGTTCAGCTATATATAGGGGCTAGATACGTCCCTATTTTCTACTACTCTCAAATTCTTTCTTTTCTTTTTGTTGTGCTTTAATAATTCATTGCTTTTGCCATGTCGATCCCTACTTTCTCACACCAACGGACTGTTAGGCGTTGGCTACGGGCCCTTACTCCCACAGAAAAAGCTTTGTTAAAAGAATACCACTTAGAGGCACGTTTAGGCTTACAACAAATTAATATTGATTATAACTTTCTGCATGTTGCCCTAAGCTTTTGGGACTCCGATCATCATGTTTTTGCCTTTCGGGGCAACGAAATATGTCCTTTGCCCGATGAATTTTCTGCGTTCCTTGGTTATCCTACTAATGCTACTCCTGTTACCCCTGGCACTATTGAAGAGGGTAAAACAACCATAAGGGCTTTCCTAGGGCTAGATGATAACATGTTTGCTGAAATTGTTGTAGATGATAAGGTTAACTTGGCAAAACTTGTAAAACATCACTTTAGGCCTAGTAAGAATATGACCGAACAGAAATTGAATATCCGAGCCCTTGTATTTTGCTTGTTGAATCATTATTTGCTGTCGAATAACAATGGTGAGTTCGGTGACATAAGGTTGATCCCCTTGATTAGCCAGATGGAAAGTTGCTATTCTATCATGCCGTTGGTTGTTGCCGAGACTTTGCTGAGTGCGGATGAGCTGAAGAAGGATGCCAAATCTGAACATTTTAAGGGAAGCCCCCTATTACTGCAGGTAATCGATTTTTCTTTGCGCGCGTACACGTCCCTTTTGCATATATTTCTTTTCGCCTGGGGCTGAGTATCAGCGCCCAGGGCTGGGCGCTGGAATTTTCGGCGCCTGGTCCTGGTAGTTGAAACTGCGCCCCAGGAACCGTTTTTTCTTTCTTTTCATTCTTTTGATTCGATCGTACCTGTTTTTGCAGATTTGGCTTGCGGAACGGCTTAGACTTTTGGAAGCTCCTGCCGATCCTAAACATTATCGCCCTATAGCTTTGGGTAACCGAAAATACTTGCACCAAGGCCAGGACGAGGCCGAATGGACCTCCTTTTTTACTTATGGCATTTGTTCTATTAAGTGGGTGGTACCATGGTGGGGTTTGACCACTATGACGGGGGGTTCTGATGTATCGGTTTATGTTTCTTTGTTGGGGCTATCTCGTCCCATTTATATTTTCCCTTACCGAGTCATGCGTCAATATGGTTTAAGGCAGACTATCCCCTTTTCTGATACGGTACCACCTAAGGTAGCGGTCTTTTCACAAACACGGGTCTTAGCGTGGGCTAAGTATTATGATGGTCTCCTGCGTTGGGCCGTAGCTACAAATGGCTTTGTGGGTCTTTCTGAAAACTACAAGTTGTGGATGAGCTCCGATGACAAAGATGTGAGGATCGAGGCTCGTAATGGGGAGCCGGCTGAGCTTTTGATACCTCGTATTCGTGTTAAGTATGAGGGTCCTGATTCTGCCAAACCTCGTACCTATAGTGTTAAGACTGTGAAAGCTCGTTCTGATCGAAAGCGAAAGGAAGTTTCTCCCCGTTCCAGTTTCAGGCCTAAAAAGATGCCTAACATGAAGGGGCCTGCTGTTGTTAAAAGAAATGCAAGCTCTCGCGGAGATCGTCGCCGGAACAATGTATGGGTTAGGAAGGCTCAGTCGCCTGTAGAAACAGTGGCTAGTCTAGTTGATGATAATAATCCTTCTTCCACCATTGCCTGTGCCCTCGAGGCTGAGCGGGCTATAACTGAGAACGTTTCTAAAGCCCTGGCATCTTTGGAAGTTAGTGTCCAGGAGCCGGTTCTTATGGAGATTGACATTGGGGCAGCGCAGAGGACTGTGGGAGTGGATCCTGCGAATATTGCCCTCTACAAGACTTTATTTGATGATCCAGAAGAACTAGAGTAGTGTAGTTCTTGCTAGGGTGTAGGTGCCCTCTATTTATTTCAGTCGTGTTTGTTTTTATTTTTAGCACTCTGTTTTCCTTCTTATTATATTTTAATAAAGGCGTTTTTTAGTTTTCATCTATTTTTGTTTCTCCTCTTTTTTATGTATTTTATATGTCTAACACTTTTTGCACAAAGAATATTTTTTTATTATTTGGACCGAATCCTTGGTAAGGATTGCCTACGTATCTTGTCAGAATCAGGTCGCGCGTAGTTCTAGCTTTTGAATTAGTTCTAGTATGCTGGATTTCGGTAGATATGCCCTGAGGTGGAAACATATTACTTAGTCGGTCAAATGAGTGAAGTATTATCATTATTTTCATCTGCCAATTTTTTTTTTGCCATAAGTTGTGTAAAATATGAAATTCGAAATTCGACTAATTTGTATGGCTATATTCTTGGTTGGTAAGCCTATTTGGATACGTACTGTACCCCCCAAGTGTTCGTTATTTTTCCGTTGTGTGCGGATAAAATGACGAGCACTTTTGAAAAGAAAACTTTTGGTAGGCAGAGAGTTTCAACGCCCAGGATGGGGCGTCATAAATTTCGGCGCCCAGCCCTGGGCGCTGTAAATGACTTGGGCGGTCAATTTTTGACGCTTTTCTTCACAGGTTCTTGCGTTTATTTCTATTTCTTTTTTTTTGTGCCTTGATATTTTGCTTCGTATTTAAAGTTAATTTTGAGGCTATTTTGGAGGCTTTTTTACTGTTAGCGTGAAATGCACTTTTGTCCGGATTAATTTTTTCTATTGGTGACTCGAAACAGTTTTAAAAATGGAGTTAGGGTGCGGAAGTTATGAAGATCTTTGTGTAGGCTTTGGAGGTGGGTTGTTAGTGAAGGGTATGATGGAATCTATGTTTTATGAATCTGTTTTTTTTGGTAACATTTGCATTGTTTTGGATTTTTGATTTCCTTTGATTTTGGGTTGCATGGATTGGCTCTTATGATGACACTGGTTGGCTTTTTAGGTGTTGGGGATATGAATGGGATAGTGTGGTTTATTTTGTGGGTTTCGGGAATTGGTTCCCATGGCACTATTTCAAAACCGAGTGGGCTTTGTTTGTTGGGCCTATAGTGGGCCGCCTCTTTATTTTGTATTTTGCAAGTACATTTAGTGTTAGAAAAAAAAATTTAGGAGAAATATTACGCCTTTATTGATTCGGAAAGTAAGGAAAACACACTGAAATAAAACTGACCTATATTCTTAAGCGGCCTTAGGACCATCTAAAGTCTCTATTATTTTTTCTATCAATCTAAAGAACTACTAGGCGCTTTTTACAAATGGTGCTCTATGTGGCTCAAGCCTGGGGTTTAGTCTCATAAAACTTCGGTCTTTCACCGGTACTCATCTTGAATTCCATTCCTTTTGCATTGACCCACTGATATGTCTTCACCCATCCGTTCTCGACCTCTTCTAGCGTTGATGCAGGAGAGATTAACCGGGTTGGATCGAAACCTTCATCTTGTAAAGCTAGGGTAGTCATAACAGTCTCATTCTCCATAGGCCTCGATTCGTTAAACAATGTCCATAGAGCCTGGTTGTCCAATATTTCAGCTGTTTTAGTCTTGGTGAGGTGGGGTGCCTCATCCAAGGTGTGGCAGTCATGGAAAATTTCAAATCCGGGTTTTAGCAAGCCATCCTGAACGGAGGGTTCAGGGAAATCACAGCATGGGTGTTCTTCTCCTTCCCGAACGAACATCCCGTTAAGGGTCCTTTGATATGGGGGAAGGAGGGTGGTTTGTTTAGCTTTGTTAAGGCGTAGCCTAGATAGGCGGTCAGCAATATCTTCCTCCGTTGGTTCATAACCTAAGCCAAAGGGAGTAGATTTGTCGGGAAAAGGATGGAATGTGTATTCCTTTTTCCTTATGCCCAATGGGGTTCCTGGGAAATAACCTTGAGCTAACAGCATTCTACGGATGACTCGGGATGCATGCGGGTCTAGGAATGCTGGATCATAATCTTCGATGAACTGGATTGTTTCTTCCATTTGAAACCCATAAAGGTCGTCTGCAGTTTCGGCCGTTCCAACCATAGTACAACTGACGTCGAGAGCAGGGGCGCGGATTTCTAGTATTACCCCGTTATGGTTAAGTTTAACCATTTGGTGCAAGGTAGAAGCCACACCTCCTAAGTCATGGAGCCAAGGTCGCCCCAAGAGGAGGTTGAAAGTGGGCTTGATGTCGATTTTTTGAAACTCCGTGGTGCGTGCCACAGGCCCGGTTTGTATGGTATGGTTGATTTTTCCCAATACAGGCCTTCGGGAGTTATCATAAGCTCGTACCCCTTGCGTGGAGGTTTGGAAGTCATCGTTTCCTAGCACCAAGCAATGGGCGGTTCGCAATGGGCAGACGTTAAGCGCCGAACCATTATCTACGAGCGCTAGGGGGATGTTTTGTCCTTTGCATCCAACCACTAGGTAAAGGGCTTTATTGTGAGCACCCCCCTCTTTGGGTAATCTTTATCGGTGAAAACTATGGCCTTTTCTCCGGCATCTCTCGTGACATGGCTAACCAATGAGTCAGGTGTGATATCTGTAGGTACTGAGATGAGGTCAAGTGAACGAATAAGCTTTTCGCGATGTTCCTTGAAGTACAGATGAGATCCCAGATGGTAATCTCTGCCTTGGTTCTTTTTAGTTGTTTCAGGAGAGGATTTTCAATGACTTCCGCGACGGTGGCGTGCCGTCCATTCTCAGGAGTTTGCCTAACCGGGATGTCGTCCATAGGAGGTGGGTGAATATCCGGTTGGTGTATTCTTCCGGATCGGGTGAGGTTGTTGACCTCGGGCTCCTGAGGGGTGGTGTCAATGAGAGCATACCCGGGCCAAGTTTCAGTGAAGAAGTCCTGGCCCGAGACTTGAGATAGGTAAATATCTTCAGCATCATCGTTCCACACACCGCACACTTCCCTCTTGATTCGATCCATAGGGACCACAGCGAATGGTGCACCTTGAGGTGTAATATACACCATGGGGTCGAAATTCTCTGGTTGGTCGAGAGAGATGTGACAAGAGCCGAGTGGGATCTTGTTGTTGTTGGGTTTGCCAACGTTAGGGAGAGGTATCACTTCTTCCTCTATCATGTCCTGGATCGTATGTTTTAGATTCCAGCAGTTTTCAGTGTCATGCCCATTTCCTTGATGGAATTTGCAGTAAGTACCTTCGACCCAATATTTGCTTTTGACAAGAGGGTCACGGGTGGGGCCTATAGGTCTCAACTTTCCTTGATTGGTTAGTCTTTCAAAGGCTTGTACAAAAGTTGACTCGAGTGGGGCAAACTTTCGGTCTCGGACCCATCTTGCAGGGTTTCTTCGGGCGGAAGTCTCTTCTACATCATGGACTTCTTGGGCTTGGGATGTGTTACCCCGATTATAGGTGTTGGTCTTATATGTGGGTTTGCTCTGTATGGTTTTGGCGAGGTCGTCCTCGATCTTTATTCCCACATCATAAACTCTTTTGAAAGTGTCAAGTCCCAGGTACCTAAGGTGTTGTGTGTAAGCCGGGTCCAGGTTGTCAATGAATTTTTGGACCAATTCTGTTTCGGGAGGCCTATTGATTAGCTGGGCCGCCTGGTCCCTCCATCTAGCAAAGTAGGTTGTGAAACCCTCATTTTTCTTTTGGAAGAGAACTTCCAGCTCGCGCATGGTGACTTGGAAATCCATGTTCGACGAGTATTTCTTGATGAAGACATTGACAAAGTCTTCCCAAGTGGGGAAGAGCTTAGGGTCCTGGTGATAGTATCATTTGAGCAGCACAGGTTCCAAGGACAAAGGAAAGGCAGGTAAGTACATGGACTTGTCCACGCCTTTCAAGTTCATGGTATTCACAAAGCTCAGTAGATGATCACGGGGGTTGTCCGTGGCCTTGAACTTTGGTAAGTCAGATGAACTGAACTTTTCTGGTAATTTGCCAGGAAAAGGTTCAGGATCGAGGGAGAAGTATTTGCTCCCCATGGTTTGCTGTAGGACCATTTTTTCAATCCTCTTCTCGTTATCGAGGTCATTTTTGGCTTGCGCAGCCGCTAAAGCTTCATTTTCCATTTTCAGTTGGCCCATAAGTTGGGTCATTTGGACCATCTGGTCTCGCAAATCTTCGATGGACATGTTTGAAGGTGCAAATCGAGGTTGGGGAAGCGGAGATCCTTGAAATGAAGGACGACGGACGGAGCTTGGAGTTACTAAACCTGGTGTTGGCGATGTATCTTCGAGACGTACTAACCGTTGATTCCCTGATCGGCACCAAGTGGCAGGACCAGTCCTAGGCATAAGATAAGCTAAAGTTTAGGTTCCCAAAGTTTCAAACATTACTTAGTCTAGACTTCGACTCTCTAAATTGGTTTTTCACTCTTTCTTTTGTCGATACACTTTTTGGTTTTTTTTTTTATTTTGGTCATTCTTTGGATTTTCGAAACACTTGCCCGTGTGACATTCATAGTTATTAGCACGTTCGGTTTTGGTGTCGGGTATTGTCGTCGTAGGAGGCCTAACAACGACACAAAGAGTTATTAATTTTTTGCGAGTCGCTTTTGAAATCGAGTGCTTTTCTTACGCCCTCGTAGCAATTCTTTTTATGAACATTTTTTGCGCTACGTATTTTCCTTTCGCGCTGGCACCGAGGCTGCTGCGCCTGACCAGAAGGCCAAGCAGCAACTTCAGAGCCCAGCGAGGGGCGTGAGAAATTCTGGCGCCCAGCCAGGGGCGTTGAAAATTCGACCCTGGCTGGTTCTCGTTTTCTGTCTTCTGTTTATGCGACTTCGATTTGCGTGCTTGCCTAATAACGTCCTTTACGCGTAACAGCGTTTGTGGGATTCGTTACATGCCATCCCGAGCGTCGCTTATTTTTGTGGCGATCATTCGGGTTTGCGGAACACGTGTTTCGGTATAACTCTTTGGCAAATTAGTCTATGAATGTTTGGGCAATTTTTAAGGTCGTTGGTTTTCTAGGATAGTTTGTTACACACAATCACATATTTCGCTACACATAACTACATTACAAACATGGATTTGAAAATTAAATATGCCACGTAGTTTATGATAGGCTTCTATGGGTAGTTTATTTGCGCCTAGCTTGGTACCGCTTCTATCGTAGATCCAACACATGCCCCGATCGAGGTAGTGTCTTCAACAGACGAATTTCGCCTAAGAGGCCAACCCGCAAGTGCAAGCCAAGGGGGCATGCAGGCGAGAGGGACCTAATGAGCGAGCGATTGGGTTCGGGATAGGTGTACTACCTGCACAAGTATCGAGTGGGAAACATGCGCGGCGTATGCACCCCCCTCTTGGCGAAAAAAGGTATTCTTAGTCCCAACTCCCGAGGGAGCCGAGATTCGTTATGCGGTTCTGCCCGTTTACATAAATATGCTGATTTTCAGGTCGTCCCAACTTGATGGGGAAATAAACGCGGGGTAGGATCTTTTCACCCTTCGGTTATTTTGATTACCTACAAGCACGAGTATTTCCTTCACTATTCCCAGTGGAGTCACCACTGTGAGGGGGTCGAAAAAGCACGAGGCTAATGCGTGACCTCGTCCCTCGTGGGTGTGACGATTCTTTTTATTCAATCAAGTGTAATTGGATTTCCTGTGAGTATACACCCAATTGACTAGTAATATAGGAGTCGCCATTCAGTTTTTAACGACAATGAGAAAAACTGACAAAACCCGGTTATCGTGACATAAAGGGAGTGCAATTATGTTTGACCACGACGGCCGTAGGTTCCCTTGTGATCCCTGGTGTGGGGATCTCTCAACATACACCCGCAAGGTAGAGATGGAGGGTTCGGGGGACTTTAACTACCGAGAGGAGTACTTCGCTCGTCGATAACTCCAGAGGCAGGATATCCTTACTAGCTCAGCATAAATAATTGAAGGGACATGCGTTAACTATTAAACTAATCTGAGGTGATTTTAGCAATATGCAACATATAATACTAATTCGATCGTGATTATCTGATTTAAATAGCATTAAGGGACCTAGCATGATAATCCGATTTCCCAAAAATATCATATTTGTTAGGCGTGATAGAACAATCAGATTTAGTTAGTTTAACAGTTCATAAAAAGGGCGAGGAAAGCAGTTAAATCATCGAAAAGGGACACATTACGACGCACCCTTGAGAGGTGCGTCACGGTTCTCAGAAAACTAACCACTTTGACTTTGCTATTTCTCCTTTTTATTTAACGAATCTCAATTATGGGAAAGGATACGTTCTGTTCGATTTATGGATCGATTGCGACAGAACGCGTGAACAGTTTTGCAGCGAGAGGCTTAGGCTAAGGGTTGGAGTCAATACTCAGAATATAATTGTGTGTTGTTGTGTTCCTTTCACGTCGAATTTAGGGGTCTATTTATAGGGAAGAGTTCGTGGAAAGATAGAATTACAGAGTTCTAATCCATAAAGAATTAGGAAAAAACACGTACCCAGGTATTTTCAGCGCCCAGGCCTGGGCGCCGAAGATTTCGACGCCCAGAGCCAGGCGTTGAAAATAGGGTATGGGCTGTTTTCTTTAGTCAGATTCGGATTCCTGAAATCCGTAGAGTTTGAGATTAATTCGAGTCTTTTAGCGCGTATCAATTTTATGACGGAATGCGTCTGGGCCCGTTACGAACTCTAGGCTCGTTAGGATTTTAATTAATACGTAACTCTTATTTCCGAATCATATTAGGAATAGGATTCTCGCAGTTTTCTATCTCATTTAGGATTTATGTTGGAATGCAACACCTAATTCTGACAGGTTTCTATCTTTTATGATTTTCCACTTTTAGAAGCTACCTTTTACGGCAGTTACTATTTTTAGCAGGTTTCCATAAATAACAGGTTTCCATAAATAGCAGGTTTCGGGTGAAATGAAAAGGGGAATTGAGATTCGTTTATTTTATAGGAGATGCGTTGTCAAGTGGAGATTTATGCTTTCATCATCGAACCTTTCCCTTTCGGGAATGGGGACAAAAGTAGGTGTCTACAGCTTCTACCTTGCACCAAATGGTTAAACTTAACCATAACGGGGTAATACTAGAAGTCCGCGCCCCTCCTCTCGACGTCAGTTGTACTATGGTTGGAACGGCCGAAACTGCAGACGACCTTTACGGGTTTCAAATGGAAGAAACAATCCAGTTCATTGAAGATTATGATCCAGCATTTCTAGACCCGCATGCATCCCGAGTCATCCCTAGAATGCTGTTAGCTCAAGGTTATTTCCCTGGAACCCCATTGGGCATAAGGAAGAAGGAATGCACATTCCATCCTTTACCCAACAAATCTACTCCCTTTGGCTTAGGCTATGAACCAACGGAGGAAGATATTGCTGACCGCCTGTCTAGGCTACGCCTTAACAAGGCCAAACAAACCACCCTCCTTCCCCCATATCAAAGAACCCTTAACGGGATGTTCGTTCGGGAAGGAGAAGGACACCCATGCTGTGATTTCCCTGAACCCTTCGTTCAGGATGGCTTGCTAAAACTAGGATTTGAAATCTTCCATGACTGCCACACCTTGAATGAGGCACCCTACCTCACCAAGACTAAAACAACTGAAATATTGGACGACCAGGCTCTATGGACATTGTTTAACGAATCGAGGCCCATGGAGGACGGGACTGTGACGACTACCCTAGCTTTACAAGATGAAGGTTTCGATCCAACCCGGTTAATCGCTCCTCCATCAACACTAGAAGAGATCGAGAACGGATGGGTGAAGACATATTAGTGGGTCAATGCAAAAGGAATAGAATTCAAGATGAGTACCGGTGAAGGACCAAAGTTTTACGAGACTAAACCCAAGGCTTGAGCCACATAGAGCACCGTAGTAAAAAGCGCCTAGTAGTTCTTTAGATTGGTAGAAAAGTAATAAAGACTTTAGATGGTCCTAAGACCCCTTAGGATATAGGTCAAGTTTGTTTCAGTGTGTTTTCCTTACTTTCCAAATTAATAAAGGCGTAATATTTCTCCTAAAATTTTATTATAACACTAAGTGAACACCAAATGTACTTGCAAAATACAAAAATAAAGAGGTGGCCCACTCTAGGTCAAACAAACGAGGCCCACTCGGTCTTGAAATAGTGCCATGGGAAGCAGTTCCCGAAACCCACAAAAAAAAATGCACCATCCCATTCATATCCCCAAAAACCTAAAAAGTCAACCAGTGTTATCACAAGAGTCAATCCATGCAACCCAGAGAAATCAAAGGAAATCAAAACCCAAAAACAATGCAAATGTTACCAAAAAAACAGATTCATAAAACATAATTCCATCATACCCTTCACTAACAACGCGCACCTCAATCCACCCAAAAAGCCTATACAAAGATCTTCATATCTTCCACACCTTAACTCCATTTTCAAAGCCGTTTCGAGTCACGGATAGAAAAAAATTAACCCGAACAAAAATGCATCTCACGCTAACAGTAAAAAAAGCCTCTAAATTAGCCTCAAAATTGATTTTAAATACGAGAAAAATCAAAGCACTAAAAAAAAGAGAAGAGAAAAAAGAAGGAAATGCAAGAACACGTGAAGCAAAGCGTCAAAATTGACCGCCCAAGTCATTTTCAGCGCCCAGGGCTGGGCGCCGAAATCTTTGACGCCCCAGCCTGGGTGTTGAAACTCTCTGCCTGCCTAAATTTTTTTTAGAAGTGCTCGTCATTTTATCCGCACATAACGGAAAAATAACGAACACTTGGGGGGTACAGCACGTATCCAAATAGGCTCACCAAAAAATATAGCCATACAAAAAGTAGTCGAATTTCATTTTTTTACGCGACTTACGGCAAACAAAAAACGGCAGACGAAAATAATGATAATACTTCACTCATTTGACCGATTAGGTTATATGCTACCACCTCAGGGCATATCTATTAAAATCTGGCATCCTAGAACTTATTCTAGCCAGAAGTACGCGCGACCTGATTCTGACAAGATACGTAGGCAATCCTTACCAAGGATTCGGTCCAATCAAAAAACAAACATACATAAATTGTGCAAAAAGTGTTAGACATGTAAAAATATAAAAAGAAGGAGAAACAGGAAATGAAAATGAAAATGAAAAAGTAAAATATGCCTTTATTAAAAAATAATAAGAAGGAAAACAAAGTGCTAAGAAATGAAAAAACAAACACAACTGAAATAAATAAAGGGCACCTACACCCTAGCAAGAACTACACTACTCTAGTTCTTCCGGATCATCAAATAAAGTCTTGTAGAGGGCAATGTTCGCAGGATCCACCCCCACAGTCTTCTGCGCTGCCCCAATATCAATCTCCATAAAACCGGCTCCTGGACACTAACTTCCAAAGATGCCAAGGGTTCAGAAACATTCTCAGTTATAGCCCGCTCAGCCTCAAGGGCACAGACAATGGTGGGAGAAGGATTATTATCATCAACTAGACTAGCCACTGTTTCTACAGGCGGCTGAGCCTTCCTAACCCATACATTGTTCCAGCGACGATCTCCACGAGAGCTTGCATTTCTTTTAACAACAGCAGGCTCCTTCATGTTAGGCATCTTTTTAGGCCTGAAACTGGAACGGGGAGGAACTTCCTTTCGCTTTCGATCAGGACGAGCTTTCACAGTCTTAATACCATAGGTACGAGGATTGGCAGAATCAAGACCCTCATACTTAACACGAATACGAGGTATCAAAAGCTCAGCCGGCTCCCCATTTCGAGCCTTGATCCTCACAGCTTTATCATCGGAGCTCATCCACAACTTGTAGTTTTCAGAAATACCCACAAAGCCATTTGTAGCTACGGCCCAACGCGGGAGACCATCATAATACTTAGCCCACGCTAGAACCCGTGCCTGTGAAAAGGCCGCTACCTTAAGTGGTACCGTATCAGAAAAGGGGATAGTCTGCCTTAAACCATATTGACGCATGACTCGGTAAGGGAAAATATAAATGGGTCGAGATAGCCCCAACAAGGAAACATAAACCGATACATCAGAATCCCCCGTCATAGTAGTCAAACCCCACCATGGTACCACCCACTTAATAGAACAAATGCCATAAGTAAAAAAGGAGGCCCATTCGGCCTCGTCCTGGCCTTGGTGCAAGTATTTTCAGTTACCCAAGGCTATAGGGCGATAATGTTTAGGATCGGCAGGAGCTTCCAAGAGTCTAAGCCGTTCCACGAGCCCAATCTGCAAAAAAACGAGTACGATCAAAAAAATAATAATAAAAGAAAACGGTTCCTGGGGCGCAGTTTCAACGCCCAGGAACAGGCGCCGAGGCGCTGAAACTCAGCCCCAAGGCAGGACGAATAAAAAACGTGTATGCAAAAAAAATGTGTGTACGTGCGCAAGAAAAATCGATTAGCTGTAGTGATAGGGGGCTTCCCTTAAAATGTTCAGATTTGGCATCCTTCTTCAGCTCATCCGCACTCAGCAAAGTCTCAGCAACAACCAACAGCATAATAGAATAGCAACTTTCCATCTGGCTAATCAAGGGGATCAACCTTATGTCACCGAACTCACCATTGTTATTCGACAGCAAATAATGTATTAACAAGCAAAACACAAGGGCTCGAATATTCAATTTTTGTTCGGTCATATTCTTACTAGGCCTAAAGTGGTGTTTTACAAGTTTTTCCAAATTAACCTCATCACCTACAACAACTTCAGCAAGCATGTTAGCATCTAGTCCTAGGAAAGCCCCTATGGTTGTTTTACTCCCTTCGATAGTGCCAAGAGTGGCAGGGGTAGCATTAGTAGGATAACCAAGGATCGCAGCAAATTCATCCGGCAAAGGACATATCTCGTTGCCCCGAAAGAAAAAAACATGATGATCGGAGTCCCAAAAGCTTAGGGCTGCGTGCAGAAAATTATAGTCAATGTTAATTTGTTGTAAGCCTAAAAGTGCCTCTAAGTGGTATTCTTTCAATAAAGCCTTTTCTGTAGGATTAAGGGCCCGTAGCCAACGCCTAACAGCCCGTTGGAGTGAGAAAGTGGGAATTGACATGACAAAAGCAGGGAGTAATTAAAACACAGCAAAGAGAGAAGGAAATTGAGAGTGATGGAAAATAAGGGACGTATCTAGCCCCTATATATAGCTGAACGCATCAAGTGACATCCTGATCCCATTCGGAAACGCGTTAAGAAATCCGAAAGTCAAAATTCGCCAAGAAAAGACTTTCAACGCCCGAAGCTGGGCGCCGAAATATTTAACGCCCAGCCTTGGGCGCCGAAAATGCAGCCCAAGGCCCAGATTTCACAAAACGCGGAGCAGGAAAAGACTTAAAACCGTGTTTCTAGACACGAGGCCCTATGTACAAATAAGATCAAGCCCAAAAGCACCTTTAAACTCCCAAATAGCAAAAATAAATGGTAAAACTTGGTCGAAACTTAGACTTGTCTCAAGAAACATATATGTACACTTTTCAAAATAAAAAATATCAAGGTCATTCTTCGAAACACCAAAAAATGTTGTTAAGTCGTTGGTTTCTCAAAAAAAAAAATGTTTGTCTGTCAAAGGATTAAATTGGGCCAAGCTAAACCGAATAATATTTAACTTTGTCGCCCGAAGACTGAAGTCACACCCCATGACTTCGCCAAAGTAGCACACCACTATGAAAGGTCGCTAGCACATACGAGCTCGACCCCAAAAATGATTAAAAGACATTATGAAGTATGCGAAAAATGACCACCAAAGCCCGAGTGCTTGGGGGGCTCGCGAAAAGTATACTCCAACAGAGAGCGCGCGATTAAAATCACATTCCCGGGCTGCGCTATACACAAGTCCCGTGTTTGGATAATCTCAAAAAAAGAAACGAAAAAAAAACGGTATTTTAAAAAATATCGCTAACAGAAATATACTCAGTGTGGGCCCACTTATAGGACACACCTAATCAGGAAATGTTGCGACCCACCAACCGGTTGTAATCACAAAAGCCCTTCTACATAGGCAAAATGAAAAGAAAGAAAGAAATTCAAAATGGGCTCGCCCACCTTCAACGGGCGGGGTCTGCGTCACTAGCCGCGCAGGTCTTCACTTTTCGAAAAATAAAGTCTTCAAATTCAAAATAGGCTCGCCATCTTTAGCCGGCGGGTTCTACGACACAAACCGCGTAGGTCCTTATCTTCAAATTTCAAAAACAGATCAAAAACAGATTCGTCCACTTCTATCAGGCGGGGTGTCCACCCTTAGCGGACAGGCTCGCCATCTTTAGCCGGCGGGGTCTGCGTCACTAACCGCGCAGGTCCTTAGTCGCTGCAGCGATAACCTTTATCGGTTTTCCCTTTTTCCAAAAATTTAAGGATCGGTTTTCCCTTTTTCCAAAAATTAAAGGATCGGTTTTCCCTTTTTCCAAAAATTAAAGGATTGGTTTTCCGTTTTTCCAAAAAAGAACGATGTGATTGGTTTTCCGTTTTTCCAAAAAAGAACGATATGCTGGAATTTCCTTCGTTTTACGTCCCATAAAAACAAGGGGGGTTTTCTCGTTTAACTAGCCTTAAAAATAAGAATCTTTAAAAACATTTTTACCTCGTGGTTGGGCTTGGCCAGGCCCAATTACACTTTATAGCTTTGCTTTCGAAAACATCTGTAGCTATTCCCAATGACAAAGTGAGAGAGTTTCTACACTTCTTTAGATCCTTCCAATGACAAAGTGAGGAAGTTTCTATACTATCCGTTGACAAATCCCAATGACACGTGAGGGATATGTCGACACTCCAAGTGATGACCCTTAAGTCAAATGTTATCACTCGGGGGCTCGTGAGACCCTCGCAAAAATAGGTCACCATGACTTGTGTGACGCACTCCGTCTAATACTTTGACCATCGTCTTATTCCAAGACTCAGTCAAAGTGGGGGCTAACTGTAGACACCTACTTTTGTCCCCATTCCCGAAAGGGAAGGTTCGATGATGAGAACGTAAATCTCCACTTGACAAAGCATCTCCTATAAAATAACGAATCTCAATTCCCCTTTTCATTTCACCCGAAACCTGCTATTTATGGAAACCTGCTAAAAATGGTAACTGCCGTAATGGGTAGTTGTTAAAAGTGGCAAGTCGTAAAAGATAGAAACCTGTCAGAATTAGGTGTTGCACTCCAACATAAATCCTAAATGAGATAGAAATTGCGAGAGAATCCTATTCCTAATATGATTCGAAAGTAAGAGTCACGTATTAATTAAAATCCTAACGAGCTTAGAGTTCGTAACGGGCCTAGACGCATCCCGTCACAAGGTTAATACGCACTAAAGGACTCAATTAAATCTCAAATACTCCGGATTCTAGGAATCCGAATCTGACTAAGAAAAACAGCCCAGACCCTATTTTCACCGCCTGGCTCTGGGCGCCGAAATCTTCGGCGCTCAGGCCTGGGCGCTGAAAATACCTAGTACGTGTTTTTTCCTAATTCCTCGTGGATTAGAATTCTGCAATTCTATCTTTCCACGAACTCTTTCCTATAAATAGACCCTTAAGTTCGACGTGAAAAGAACACACAACAACACACAATTATATTCTGAGTATTGACTCTAAACCCCTAAGCCTAAGCCTCACGCTGCAAAACTGATCACGCGTTCTGTCGCAATCGATCCATAAATCGAACAGAACGTATCCCGTCCCATAATTTGAGATCCGTTAAATAAAAAGGAGAAATAGAAAAGTCAAAGTGGTTAGTTTTCTGAGAACCGTGACGCACCTCTCAAGGGTGCATCGTAATGTGTCCCTTTTCCATGGTTTAATTGCTTTCCTCGCCCTTTTATGAACTGTTAAACTAACTAAAATCTGATTGTTCGATCACGCCTAATAAATATGATATTTTTGGGAAATCGGATTATCATGCTAGGTCCCTTAAAACTGTTAGGTTATGATACATATGACAATACATAAATCATGCGGAAACAACCATTAAGCCAGGAATACATATTATTTACACATAAACATATAGCATAATTTAGATGCATACTCTTTGTTGCGTGCCTTCCCTAGCTGCGCCCGAGCCGAACAAGAACAAGTCTTTAGGACTCCAAGTGTCGTCCCTCCGTAGATAGTCCACAGCACGTCCGGATCCGCCTTAAGATTGACCAACTAGAATCGCCCTTAAGGTACTAGAATTTTCGGCACTATTGAGCAAGGAATGTGGCTGAATTTTTCTCTTAAAATTCACTTTGAATACTTGAATTGATCTCTGAAAATATGTTACCCTAGGCACGTATTTATAGAGTTATGGAAAGGGAATTGGAATCCTAGTAGGATACGAATTAATTAAACTTAGAATCCTATAAGAACTCTAATTAATTAATTTATCCTTTTAGGAATAGGAATTTAATCATATACTAATTCTAATAGTTTTAGGAATCGTGCATGAACACAAACTCACACACACACACGGCAGCCACAAGGGCCGCCCATGCGTGCGTGCGAGCAGCAGCCCACGCAGCGAGGCCCATGGCCTTAGGCGCGCGCTGGGCCTGCCTTGCGGTGGGCCTGGGCGCTGCCTTGGCTAGGCGCGCGTTTGGCTTGCTGGGCGATGGCCCGACTTCGTGCTGGGCCTTCGTCCGGCAGGCCTCGTCCGATGCTAATTCGTACGATACGCTTCCGATTAAATTCCCGGTTCCGGGATTCATTTCCGATACGAACAATATTTAATATTTCCGATTCCGGAATCAATTTCCGTTTCGAACAAATATTTAATATTTCCGTTTCCGGAATTATTTTCCGATTCCGATAATATTTCCGATTCTGACAATATTTCCGTTTCCGGCAATATTTCCGATTCTGGTAATATTTCCATTTCCGATAATATTTTCCGATACGTACCATGTTTCCGTTTCCGGCAACATCTACGACTTGGATAATATTTATATTTCCGATACGATCCATATTTCCGTTTCCGGCAATATCATCGTTTCCGGAGTATTCATTTCTTGCCTGTGACGATCTCAGCTCCCACTGAAACCAAGATCCATCGATTCCGAATATCCATAGATGGAGTATCTAATGCCATTAAATACTGGATCCGTTTACGTACTATTTGTGTGACCCTACGGGTTCAGTCAAGAGTAAGCTGTGGATTAATATTATTAATTCCACTTGAACTGAAGCGGCCTCTAGCTAGGCATTCAGCTCACTTGATCTCACTGAATTATTAACTTGTTAATTAATACTGAACCGCATTTATTAGACTTAACATAGAATGCATACTTGGACCAAGGGCATTATTTCCTTCAAAAACAATCTAAATCAGATAATCGCGTTCGATCTAGTACTATATGTTGCACACTGATAAAATTAACTCAGATTAGTTTAATAGTTAACGCATGTCCCTTCAATTATTTATGCTGAGCTAGTAAGGATATCCTGCCTCTGGAGTTATAGAAGAGCGAGTACTCCTCTCGGTAGTTACAGTCCCCCGAACCCTCAATCTCTACCCTGCGGGTGTACGTTGAGCGATCCCCACCACCAGGGATCACAAGGGAACCTACGGCCGTCGTGGTCAAACATAATTGCACTCCCTTTATGTCACGATAACCGGGTTTTGTCAGTTTTTCTCATTGTCGTTAAAAACTGAATGGCGACTCCTATATTACTAGTCAATTGGGTGTAAACTCACAGGAAATCCAATTACACTTGATTTGACAAAAAGAAGCGTCACACCCACGAGGGACGAGGTCACGCATTAGCCTCGTGCTTTTTCGACCCCCTCACACAACACGATGCCAAGCTAACAAGATGGTGATAAAGATTGGATGCTTCAAGACAAGTGTTTTGGGCCAAACTAGTTCACCATTTTATTTATGCATTTGATATATATTATGCTTGAATGTATGTATGTATACTTTGCATGGATATGTTGTTTCGTATGACGCGATTAGATTAAGTTCACTAAATAATCGAACCAACATAGAAACAACTAGGTCCAAAGTATTATTGAGTTTAAAAATTGCCTTCCAAATCAAGCACTTACAAAAATATAAGGACCTAACGTAGTAGGTTTACGCCAAAGCGAGGTGCTATATTAGTTGACTTAGATGGTAAGGCGTCCCAAAGGAGCACGTTGATTGTGGTTTCAACTCAAACAACAATGGCATTATGTTGTGGCAATGGGATAAATTATGGTATTAATTTATTAACCAAGAGTAATTTGGAGATTACTAGCAATAGGTTTTGCTTACCTAGAATCTTAAACTACTTAAGACATGCCAAAGCTGCTTAAGGATTTAGGACTTTTAGGGTCTTGGAATCATTTCATTCAATTTTGGACCATGTTTTACTTTTTGCATGAATGAAATGTTTAATAGATTTAATGATTGCATGCTAGCTTTTATTTTAAAGTTATTAAGTTATGAATGGTTATTTATTGCGAATTCTTTTCAAATGTAGTAATCAATAGCCGCAAACAATAACAACACTTTCAACCTGCGTTCAATTCTCGACAAAGAGAAGTTGAATGGCAACAATTTCCTCGATTGGCAAAGGTACTTACAAATAGTTCTAATGCATGAGGAAAAAGAATATGTCCTCGAGGAAGCTGCCCTTAACCGTTGGATTCAGGCCAACATGGATGTCAAATGTGTGATGCTTGCATCCATGAATCCTTAACTTCAGAAAAATTTCATTAACTCGGACGCTTATCAAATCATGTCGGAGTTGAAGAACATGTTTCAGGACCAAGCCAGAATCGAAAGATTCGAGACTCAGAGGTTGATCCTTGAGACTAAGCTCAAGAAAGGAGAACCAGTGAGCCCACATGTTCTTAAAATATTGGACTCTTTGAGAATGTGAGAGCTCTAGATTCTGACGTCTCAAATGAAATGGCTATTGACATCATTCTCCATTCTCTTCATAGTGGATATGATCAGTTCAAGTTGAATTACAACATGAACAGCATGGAGAAAACTCTTACTGAGCTTCACGTTATGCTGAAAACCGCTGAAAAGACGCTCAAGCAAGAGAATAAGCACGATGTGCTTATGGTGCGTAAGGGCAAGAACTTCAAGAAATCAGGCAAGAATAAGGGAAAAAAGGGTATGGGCAAGGCTACGCCCTCACCTAAGTCCAATGGCACCAGTTCTAGTAAACAGAAGAGGGTGACTCGTACTCCTGCCGACTCTGAATGCTTCTACTGCAAGAAGAAGGGGCATTGGAAAAGGGATTGCTTGAAGAGAAAGGAAGATGAGAAGAACGGAAACGTTGCTTCTACTTCAGGTATTTATGTTATACATTGTAATCTAGCAAATTCTACTTCTTGGGTATTAGATATTGGTTGTGGCTCACACTTATGTTCCAATTCGCATGGACTAAGGAGAAGTAGAAGGCTTGATAAAGGTGTTAGGTTATGATACATATGACATTTACATAGATCATGCGGAAACAACCATTAACCCAGGAAACATATTATTTACACATAATCATATAGCATAATTAGATGCATACTCTTTGTTGCGTGCCTTCCCTAGCTGCGCCCGAACCGAACAAGAACAAGTCTTTTAGGACTCCAAGTGTCGTCCCTCCGTAGAAAGTCCACAGCACGTCCGGATCCGCCTTAAGATTGACCAACTAGAATCGCCCTTAAGGTACTCAGAAAATTCGGCACTTTTGGGGCAAGATGGGTGTTTGAATTTTCTCTCAAAAACCTCACTTTTGAATACTTTGAAACTTATGTATAAATTATGACCCCTAGGCCTTTATTTATAGAGTTATGGAAAAGGAATCGTAATCCTAGTAGGATGCGAATTAATTGGAATTAGAATTCTACATGAATTCTACTTAATCAATTTATCCAATAGGAATAGACATTTAATCATACACTGACTCTTGCAGATTCAGGAATCTCGCATGAGCTCAAACTCACACACACACGGCAGCCACAAGGGCTGCCCACGCATGCGAGCAGCAGCCCACGCAGCGCGGCCCACGCATGCGTGGCCTTGTGCGCGCTGGGCTGTGGCGTGCGTGCTTGCTGGGCGATGGCCTGGCTTCGTGCTGGGCCTTCGTCCGGCAGGCCTCGTCCGATGCTAATTCGTACGATACGCTTCCGATTAAATTTCCATTTCCGGAATCTATTTCCGATACGAACAATATTTAATATTTCCGATTCCGGAATTAATTTCCGTTTCGAACAAATATTTAATATTTCCGTTTTCGGAATTATTTTCCGATTCCGGCAATATTTCCGATTCTGACAATATTTCCGTTTCCGGCAATATTTCCGATTCTGGTAATATTTCCATTTCCAATAATATTTTCCGATACGTACCATGTTTCCGTTTCCGGTAACATCTACGACTTGGATAATATTCATATTTCCGATACGATCCATATTTCCGTTTCCGGCAATATCATCGTTTCCGGAGTATTCATTTCTTGCCTGTGACGATCTTAGCTCCCACTGAAACCAAGATCCGTCGGTTCCGAATATTCATAGATGGAGTATTTAATGCCATTAAATACTTGATCCGTTTACGTACTATTTGTGTGACCCTACGGGTTCAGTCAAGAGTAAGCTGTGGATTAATATCATTAATTCCACTTGAACTGAAGCGGCCTCTAGCTAGGCATTCAGCTCACTTGATCTCACTGAATTATTAACTTGTTAATTAATACTGAACCGCATTTATTAGACTTAACATAGAATGCATACTTGGACCAAGGGCATTATTTCCTTCAGTCTCCCACTTGTCCTTAGGGACAAGTGTGCATTTCCTAATTCCTTTGTCGCTCGATGCTTGCTCTTGAACATAAGGTAAGAGTTGTCATCCTTATTATGTCCAGAGGTGTTCCTCGGTTTCAGAGTTCAACTGATCAAATAAACAGATAATCATAGCCTATGATTCATCCGAGCACGGCCATGCATTTCACAGTTTCTAGCTCTCCGAGTGGCCTTGTACAACTTTTAAGCATCTCATCCCGATTTATGGGAGGACAATCCCAATCTTGCGATCTTGAGATTAGACTTCGTTTGATAGGTGATTACCTGAGCGTTGCCTTTATAGCCTCCTTTTACGGTGCGACGGTTGGTCAACGTCAAAGCAACCAGTTCTCAAACAAGTAATCTCAAATCACTCAGGTATTGAGGATTTAGTGTCTAATAATTTAATGAAATTTACTTATGACAGACTTTCATCTCTTACAGTAAAGTTTCATAGGTCTTGTCCGATACTAGTCTTCCCAAAGTAAGTATCTATGCAAATGATTATGACATTGCCATGTCCACATAGTTCAAGAAACAGAACTACTAGTCATCTTGCATTCTAATCGTCTAACGTTTTCTATGCGTCCAATTTTATAGAAAACTCCGACTAGGGACCATTTTCAACCTTTGACATTCAAGTTCACTTGATAGACATTTCTTAGTCACAGGACTGGTCCTGACAGTCTATCTTGAATATATCGTCAAGTTGAAGGGACTCATCATTTAATAAACCACAAATTAAATGGAAAAATGAATTCCTTTCATTTATTGTGAATGATTAACCAATAATGTTTTACAAAGATTTAAACTCTAAAACTTTAAAACATTAAACAGAGACATCAAAGCCATTCTCCAATATGCTTGATTCCCATAGCTGCAGTGTGCGAGTTGTGCTTCGCTTGCGGCAGAGGTTTAGTTAATGGATCTGATATGTTGTCATCAGTTCCAATTTTGCTTATCTCGACTTCTTTTCTTTCAACGAACTCTCGTAGAAGGTGAAATCTACGAAGTACATGCTTGACTCTCTGGTGGTGTCTAGGCTCTTTTGCCTGTGCAATAGCTCCGTTATTATCACAATACAGGGCTATTGGTCCTTTAATGGAGGGGACTACACCAAGTTCTCCTATGAACTTCCTTAGCCATATAGCTTCCTTTGCTGCTTCATGTGCAGCAATGTACTCCGCTTCAGTTGTAGAATCCGCAATGGTGCTTTGCTTAGCACTTTTCCAGCTTACTGCTCCTCCGTTGAGGCAGAAGACAAACCCAGACTGTGATCTGAAATCATCTTTGTCGGTTTGGAAACTTGCGTCCGTATAGCCTTTAACAATTAATTCATCATCTCCACCATAGACCAGGAAGTCATCTTTGTGCCTTTTCAGGTACTTCAGAATATTCTTGGCAGCAGTCCAATGCGCCTCTCCTGGGTCTGACTGGTATCTGCTCGTAGCACTGAGTGCGTACGCAACATCCGGGCGTGTACATATCATAGCATACATTATTGAACCAATCAATGATGCATATGGAATCCCATTCATTCGTCTACGCTCATCAAGTGTTTTTGGGCACTGAGTCTTGCTTAGAGTCATTCCATGAGACATGGGTAGGTAGCCTCGCTTGGAGTCCGCCATCTTGAACCTATCAAGCACCTTATTGATATAAGTGCTTTGACTAAGTCCAATCATCTTTTTAGATCTATCTCTGTAAATCTTGATGCCCAATATGTACTGTGCTTCCCCTAGATCCTTCATCGAAAAACATTTCCCAAGCCAAATCTTGACAGAGTTCAACATAGGAATGTCATTTCCGATAAGCAATATGTCGTCGACATATAATACTAGGAAAGCAATTTTGCTCCCACTGACCTTCTTGTATACACAAGATTCGTCCGCGTTCTTGATGAAACCAAAGTCACTGACTGCTTCATCAAAACGTATATTCCAGCTCCTGGATGCCTGCTTCAATCCGTAGATTGACTTCTTTAGCTTGCATACCTTTTTAGCATTCTTTGGATCCTCAAAACCTTCAGGCTGTGTCATAAACACAGTTTCTGTTAAAACGCCGTTTAAGAAAGCAGTTTTGACATCCATCTGCCATATTTCGTAATCGTAATATGCAGCGATTGCTAACATTATTCGAATAGACTTTAGCATTGCAACTGGTGAAAAGGTTTCATCGTAATCCACACCGTGGACTTGCCTGTAACCTTTCGCAACCAATCTAGCTTTGAAAACTTCAAGTTTCCCATCCTTGTCCTTTTTCAGTTTGAAAACCCATTTGCTTCCAATGGCTTGGTAGCCATCTGGCAAATCGACCAAATCCCATACTTGGTTTTCAGACATGGAGTCTAATTCAGATTGCATGGCTTCTTGCCATTGCTTGGAGCTAGGGCTCGTCATAGCTTGCTTGTAAGTCGCAGGTTCATCACTTTCAAGTAATAGAACGTCATAGCTCTCGTTCGTCAAAATACCTAAGTACCTTTCCGGTTGAGATCTATATCTTTGCGATCTACGCGGGGTAACATTTCTAGATTGACCATGATTCTCACCAGATTCTTCTAAAGGTCTCTGAGTTTCATCCTGAATGTCATCTTGAGCATTCTCTAGAGTTTGTTGTTCGACTCGAATTTCTTCGAGGTCTACTTTTCTCCCACTTGTCATTTTGGAAATGTGATCTTTCTCCAAAAAGACACCATCTCGAGCAACAAACACTTTGTTCTCAGATGTATTGTAGAAGTAATACCCCTTTGTTTCCTTTGGATAGCCCACAAGGATACATTTGTCAGATTTTGGATGAAGTTTGTCTGAAATTAATCGTTTGACGTATACTTCACATCCCCAAATCTTAAGAAAAGACACATTTGGAGGCTTTCCAAACCATAATTCGTATGGAGTCTTTTCGACAGCTTTAGACGGAGCTCTATTTATAGTGAGTGCAGCTGTATTTAGTGCATGTCCCCAAAATTCTAATGGAAGTTCGGCCTGACCCATCATTGACCTGACCATGTCTAGCAAGGTTCTGTTCCTCCGTTCTGACACACCGTTCCATTGTGGTGTTCCAGGAGGAGTCAATTCTGATAGAATTCCACATTCTTTCAGATGGTCATCAAATTCATGGCTCAGATATTCACCGCCTCTATCAGACCGCAGTGCCTTGATCTTCTTGCCTAATTGATTCTCTACTTCACTCTGAAATTCCTTGAATTTGTCAAAGGATTCAGACTTATGCTTCATTAGGTAGACATAACCATACCTACTGAAGTCATCAGTGAAAGTGATAAAGTAGCTGAAACCACCTCTAGCATTTGTACTCATTGGTCCACATACATCTGTATGGATTAAACCCAATAGTTCATTTGCTCTTTCTCCAACTTTAGAGAAAGGTTGCTTTGTCATTTTGCCAAGTAAACATGATTCGCATTTACCATAATCCTCTAAGTCAAATGGTTCTAGAATTCCTTCCCTTTGAAGTCTTTCTAAGCGTTTCAAGTTTATATGGCCTAATCGACAATGCCACAGATAGGTGAGATCTGAATCATCCTTTTTGGCCTTTTTGGTATTTATGTTATATACTTGTTTGTCGTGATCTAATAAATAGAGTCCATTGACTAATCTAGCAGATCCATAAAACATCTCTTTAAAATAAAACGAACAACTATTGTCTTTTATTATAAAGGAAAATCCCTTAGCATCTAAGCAAGAAACTGAAATGATGTTTTTAGTAAGACTTGGAACATGGAAACATTCTTCCAGTTCCAAAACTAGCCCGGAGGGCAACGACAAATAGTATGTTCCTACAGCTAATGCAGCAATCCGTGCTCCATTTCCCACTCGTAGGTCGACTTCACCCTTGCTTAACTTTCTACTTCTTCTTAGTCCCTGTGGATTGGAACATAAGTGTGAGCCACAACCTGTATCTAATACCCAAGAAGTTGAATTAGCAAGTATACAGTCTATAACGAAAATACCTGAAGATGGAACGACTGTTCCGTTCTTCTGATCTTCCTTTAGCTTCAAGCAATCTCTCTTCCAATGCCCCTTCTTCTTGCAGTAGAAGCATTCGGATTCAGAAGTGGGTTGACTGACCTTCCTCTTTGCAGATTTGGCGCCAGTTTGCTTAGTTGGGCTGGCTTTGTTGCCACCTTTCTTAGCATTCCTCTTCTTTCCAGATTTCTTGAACTTGCCCCCACGCACCATAAGCACATCCTGCTTATCACTTTTGAGCGTCTTTTCAGCGGTCTTCAGCATACCGTGAAGCTCAGTGAGCGTTTTGTCCAGACTATTCATACTGTAGTTCAGTTTGAACTGATCATACCCGCTATGAAGAGAATGGAGGATGGTGTCTATAGCCATTTCCTGAGAAAATTGCTGATCCAGCCGACTCATATTCTCAATGAGTCCAATCATTTTGAGAACATGTGGACTTACGGGCTCGCCTTTCTTAAGCTTGGTCTCAAGAATTTGCCTATGAGTCTCGAATCTTTCGACTCGAGCCAGATCTTGGAACATGTTCTTCAACTCACTGATGATTGTGAAAGCATCTGAGTTGATGAACGTTTTCTGCAGATCCGCACTCATGGTGGCGAGCATTAGACATTTCACATCCTTGTTGGCATCAATCCAACGATTGAGGGCTGCCTGAGTGATCCCGTCGCCTGGAGCTTCGGGCATCGCCTCATCTAGGACATACTCCTTTTCTTCCTGCATAAGAACTATTTGCAAGTTCCTTTGCCAGTCAAGGAAGTTTTTCCCGTTCAACTTCTCCTTTTCGAGAATTGATCGAATGTTGAATGAATTGTTGTTTGCCATATTAAAAACTACAATTGAAAAGAATAAACAAATAAATAACCATTCACAGTTTCTCTTAATAAACTTAAATTCTAGCATTCATGCATAATTCAATGTTTATTAAGCATTTTATTCAAGTTATGTGTTCCGGCAGGTGTGAATAAAATGATTCCAAGATCCTAAAATCATTGAAGAACTAAGCACAGTTTGTCGACTTAATCCTAGAACATCTTAGGTAAGCAAAAGCCTTTTGCTAATAGTCTAGAAACTATTCTTGGTTGATAGGTACGTCTAAGAACTTATTAGGTAAACCTATCGAATTTGCCACGACATAAAAGGACTCCTTACTTATATCGTTGAGTTTCACCAAAACTAACATGTACTCACAATTATTTGTGTACCTTGCCCCTTTAGGACCAATAAGTAACACCTCGCTGAGCGAAAACTATTACTAGATTGATGTAAAGGATATCCAAGCAAGTGTATATTTTGGCATGGCACCTTTTAACTCAATTTTTAAGTTTGGAACTTAAGGCTCTTACTATGTTGGTTAGATTTTAAGTGAACTAAAATCCTTAATCATGCAACATAATCAAGCTTTTGATCTCATGCATTTTAAGACATATTCAAAGCAATAAATAACTTAAAACATGCATAAGATATTTGTGATCTAGTATGGCCCGACTTCATCTTGAAGCTTTGACTTCAAAGTCCGTCTTGAAAATCTCCGTGGGAGGCACCATTTTCTTCAAATAGGATAAGTTATAACTAATTACAACTATTTGATGGTACGCAGACCATATTTGAATTGAAAAACAACTTTGGTACTTTAGACCAATTACATTCAAATTAATGGTACGCAGACCATATTTTCTATCCTATTTGGGCCATACTAGTCACTTCATAACCTGCAAAACAGTACATATACAATATATACCATTCACCCATTCATTATCATGAATGGCCCACATAGCTGGTTAGTTAAACACATTATGCATCACGTAAACATTTGCAGCAATTAATCAAGGGCACCAATAATCTACCAATTATTCAGTCCTTATTAATTCTAATCGAGTTGTTTTAACCTTAAGGATTTGTAGACCTAATCAAGAGTTTATGACTAAAAAGTGCTCCCACTCAAACCAATAAATTCATATGCTTTACTAATTTTAAACATAAAATTGTATTTCTAGTCTAACCGGAAACATACAAATTTAATTAAAATTTAAAGCTCATATAAATTTATAATTGAATCCAAAATTTAATTTAATTTCAGTCGCATTTAAATTAATTCATGATTTTAATTTTAGTAAAATAATTAGAATAAATTCCATTTATTATAATTATAATATTCAAAATTAAAATCCAAGAAATTAATTCAAATTATTAATTTTAAAATTAATTAAAATTACGTGAACTGAAATTTTCAAATTAAACATTCAAAACGATCTAATCGAAACGCAAACACCCTACGCGTTGCACGCCCATGGGCTGTACGCACACAGCCATTGCTGGCCATGTGCGCGCAGCCCATGCGCTCGTTGCATAGCTGCTGCTGTCCCATACGCAAGCCTCCGCACAGCGCCCCATCGCACGCGAGCTATCGCTCGCAGTGCGCGCGCGAGATCGCTCGCTGGGCGCGCTGGTTCGCTCGCTGGCGCGCGAGATCGCTCGCTGGCGCGCGAGATCGCTCGCTGGTGCGCGACATCGCTCGCTGGGCGGGCGACGTCGCGCGCTGTGCGCGCGAGTGATGCTGTGCGCAGCGCTCGTGGCACGCGAGCTTGCGCTCGCTGCGCACGAGGCTGCGCGCTGTTGTGCGAGGCAGCGCGCGCTGTGGCGCAGCTCGCTTGCTGCCCACACGCGACTGCCTTGGCTCGCCCCTCGCCCATGCCCATCCGTTCATTGCTCGTGGCACACGACACAAGGCAGGGCTGCTGCCTTGTGCTCGTGCACTACGCCCTTGCTCATTGCATTCGTGCCGCACGGGCGACGAGCTCCCTTGCTCGTCGTCGCATGCCCGCATTATACAACACCCCTTAAGGGTGACACGAAGCGTCCATTGCTTCGTGCGTGCAAGTTATTTGAACGAATCGCATAAAAATTTAAAATTTATATTTAAAATTAATGACAAATTAATAAATATTATTAATTTCATAATTTTAAGGCGAAAAAATCGAAAATTTATTATCCAATTGATTTCCGATTGATATGGATTCAAGTCTAGGTCATAAAAATTTAAAATTTATCGTAAATTTACAATTTTTATGGTGGTTTTTAATCATAGGTTTCTAATTAAATTACAATTAATTATGAAAATCAAATTAATTCTAAATTATTCTAATTTTCAACAAATTAATCATAATTACAAATTAGATTGCATAATTAACAAGACTAGGCATTCAAACTTGTTAAACATATGCAGTAGGTCAATCAAAAATTCAAGATTTATCAACAGGAATCGCAAATATTTAATTTAACATCTTAAATTTACGAAATTTTGCATCCGAAAAACTAAAACCTTCGAAAAGTCATAGTTAGGCTTCGAATTTGAGAATTCTGGGTTCGGCAGAAAAATACTATTTTTGTCAAAATTTTAGAATGCCTTTTACATACGGAATTGACACAAAAATCACTCAATTCGGATGAGTAATGAAGAAACTGCCGAAAAACTGCGTACATATATTTAAATAAACGCAATTTGCAATTAATTAACAATTACGAAAATTAATCACCCCTTTTAATTCTTGCAAATTTGTAATATTTAACCATGTTCATGCAATTTAGATTATGAAAATAATAAGGGGCTCGTGATACCACTGTTAGGTTATGATACATATGACATTTACATAGATCATGCGGAAACAACCATTAACCCAGGAAACATATTATTTACACATAATCATATAGCATAATTAGATGCATACTCTTTGTTGCGTGCCTTCCCTAGCTGCGCCCGAACCGAACAAGAACAAGTCTTTTAGGACTCCAAGTGTCGTCCCTCCGTAGAAAGTCCACAGCACGTCCGGATCCGCCTTAAGATTGACCAACTAGAATCGCCCTTAAGGTACTCAGAAAATTCGGCACTTTTGGGGCAAGATGGGTGTTTGAATTTTCTCTCAAAAACCTCACTTTTGAATACTTTGAAACTTATGTATAAATTATGACCCCTAGGCCTTTATTTATAGAGTTATGGAAAAGGAATCGTAATCCTAGTAGGATGCGAATTAATTGGAATTAGAATTCTACATGAATTCTACTTAATCAATTTATCCAATAGGAATAGACATTTAATCATACACTGACTCTTGCAGATTCAGGAATCTCGCATGAGCTCAAACTCACACACACACGGCAGCCACAAGGGCTGCCCACGCATGCGAGCAGCAGCCCACGCAGCGCGGCCCACGCATGCGTGGCCTTGTGCGCGCTGGGCTGTGGCGTGCGTGCTTGCTGGGCGATGGCCTGGCTTCGTGCTGGGCCTTCGTCCGGCAGGCCTCGTCCGATGCTAATTCGTACGATACGCTTCCGATTAAATTTCCATTTCCGGAATCTATTTCCGATACGAACAATATTTAATATTTCCGATTCCGGAATTAATTTCCGTTTCGAACAAATATTTAATATTTCCGTTTTCGGAATTATTTTCCGATTCCGGCAATATTTCCGATTCTGACAATATTTCCGTTTCCGGCAATATTTCCGATTCTGGTAATATTTCCATTTCCAATAATATTTTCCGATACGTACCATGTTTCCGTTTCCGGTAACATCTACGACTTGGATAATATTCATATTTCCGATACGATCCATATTTCCGTTTCCGGCAATATCATCGTTTCCGGAGTATTCATTTCTTGCCTGTGACGATCTTAGCTCCCACTGAAACCAAGATCCGTCGGTTCCGAATATTCATAGATGGAGTATTTAATGCCATTAAATACTTGATCCGTTTACGTACTATTTGTGTGACCCTACGGGTTCAGTCAAGAGTAAGCTGTGGATTAATATCATTAATTCCACTTGAACTGAAGCGGCCTCTAGCTAGGCATTCAGCTCACTTGATCTCACTGAATTATTAACTTGTTAATTAATACTGAACCGCATTTATTAGACTTAACATAGAATGCATACTTGGACCAAGGGCATTATTTCCTTCAAAAGGCGAGATGGATCTACGCGTGGGAAATGGAGCACGGATTGCTGCATTAGTCGTAGGATCTTATTTTATTTATTTGCCTAGTGGTTTTGTTTTGGAACTAGAAAACTGTTACTATGTTCCTAGTATCACCAGAAACATTATTTCCATTTCAAGTTTGGATCCTAAACGTTTTAGTTTTCAATTTAAAGACAATAGTTGTTCTTTTGCTTTGAATGGAATGTTTTATGGTTCAGCACAACAAGAAAATGGTCTATATGTGCTAGATACGAGCAAACACATTTATAACATAAATACTAAAAAGGCTAAAACTGGTGATTCGGATCTCACATTTCTGTGGCATTGTCGATTAGGCCATATAAACACAAAGCGCATGGAATTACTTCAACGAAACGGAATTCTAGAATCATTCGACTTAGAGAAGATTGATCAATGCGAATCTTGTTTACTTGCCAAAATGAAAAAGTAACCTTTATCAGAGGTGGGAGAAAGAGCAAGCAAACTACTAGGGCTAATACATACGGACGTATGTGGGCCTATGAGTACGAAAGCTAGAGGTGAGTTCAGCTATTTCATAACGTTTACGGACGATTTCAGTAGATATGGCTATATTTACTTAATGAAACACAAGTCTGAATCGTTTGAGAAATTTCGAGAATTTCAAAATGAAGTAGAGAATCAACATGGCAAGAAAATCAAAGCTCTACGATCGCATCGAGGAGGTGAATATCTTATCCACGAGTTTGATGACCATCTAAAAGAATGCGGTATTCTTTCTTAATTGACTGCTCCAGGGACATGCACCTCAATGGAATGGAGTGTCGGAATGGAGAAACAGGACCTTACTCGATATGGTCAGGTCAATGATGGGTCAAGGTGAACTTCCTTTACAATTTTGGGGACATGCGTTGCAAACTGCAGCACTCACACTGAATCTTGCTCCGTCAAAAGCTGTTGAAAAGACTCCATACGAATTATGGACAGGGAAACTTCCAAAGTTGTCTTTTCTAAAGATTTGGGGTTGCGAAGCATATGTCAAGCGATTAATTTCGGACAAGCTCGAACCAAAATCTGACAAATGTTTCTTCGTTGGGTATCCAAAAGAAACAAAGGGGTATTATTTCTACAACAAGTCAGACAACAAGGTATTCGTTGCTCGTGACGGTGTCTTTTTGGAAAGAAATCATATTTCCAAATTGACAAGTGGGAGAATATCACTACTACAAGAATAGCCTAAGAAACCGGACAAAACAAGGCAAAGAAACCTCATTTTATACGGTGCCTAGGTAGTAGGTCTCTTAGCATAAGAGACCGGAGTTTTCGCTCGGTTTCTTTGATATATCTAAGAAACCGAATTTGACAGAAAACTAGTTTCTTTGATCCTTTTCTGTCAATTTAAATACAAAGAATACGAGACCGAATTGATGAAATATGCGGTTTCTTTGGCTGTACAAGGAAACCACTTTGTTACAAAGTGCGGTTCCTTTGATTTTGTTAAGAAACTACATTTTAATCATCTACGGTTTCTTTGATGATTTATTAAATATCTAGTTTTTTTATTTTTTAAATTAAAATTTCTTTTTTTAATAAATTTTAAATATTTTGGTATTATTCCTTAAAAAAAAAAAGTTTAACTAGGGTTTTTCATCCAATAAACATATCATCAACCGCATCCTACATCGTTATAATCATCACCACGGCCATCCCACATAGTTGGCATCATCAATTAGCAATTTTTTTGCTTTCGTTGAAATCATCATCAGGTCTTACATTTGTTAAGCCTTTTTTTTTCGATAATTGTTTGGATCATTTCATTAATGCTTTGCTTTCTGAGGTACAAAGTTTGCGGTGAGACCGCGGACTACATTTAAGCTCACTGCATTTGCAGAGTACTAGTGCAAAACTCTTAACTGGCCCGAGACTAGATTAGACCCCACCCTCGTGAAATCCCCATTTTGTTTACTAGATGCCGAAACAGCCTCTTCACAATAGTTTGGTAAGGCTAAAAGAGTAATTCAGCAGATATACGCGGAAGGGTACATACTACATATATATCCTAATATCCCTTCCCCTCTATCTCAAATTCACCTGTTCAGAGGTATTGGGGTAATGGTATGATTTTGTAAAGATTTACAAAGACATTAATGTGCAATGTGACATCCAAAGGTCCCACATATTTATACGCTTTACTGAGTTTCTCAGACCATGCACAGCAAAATATATATAAAGGGACATGAAGAGTTTATATGATACCTATAAAGTAAAGCACAGGAATCAGGAATTGTGAAATTATATTCGAAAGACATTTTGCTATCAAAGAAAAGGAATTTCAGCACAGCACACATAAGAGGAGAAGTATCCTCCTGGTCCCTTATTTTAGTTTTCTTATTGTTAATTGAATAATTTCACTTAAATTTTTTAGAATGAAATAAGGGAAAAGATCGATATTGAAGTGTGTATATAACACGGTAAAGACGACAAAGAAGGAGTAGTTTGAGTCCGCCATGGCTGCGATGTTGTTCGCCGGAATCTAAGAGCTTTGTTGTTCGCCGGAAGTCGTTGTTGTTCGCCGAAACTGATGATCGAGCTTGAATCGCAGATCGAGGAGATTCTGATTGATGACCGAGCTTAAATTACCGGAATCGATGATCGTGCTTGAATCGCCGGAATTGATGGCTGCGATTTTGATTTTTGAGAAAATTAAAGGAGGAGTTTTCTCGGAATATATGGATTTGATAATTGAAATTTGGAAAAAACCGCTACATACACCCTTATAAAAAAGAATGAAAGTGGTGAGGAGAGAGAGAGAGAGTGAAATGGGGATTAACATGTTTACATAATATAGTCGAAGTTTCCTCAAAAAAGGGTCGAAATTAATTATTAGTATTTTTATTTTATTTGACGAAATTAATTAATTGGGAAACCATAGTCAGTAGTATATGAGTAAGAAACTGGTATAGAAAGATCTTTGGTTTCTTTGATTCTTATTATCTAAGAAACCATATATTTCAGGTATGAGGTTTCCTATATTTTTTTCTAAGAAATCGCACTTCTAAGATAATAGGTTATTTTATCTAAGAAACCGAATAAGTGACTTATGCGATGCTCTAGCAATGGTTCCTTGGCCCATTTTTATAGTAGTTAATAATAGACCTCGAAGAGATTCGAGACGAACAACGAACAAGGAACTCTTTAGAAGAAGTTCAGGTTGATGAACTTCCAAGGTCTTTAGAAGAGCCAGTGGGAGTAGTTCTTCAAAACGTTGTTGCCCCTTGTAAGTAAAAAAGAACTATATTTCAGCCGGACAGATGGAAAGGTGTCCTCTTGACTGAAAACTTAGACGTTCTCATGTTAGATAGTGATGAACCAATGACTTACAAGCAAGCTATGACGAGCCCAAGCTCCACTAAATGGTTAGAGGCCATGAAATCTGAAATAGACTCCATGTCTGAAAATCAAGCCTGGGATTTGGTTGATTTGCCGGATGGGTTTACACCTATCGGATGCTAATGGGTCTTCAAATTGAAGAAAGACAAAGATGGAATTATATACATATACAAAGATAGATTGGTAGAAAAAGGTTACAGGCAAGTTCACGGCGTTGAATACGATGAAACCTTTTCTCCAGTCGTGATGCTTAAGTCTATTCGGATAATCCTTGCGATTATCGCGTTTCATGACTATGAAATATGGCAAATGGATTTCAAAACTGCCTTCTTGAATGGTGTTCTAGAAGAGACTGTGTTTATGACGCAGCCGGAGGGTTTTGTCGATCAAAAGAATCAAGGAAAGGTATGCAAGCTTAAGAAGTCCATCTACGGACTAAAGCAGGCATCAAGGAGTTGGAATAAACGATTTGATGAAGCCAACAATAAATTTGGCTTCATCAAGAATCAGGACAAATCTTGTGTATACAAGAAGGTCAGTGGGAGTAAAATTGTATTTCTAGTCTTGTATGTTGACGACATACTACTTATTGGAAACGACATTCCTATGTTGGAGTCTGTAAAGACTTGGCTTGGAAAGTATTTCTCAATGAAGGACTTAGGAGAGGCACAATACATATTGGGCATCAAGATCTATAGGGATAGTGAAGGAAATATGTCCTTCACCCAAGGTGCATTAAGTCTAATACCAAGGTTCAGATTAATTGCGAACAATTAATTCAGTGAGATCAAGTGATCGGAACAGCTAGCTGGAGCAATGCTTCCGATCAGTGAGTTCTAATAGATATTGAACTCACAGCTTACTCTTGACTGAACCTACAAGGTCACACCAATGACACGTAACAGATCACCGGATTAAATGAATCGGAAATTCATTTAATAGCTTTTCGGAAATTAGTTGGAAAACATATTATACGATACGACCTTGCATCGGAATCGTATATCGTATCGCGAATATTCGTAAGCAAGGCGAAACGAATAAATTGTATCGTACGACGGTGATTCGTCGTATACGAAACGATAAATAATATATCGGAAATATATTAATCGCGGATACGAAAGGGGCAACGCTACTAGCCCAACGAGCCAAGGCGCGCAAGGGCGCAAGGCCCACTGGGCGTAGCAGCGAGCCAACGCGCAAGGCCCAAGCCTTGGATGGGCGCGCGCGCGCACACGAGGAACAGCAGCAGCAGCGCACACAGCGCGGCCCAAGGCCCAGCGCCTGTGTGGCTGTGCGCGTGTGGGCTTCCACGGACGGGGCTGGCTGGCGTATGGCCTATGTGCCTTGGCCGGTTGATATTATAACCTAAGGGTTATAATATTATTCCAACACACGTTTTCCAATAACCTAATACAAAATCAGATTCTAACCTAAGGCAAGAGAAACCCTAAACTCTCTGTGCCTCCATTAGAATTGTTCTTCCCAAAAGAACAAACTCTTGATCGATTGTCTAAGCTACGATAATCAAGACGGATCTGATCGTGTCGGTGAACCAAGTAGAGGAACGACAACTGGAGTTCTAAGTTCGTGTTCGTTAACAGATTATTGTGGAAAACACGCTTCGAATGTAAGTTTGCTTAATGTATGCTTTATACATGTTTCCTGGCTTTGGGGATTGTTCCGCACATGTTATTATGTTTAACTGTATTCCCCTACAGCGGTATCATGAGCCTTATGTATTCAAAGCATGAATTAGCATGATTTATTGTTTTTGCATCTGTCGAAAATTTTGAATTTTTTGTTGAATTTTCGGAATTTTTACGAATTATTGGATGAATTGCGTAATAATCAGGTCCGAAATCAAAAATATTCGTTTTTTCGAGTTTTAAAACCCTAATCTGATTGAAAAGGATTTTCTAAAATCAACTCAAGAGAACAGAATTGCAAAAACAGGCCTCGAAGTGTCGTTTTTTGGGCGTTTTTGTTAATTTTTCATTAAAAATTAAAAATGTCGGACAGTAATTCAATTAAAAGGTCGACCTAATGCTTGAAATTTTGACACAATGCTGTTGGGTATATTCTTGATTTGTGGTAAAATTTTCAGATTTTTCCGATAAGTATAAACCCTAATTTTGCCTTTCCCCAACTCGTAAAATTTGAAACCCTAATTGAATTTTAATTAATTTTGGTTTAATAATTCGGTTGATTGGGAAAGGGGATATAATTTCATGGGTCAGTGGCTAATTTAAAAAATTATTGGATTAAAATTTTGAATGGTTTCGTTAATTTTAATCGCACTTAAACCAAATTATTAAAAATCAGAAATTTAAATGTTAATGAACGATTTAAAGCTTCGGATTTTATTAATTAAAAGTTCAAACTTTAATGTTGATTCGTTCGTTCTTAAAAGTTTGAATAATGTTAGCCTTTGATTTAATATTTTACGAAATTGGATTGTCGTTGGAATTTATTAAATCGTTAAAAATCGTTGTTTTCGAAAATAAAAATCGTAACTTTTTGAAAAATAATATTAATGCAAGTTCGTGAAATTAAATTTATTTTTAATTAAGTTGATCCGTATCACGAACCAAAGGCACGAACACAAGTGTAGTGGACGTATGGCTCGACGAGCCATACGGGCTACTATGCGATGGCCGAGCCGCAGCGACACGGGCAGCAGCAAGCGTGTTGCATGCCTCGTGCGTGCTGGGCGAGGAAAGGGGCAGGCGTATGCTTGCAAGGGGCTGCGACGAAGCAAGGCACAAGGCCCTGCGACGTCCAGCGCAGCAACGCACAACACGCAGCGCAGGGGCAGCGACGGCTGCGGGCACGCGCGCGCGCGAGGGCCTGGGGTGTGCGAGCTTTCTCGTCGCCTCGTAGGCCGACGCAAGGGCATTGGGCTGGGCACAAGCCTAGCCCAACTACGTAATTGAACGTTTTCGTTGAAAATTGTTTTTTTCGTTGGGCTTCGCATATTTGCATTAATTTGGGCTAACGGGATATTAAATTTAATATTTTATTTGCTTGGGCCGGGCCGCGAGTTTTAATTTAATATTTCATAATTAATTATCCGGAATAATTATTGGTTTGAGTGGGAGCCACTAAATGAAATTAAAATGAAATAATTATTTTTAATTATTTTCGTAGGTCGCATTATTTTAATTAAATTCAATTTTAATTAGAATAAAGTCTAAGGATTAATAATTTGGAAATTGATTAATATTTTAGGACGCGTTTATGTGAACGTGAATTTTAATTAATTCACGTAAATACTTGCATATTTACATGGGCCATTCGTTTTAGCACACGAATGGATGAATGCATAGAATGTATATTTTATGCAATGCAGGTACTCCAAGTGACTAGTATGGCCAAATTTAGGATAGTTAAATACGGTTTGCATACAGTTCTATCTTTGAATGTAAAGTTTTAAATATGGTCTGCGTACCATGGAAATTTTGATGTAATTTTATTATTTTCAAGTATTTCTAAGTTTAGAACTTTAAGTTAGCATTTGAACGAAGATTCAAGACGATGCCAAGCTAACAAGGAGGTGATGAAGATTGGATGCTTCAAGACAAAAAATTTGAAGGAAATAATCCCCTTGGTCCAAATATATACATTTAATGTTAAATCTAATAAATGCGGTTCAGTATTAATTAAACAAGTTAATAATTCAGTGAGATCAAGTGAGCTGAATGCCTAGCTAGAGGCCGCTTCAGTTCAAGTGGAATTAATAATATTAATCCATAGCTTACTCTTGACTGAACCCGTAGGGTCACACAAATAGTACGTAAACGGATCAAGTATTTAATGGCATTAAATACTCTATCTATGGATATTCGAAATCGACGGATCTTGGTTTCAGTGGGAGCTGAGATCGTCAAAAGCAAGAAATGAATACTCCGGAAACGATGATATTGCCGGAAACGGAAATATGGATCGTATCGGAAATATAAATATTATCCAAGTCGTAGATGTTGCCGGAAACGGAAACATGGTACGTATCGGAAAATATTATCAGAAATGGAAATATTACCGGAATCGGAAATATTCCCGAAAACGGAAATATTGTCAGAATCGGAAATATTATCGAAATTGGAAAATAATTCCGGAAACGGAAATATTAAATATTTGTTCGAAACGGAAATTAATTCCGGAATCGGAAATATTAAATATTGTTCGTATCGGAAATGAATTCCGGAATCGGGAATTTAATCGGAAAGCGTATCGTACGAATTAGCATCGGACGAGGCTTGCTAGACGAAGGCCTAGCACGAAGCCAGGCCATCGCCCAGTAAGCCAACGCATCCAATAACACGCCAAGCCTCGACCAGGCCCAGCGCAAGGCCAGGCCCAGCCAAGCCTTGGCGCGCGCGAGCTCAGCGACGGGCTGCGAGCAAGTGGGCCTCAGCGTTGTGCGCTGTGCGTGGGCCGCAAGGCTTGCGCATGGGCGTGCGGTGCTTGTGCGCTACTCGTGTGCGTGTTACACGAATCCTAAAGCTATCGGGATTCGTCATATGATTAAATCCTAATCCTAATAGATAAAGTTTATTTAATGTAGTCCTAGCAGGATTCTAATTAAACTAAATTAGTATTCTAATAGGATTATAAGTCCTTTTCCATAACTCTATAAATAGGGGCCTAGGGTTACAAATTTATATACTATATTGGAGTATTCAAAGGTAAGATTTTGAAGCAAAAATCAGCCAAACACTTGCAACCATTTTAGCCAAAAATTCCTAGGAACCTTAAGGGCGATTCTAGTTGGTCAAGCTTAAGGCGGATCTGGACGTGTTGTGGACTATCTACGGAGGGACGACACTTGGAGTCCTAAAGACTTGTTCTTGTTTGGTTCGGCGCAGCTAGGGAGGGCACGCTACAAAGTGTATGCATCTAAATTATGCTATATGATTATGTGTAAATAATATGTTTCCTAGCATTAAGGTTTTCCGCATGATTTATGTTTTGTCATATGTATCATAACCTAACATGTTTTGGGCCATACTAGATCACCATTTATTTATGCAATTTGATATATATGTATATTATGCGAGAATGTATGAATGTATGTATGCTTTGCATGAATAGGTTGTTTTATATGACTCGATTAGATTAAGTTCACTAAATAATCGAACCAACATAGAAACAACTAGGTCCAAAGTAGTATTGAGTTTAAAAATTGCCTTCCAAATCAAGCACTTACAAAAATCTAAGGATCTAAGGTAGTAGTTTTACGCTAAAGCGAGGTGCTATTTTAGTTGACTTAGGTGGTAAGGCGTCCTAAAGGAGCACGTTGATTGTGGTTTCAACTCAAACAACAATGGCATTATGTTGTGGCAATGGGATAAATTATGGCATTAATTTATTAACCAAGAGTAATTTGGAGATTACTAGCAATAGGTTTTGCTTACCTAAAATCTTAAACTACTTAAGACATGCCAAAGCTGCTTAAGGATTTAGGACTTTTGGGGTCTTGGAATCGTTTCATTCATTTTTGGACCATGTTTTTGCTTTTGCATGAATGAAATGTTTAATAGCTTTAATGATTGCATGAATGCTTTTATTTCAAGTTATTAAGGTATGATAAATGTTTTCTTTGCTAGTTCATTTTGTAGAATCGTAAATCTTCAACTTTATTGCGTTCGAACAATAGAACTGCGATATTTCCTCGATCGATTGGTAACTATTTTTGAGAGCGATTCTCAAAGAAAAGGAGAGTGAGAGCGTATCTTGAATGCTATTTTCTTATCGTGATCTTCATGGTTGTTTTTAAACTAAAATTTGAATGGTAAACCAATTGGACCTTATATATTCAGAATACTGGGAAGTTTTGAAATAATGAAGTATTGAGTTAAAAGACTCATGTATAACCAATGGCTAACAACCAAATTTCTTTTGATTCGATAATGAATTAGACTCATTGGATGTTGTCATTCAAAGTGAACAAAAGAAAGGGACTTTGTACACATAACAAAGTAAGAAGATCAAGCAAAGAGTAAAATCTTTAGGACTATAAGAAAACGTGCTAGAAAGGATAGGAAAGGGGAACAAAAGAAATGAATTCAATATTCAATTTCTAGCTAAAAGTTTGTGTTAAAGAGAAACGACTTAGCAAATAAACTCCTATGGTATTAGATTACCGCTTGAGGTTCTAAACTCTTGTTAAGAACTCAAATTCCGGGAGTTAAGTCTGGCAATTGACCTATAAGTGGGTAATGAAGCAAAGTTGTGCTACATTAATTGTAGGATCATAATTTTTTGTTTTAAAGTCCTTCTAAAGGCTGGAACTTAATGGTATTATGTTCCATTAATCATCATAATCAATTTCTGTTTGGACAACGGAAAGACTCACATTCAAAGTAAACAAAAACATTCGTTGAGTGTTTATTTGAATGAAATGGTCATTTAAGGGTTGAGTCATATGATTGATTAATAAACAAACGAATCTCTTCACACTCAAACTTCAGAAGGTTCAAATCAAACATTTTGATTTGTGTTCCACATATCTTTGGCAATGTCATACGACCATATCAACAAGACAACATTCTAAGATTCCATGGCATGGATTTCTGAAAGTTGGTTAATCGAATAGCAATGGATTTTAGCAACACGTGGGTCTTGCTTGTTGAACATGACATAGAAATGGACTATTGTTAGAAGTCTCTAGACAATAAAGTTCATGGGCCAAAGATGGATTTTATGACCTACTTATTTCACAAGAATTTGAGAAAATATGGCTATATTTACTCAAAGTGAAATATGTGAAATACTTCAATGTAATTCACAAAGGGGTATAAAATCAACTTGGCAAGAATTTCGGAACATCTAGGCTGGGTCAAGGTGATGTTTGCATAAGCCAAGAAAGATTATCTAGATTGTTTATATGGCATTATAACAATCGAAGCTCCATAAGAATATGGTATGTCCAAATGGAGAAATCGGAATCTATTCGATTAACGATAATCACAACTATTTTCCTATATAGTTTCTAAATGATACTCTCAAGTGACTATCACACTAAACAAAGTTGTCAAAGCTAAGGATAAGAAGTCATAAGGATTGAACTTCGGTTCAGTACATCTTTTTAGTACATATATATCTAGGGTTGTCAAACCCAGTGGGAGTTAGTGTTTACATCAAACAAACTCAAGGATAGGTATATGTTTCTTTATGAGCGATTCATAGAAACAAAAGGTATTGATTCTACCACAAATCTGAGAACATATGGTTGTTGCTTAAGATAATGTCTTTTAGGAAACCATCATATTTCCAAAAAGGCAAGTGGGAGAATAATGACCTCGAATGGACTTCGAGTCAAGCAACAAACAAATGTAGGATACTTAGGAGTCTTTGGAAAAGCTCCGTACTTAGAAGCCTTTGGAAGAGCTTCAGGAAGACTTTAGAAGTGCTTCAAGAGAATCCTAATACTCAAAGGACTTAAGTAATGTCTTTATAGACACTAACGTTTGATGTTCAATACCTAGGTAAATCGTATGAGGAATAGAATTCAACTAAGATAGATACATAGATATCTTGAGGAATGAAAACTATGAAGACTTGGAAAGTGCTTCAAAAACATACGACTTACAGGTTAGCTACGACGAATTTAAAATTCTCAAGTATGGTTTGAGGCCATCAAAATCATAAGTATGGTTCGAGGCCATACAAAATGGTTTGGGGCCATTTTATCCGAAATATCTTCATCTTAAAGAATCAAATCTATGATTTGGTTGATTTGCATAAAGGGTTCACTCCCATTAGTTGCAAACATGTTTTCTAAACATAGAACGTTGATTTGCATAAAGGGTTCACTCCCATTGGTTGCAAACATGTTTTCTAAACATACAACGTTGATTTGCATAAAGGGTTTACTCCCATTGGTTGCAAACATGTTTTCAAAACATACAGAGATGATATTGTATACACATACAAAAGAGAAGCTAGATTGGTGGTTAAAGATTGTAAACAACTTCACGGCGTTGATAATGTTGAAATCTTTTTCACCAAGTCGGAATGCTTGAACTATTTTGGATAAATCTAGCAATCATTGCATATGGCAATATGGCAATTGAAAAACAAAACACCTTACTCAATTGGACTTGTAGAAAGGAATTGTGTACATCACACAATGTAAAAGTTTTGGGTGCTAGATAAAAGAGCAAGCTTAAGAAATCTAATCGTAGATTGAAGCATGCAAATGGGAATTGGACCATATTTGTCTAAAAGGCTATTCAGCAATCATAGTTTTATGAAAATATGAATCATCTTATTGATGAGGAGTTTAGTGGGAGCTAAGTCAAGATTATTAGTTCTATATATGAGATACAAATCTCTCTATTGAAAATGACATTCAAAATATAAATGGTTAGATTTGAAAGTATTTGTCAATATTAGAACCATGGCGAAATTTAGAACATACTGGGTTAAAGATCTATTGGATAGGATCTAAAGCGTTGTTTGGATTTTGTAAAAGTAATTACTAAATCAAACACAATGGAGAGACTCAAAAGAGACTCTCAACCCATATGAGTAAGTCTAAGTTATGAATGCTTTAACTAAGTATAAAGCTAGGCTGTTATCACTAAAGTTAAGCATGAAGAACCTTGATGAGGTGCCTTCACCTTATATCACATGGCAATGCCAAGATTATAGCAAGATTCAGTGTCTCTTGAAACAGAATAAAGCTAAAAGTTACATGGATGGATTTTTAAATGCGAATGGTTTTTGCATACAAATCAATCATGTATAATGTGATATATAGATCGCCAAGATAACTCGTGAACATTGGATCGTGACGAGTTTATACCAATCTCTATTGATCTGGATCAAAGATCATTGGAACAGTATCAAAAACATCCAATACATTTGGAGATGTAGGATGAGCAATTGATAAGAGGAAGTGAAGATAACTAAAGTTTTGATGCTACATGCATTTGCCTAAGAAAAAGTTGAATCTTGTTGTTAGGCAAACCACAAACAAACACGGGCAATTAGGCGTCGTGATTAAAAGGTGGTTACATAGGTTCTAAACCATATGTGATACATGGGAAACTGAATCAATGATTAGTTTCCAAGTTCTCAGTTGAAAGATGTATCTCCCACATCTATGTGAACTGGTTGGAGTGTTCCAAAAGGGAAGCATCATTTGAAATTCTACATAATTGAAATGAATTCATTATTGCCTAAGAAGCAATAAAAGGGAATTGTTTTTAGTGGGAGTTCTTCAATGAACTCAGGTTGATCACAAGTCTGCTACCTGGATGATTTTCTATTTTAGATATGATTATCATTCTAAACAGCAACGAAAGACTAGATCATTCTAGAAACATATTCAAAGATCTTTTCATCTTACATCGAAAGGCTTTCGATAGAAAAGATGCTAAGGATAGCAAAGTATGATAAACTAAACCTCTGCATTGAATGATACACAACATTCATATGCAGATGTGGAATCAAGTTTGAGTTCCATGAATGTTTTAAGTATTGGGTGAAAGGCCTATATCTGTAAAACATTAAATGCTTAATTTTGGGTTAGAGGCCCACAAATTGGAAAGCATTTGGTTTAAACATTTATCATTTATGAAATTTATTATTTCATATTCATTTAATTTTGGTTTAGTATTAAAATGATAAGTCCATGTGATTCAAATCATTCAAATGGGATGTCAAGATGGATTCTTCGACAAAGAAACACCCATAAGTGAACTTGAATATTGAAGTCACAAAAGGATCCCTAATCCAGGTCATTGAAAGGTGGACGACCAATGACTAATGAAGATTAGATTGCAAGTAGATTACTTAGTTCTGTTTCTTGAACTAGAGTGACTGGATGTCAGAATCTTTTGCATAGATACTTATTGGATCTTGTATCGGATTGACCATGAGAACACTTTAAGAGATTAAAGTCATGTCATACGTAGTTCTCATTAATGGTGATTAGAAATCGTTCCTCAGAACATGAGCGATTATGTATGCTCGTTTGAGAATTAGTTCGCTTTGATGCTAGCTAAACGTCGCACCGTAAAAGGAGGCTATAAAAGCAGTTATTGGGCGTACTATGAATCAAAGTGAGTGTTCATAGATTGCAAGAATGGATTGTCCTCCTATCTTTGATAGAATATGGTGTTGTTGTGTAACAAGGCCTCTCGGAGAGTTAGATACTGTAAAAATGCATGGCCGTGCTCAGAATGGTTAGGCTTAACCTTCTGCAAAAGTTTGACAGTTGAACTCTGTAATCCGAGAAACACTTCTGGACCTAATAAGGATGGCTTGGATCTTACCTTATGTTCAGTAAGTAACACTAAGTGACAAAGGAATGTGAATGCACACTTGTCTGAATGACAAGTGGGAGATTGAAGGAAATATGTCCTTCACCCAAGGTGCATTAAGTCTAATACCAAGGTTCAGATTAATTGCGAACAATTAATTCAGTGAGATCAAGTGATCGGAACAGCTAGCTGGAGCAATGCTTCCGATCGGTGAGTTCTAATGAATATTAAGCTCACAACTTACTCTTGACTGAACCTACAAGGTCACACCAATGGCATGTAACAGATCACCGGATTAGATGAATCGGAAATTCATTTAATAGCTTTTCGGGAATTATTTTTGGAAAACGTATTATACGATACGACCTTGCATCGGAATCGTATATCGTATCGCGAATATTCGTAAGCTGGGCGAAACGAATAAATCGTATCGTACGACGGTGATTCGTCGTATACGAAACGATAAATAATATTCGGAAGGTATTAGTCGCGAATACGAAGGGCATCGGAGCTGCCGGCCCGTCGAGCCAAGCGTGCAAGACCCAACGAGCCAGCAAGCTCGCGAGCGAAGGCGAGCAGCCAGCCCGCTTGTGGCGCGAGCACGCAACAGCAGCACAGCAGCATAGCAGCGACGAGCGAGCAGGCGCATGGCCTAGCTGCTCGGTCGCGCACGCTGTGGGGTTCGGCCTGCAGCGTGTCGCTGGGTGTTGGGTTGTGGGTGTCCGTGTGTGATGTGGTCGGTCAAGGCCATTTGGTCTTTGGCCGGTTACATCATTTAATACAATGAGGTTATTGTATTATCCACACAAAACACACAATCATTTTTCCAGAAACCCTAAACCTTATTCAGAAATTACGTTCATCAGTTTTCTCTCTCTGTGAAAACTGTTCTTCCCAAAAGCAAAAACTCTTGATTGATTGTCTAAGCTACGGTTATCAGAACGGGTCTGATCATGTTGGTGAACCAAGTAGAGGAACGACAAGTGGAGTTCTAAGTTCGTGTTCGTTGACAGATTACTCGGGAAAACACGCTTCAAATGTAAGTTTGCTTAATCTGTGCTTTATACATGTTTCCTGTCTTTGGAGATTGTTTCCGCACATGTTATTATGTTTAACTGTATTCCCCTACACATACCCCTCTCGTTTAATGATCCGAAAACTAGGTAAGACATAATATTTCATGAGTGAGCTTGTGGGGTGAATGAGTAATTAAAAAAATTTAACTGGTTTCTCAGGTGGACGGTCATAAGAGACCATTAAAAGAGAATAGATCCAAAATCTATATAATTAAAGCAATGTAATGAGAAATGAGATGTGAGCAAACCTCTAATGCTCTCCTCCTTGCCATGCCACGTCATACCCACTCAAAAAAGGGCAAGCAATCAATCCACTCTTCAATTATGCACCAATCAAGCAAGAAAAAAGAAGAGAAATTATCTTAAATATTTACCACCTAACTTAATTAAAGTCAAAGTATCCTAAATAAGCCTTAAAAAAATCAACCATTAGAAGAAATAATATAATATCCGAAATAAACCTAAAATAAGTATGTAGCAGACTATATTAAAAAAAAGCACGATAACGCTATATACAATAGGGAAAAAAATATAGTTTCAAAACTTCTAAATGCTAAATTTTGTTTAGTTAGAATTTTTTAAATTACACAATAAATTTATCTTCCAAAATCTTCGGTTCAATCTCCAACAAATCACAGTCTTAATCAAAACCACACAATTAAAACATCGTACTATAAATCGAATATTAAGAATTGATAAATTTGGAAGATAAACAGTACGCGTAATATGGAATAAAAAACATACACACTATAAGGATTATTTAGTAAAAACTAACGAAGTATAACTTTTAGATTTAATAATTTTGTGATTATAAAGACTCGGGAGTATAAAGATTAAAGAATTATGAAGAATTTATTAAATGTTACATCCGGATAACCCTATTTGCTTTAATTTTGAGTATTTTAAATGAGATCAAACATATTGAGAAAACAAGAACAGCCTCCTCAAAATGATTGCAATATGAATATTACTACGTTCGGGGTATTATTGTTTAGACATTTAGTCAATGAATATGCAAACTCGGCTAGAACATCATATAAAAAAAGAAAATACGATTAACAATAAGTTACTTTATTTCAGCATGACATTTTAATTATTTTGCACAAAGTACGAAGTATCTAACATCGTAAAAATATCATTGTTCATAAATGTCAACATATACACAGATTCTTGATTTATTCATAGCTAATTTACATTTTTATTACTTTTATTATTCCCACTATACGAATTAATTTTATATATATATATAATTTAATGCGTAACTTTATAATATTGTAAAAATCCCGTATATTAACACGGGACATAGACTAGTATTGAAATATTAAAAAATATGTCAAATGTGAGATTAATAAAAGTGAAAGGTCCAAAGGTTGAATTATTAGAACCAATTATTCCCAAACTAATATTGACAATTTTTGTATATTTCTTGTCTTATATATTATATCATCGTATACAAATAGGCGTTTTATAAATTATATGTATAATAAAATGTTAAAATAGTTCCTTTTTCAAGTTGGAGTATAAATGTAGGTTAGGAACTTGTGTATAACAATGTTGTTATCATATCATCTCCTCTCTTCGTTTCATAATGTGCTCAACATAGCATTAAAAAAAATCAATGGTGTAGAATATTAGGAATATATTACGTTAGAATTATCTTAAGAAATATTATGTTAGAATAAGTATTTGGTTCATATTAAGTATATATATTAATCCCTATGACTCTCGTTCAGTTTTCTCCCAATAATTTTATCAAATATCTCATTATTAAGTTTATACTCAAAGTGTTTTTAAAAAATTAAATACTTAGAAAGATCTATCCCTCACATAACTCTTTTTGTTTTAAATTCTATCTTATTGTATATTTTTATCTTTTTATCTTTTACTTAATTTGTATACTTATCTATATTTTTTATTCCTAGCAAAATTTATCTCTTGTTATTTATCTTATCTGGTACTTATTTATCTATGTAATCCCCCGTAATTTTATTATATATTATTTATATATTTTAACGTATATTTAATATATTTAAATGTAATTTACTAATTTTAGAAATGAATATGTAATTAAAATATAATTATTTTATTACATTTTGAATATTTTAATGATTAATGAAATCAAAATTTATTTTTGAATTTTACGTTAAAACGAATTCGGATTTTGAAATCACGTTCGATTGAAATTAGAAAACAAGTACTAAACATTTTGGATTCATCAACCTAAATTCCTACTCCTAGCCCAATTGGGCAAAGCCCAAACCAATAAACCCAACAAATACTCATTTCTCTCCTCTACTCTTACGTGAAACCAAAAGAAGAAAAAAAAAGAGAGAGAGAAACCCTCCTACTGCAATTCACGCACAACTCAGCCATCTCTTCCGCCTTCACTACTCGCCGTCGTCCCAGCCGCCGACCACCACACACGGTAATCTCATCCCTCTCCCTCCTCTTTCGATTCTCCTTCTTCCTCTGCTTTCGTTCCTCCCCTTCCCCTCTGTTTTTCGTGCTTCCCTTAATACTTTGCGTGTTCGCAGCAACCCCGTTCGCGCAGCAGCCACCGCACGCAACCACCGTGCCCAGCCCCTTGCCGCGAGCCACCACCGTCCGCCGGCCAACCCTCTCTCCTCCTTCTTGAATTGGTTACTTTCTTAAACCCTAAGTAACTAATTATTTTAAATTAAAGTTTGTTAATTTAGATTATGTTCTTGATATTAAATTTATGATTTTTATGGTTTGAACATGATTTTCAGATTTGGGTTGAGATTAAAAACGAATTAATTTTCAGTTTTGATTAATTAAAATTTAGTTAGGGCTTAATCATGATTTATTAGTTTGAATTATGTTTTCTTGAATTAAAGCTATGGGTTTTTTTATTTAAATTATAAATTTAAGATTATATGAATGTTATAATAAAGTTATTAATTTTCAGATTATCTAATGACATTGAAATATTGGTTTTGATGGTTTAAAGTATGAAATTCAAAGTTTTTATGATTATTAATCATGATAGGTTGAGTATGGATTGTTGAATTGGTTGTTTTGAGATACTAGGAACGTAGATTGACCTTGGTGAAGTTTTTAAATAAATTTATATTGCTGAAAATTTAGAGTACGATGTTTGCAAAAAGTTTTCAACGAATTTCAATCACTAGTTCAATAATTATGATGCTAGGAAAGCAAATGTTCAAGTTTTGATATTGAGGAAAGTTCTAAATATGTTTAGGATGTATTTAGAATGCTTTATTGTGGTTGTCAATGATTAGAAATTGATTGAGATTACTTGTTGGATTGTTTAGGCGGAGAACTCTCTTTAGGCGACTTTTGAAAGTGTTAAAGTGGCATATCAGTTTGTTTACACAAGGTACGTACATACCTGTGTGCTTGGAATGTGTGCTAATTGTTGAAACCATGTTGAATTGTTGATGAAGTTGGTTATGTTCATATCGTTGATGAATTTAGTCAGGTTGAATATTGCATGTTTAATACTGTTGGTTAGACATATTGAACCTATATTGCATTTTGAGGATTATAGCATGTTAGTATGGATGATTGATACAAACATGTTTGATTGGGAACACTAGATTACTTTGTATATAATTCAGATCAGTGGATTGTTGTTCCCTTTTAGCTTTTCACTACTTTATGAGGGCCGAGGACCTCATTTAGTAAGTTGAAACCTTATACCCATATACAGGGTTGATCAGTATTAAAGGAAAGATTGGAGTTAATTGGAATGAGTCTTGTTTGATGCCTTTGTGATCACTTACTTAATTCCAAGATAAAAACAGTTGTAAATAAATGTGGATTGTATGCCTTATTTGATTGTTGAGTCATAGCAGGGCGTCAATTTGTAAATCATGTAAAGTGAAACTGAGTAGCAATAGCTTTAGACTGTGCACGTCTAAAGTGACGGACAAACATGAGTTGGGGTTCATGGTGGTAGCCCATGGCCTTTAATTCGGACCGGATTGATCACCGTGTCCTATTTTTATTCAAACGTTACTCGATATCGCAGGTCACTGAGGTTACGGAGTTGCGCCCATACCTCGTCTTCCTTAGTGAAGCCTCTAGCTAGAAAACTCGGTCCATTGTCTATTTCAACTAAAATAATATTATTGTTGTAAGTCTAGCCTAGTCTAGTCAAGTATGGTCGTCAAATTATCATGTTTTGTCTGTTCTTACTTATGTTCATTAGTATCATGTTAGGGTTCGTTTAATAGTATCATGTTAGGATTATTATTGTTTTAGTATGTAGTACTCAGCTTTGCTGATTACATGCTTTGTTTGTGTGTGTTGATCATGGCTATGCCTTATTGATCCTGTGATGACCCATCTTTGGTGAGCAGTCTCTAAGGATCAATAAGCGTTGCCCATTTACAGGTTTGAAGATGATGCATCATTGGGATCGGGATTAGAGAGCTTGTAGTTATATTTGCTTTATTAAGTGATTTGGTTTGTTAACTTAAATTTGAAATTTGTCGTACTATTCGTATTTCCTTATTTCAGTTAATTGGTTTTGGACCTAATATGTAATAAGATTATTTATGAACCTAAAAGTTAGTTTTATGTTTTCCGCTGCAAAATTCTGAATAAGTCGTTACCTTTTCACACGGGCGATAATACTTTGATAATTCCCTACAATTATATTTGAAAAGGGGTATTTTAGAAAATGGGAATTGTCGGGGTGTTACAAAGTGGTATTTTTGAGCTTAAGGTTTTACTGACATTTCGTATCTACCTTTTAAATTTTAGGCGCCTAACTAACTAATTAGTTACGTAAAAAGAATTTCATTGAATTAAACTACAACTAGTGAATGAATTGAAAGTTATTAGTCAGAAATGTTTGAATTTATTTTGAAAATGATTCTTGAATTACGTGCTTTGAAATACGTTCTTGTTTATGTGAATTAATGAATTTCGTTCATTTTTGAAATTTAAATTAATATTTTCCGAATTTTATAAAAAAATAAATAAATAAATAAATAAATTTTACTGCTGCTACAGTACCGGAAAAAAAAAAAAAAAAAAAAAGAATTTTTTTTTATTATTTTCCTTATTATTATTTGTCGTCTAAATAACTATTCGTTTAATCAAATTAATTCTTATAAATCATTCTTGTTTTATTCTTTTATGCTTCAATGTTTGATATATTATGATTAGTTTGAGAGATGGGTAGCATAGGAAAGGGCATATAGAATAGAAGCATTGTGTCTGCATTATGTCAACATGATTGTACTTTCTCTACCTGCTAAATGTTGTGTCTTTCCTATGCTTTGCGATTGATATATATTCTTACTTATTGTGTATTGCGGGATCATACGGTAAGTGAGAGTACTAATTACTAACATAGAAACTATGTTTAATTGTTATAGATTACTAATCATGTCTGGCATAGAAGAAAATAGAGTAGGGAGCAACTCTAACCCTATTGTTCTGAGCGATGATGAAAATGTGATGAATTATGAACCTGACGACAGTAGAATTCGTAGTCTAGAGCACATTCGTCGCGAAGTAATGAAAACAAGTGCCTATGGTAGTGATGATGAGGCGATTCGTGAGTATGACCGTGCCGTGGGTCAAACCAAAATGGTTATCTACAAAGCTTTTCTGAGGGTGGAATCTGATTCTGAGCCTGAGATTGAGTTTGAGCCTGAATTTGAGTTTGAATTCGAGCCTGAGCCTGAGCCTGAGCCCGAGTCTGAGCCAGAAGAAGATAATCATCAACTTCAATTCAAGGTCTACGAAGATCCTCAAGGCCAAGAAAGGAAGCTTATTATTTTGATATGGATGATGATGATGAACTTAAATATGAGTTATTCACCCTAGAAGGTTATAGCGAATCAAAGGACAAGTCTGATGATGTTTCCCTTTAGCTTTGCTTACATATTTAGTTGTGTGTGAGAAAAATGTTGGACAATTCGCCCAATCATAGTTTATGTTTATATCGTAGAACCTTTTTACTTTATTTTGGGAACAGGTGTGTGTTAATATTTAGGATTGTTATCGACATTCTTCTGAGGAATAAAAGTTAGATTATTGACTATCTAAAGGATCAAAGTTTATTACGGGCACGCAAGGGGAATGTTTTCTTCTTTCATTCTACCTTATTATTTGTGATGATTGAAGTTATTCCTTGTCTCTCAGTTGAATGTTTTGCATGATTGTTCATTTTGTGTGAATTTTGAATGTTGATGTGATATTTCATTGCTAGAAGATAATATAAGTAAAGTTTTGAACTTGAATTAGAGTATATTAATTTCAGGTCGCGCTCTAGGATGGCCAATAATAGTGACCTAGCTGCTGCTATTCGCCTCTTGGCGGAAAAACTAACCCAGGAAAGAACTGAGCGCCCCGATTCTGCAGGGGACATGTTTGAAAGGCTTGCGAAAGTTAAGCCACCATACTTTAAGGGGCAGGCAGACCCCACCTTCCTTGAAAACTGGATCAGGGAGTTTGAGAAACTATTTGGGGCGGTAAACTGTCCTGAGCATATGAAAGTAGGCCAAGCTGTCCTCTACCTGAAAGATGAGGCCGACCTTTGGTGGAGGGAAAATGGGACTAGACTAAGTGCTGCTGAGGGATTCAATTGGGATTCTTTTATTGTTGCTTTGAGGGGGAATTTTTATCCTCCTTTTATGAGGAAGCAGAAAGCCCAGGAGTTTATCAACCTTAGGATGGGGAATATTACCATTGCTGAATACTACAGTAAGTTTATAGCTTTGTCGAGGTTTGCACCTGAGGTGGTAGCTACTGAGGAACTAAAGGCTCAGAGGTTTGAGCAGGGGTTAACCGATGAGATCCAACTGGGATTAGGCGGGGAAACCTTTACGTCCTTAGACATTGTGTATGGGAGAGTTGCTCATATTTATGGCCTGCAGACTAGGAGAGACAAGAAGAATGTTGTTGTTGGGGATAAAAGGAAAGAGTTTAATGCTGGGGGAAGTCAGGGGAACTTCAAAAGGAATAGAAATGGAAATGGGAATGGTAATGGCAATGGTAACTTTCAGGGAAGAAATAACCAGGGGAATAACTACACCAACAAAAACCAGCCTAACAGAGTGCATCACTGTAAGATGTGCAACAACAATCACCCTGAGAAGGACTGTAAGGGGGAATTGGTAATTTGCAACTACTGTCGTAAGAAGGGGCATAGAGAGTATGAGTGCTTTACAAAGAAGAAGAAAGAGCAGAATGGTAGTGGGAGTAGTAACCAAGGGAAACCAGGGTTTAACCATTCGGGGAACCAAGGTTCGAAGCCTGCTGGGGCACCAAATAACCAGGGAAACCAAAACAAACCTGCCAATGGAAACAACAATAACAACAAGGCTCCCGGAAAGCTGTTCGTAATGAGTAGAAATGAAGCTGAACGTTCTGCAGATGTAGTTTCGGGTACTTTCTCTGTTCACTCCTTACCTGTTAAAACGTTGTTCGATTCAGGGGCAACTTATTCTTTTATTTCGTCCTCTATTGTTAAAAGTTTGAAGTTAGTAGATTTTGAGGCAATTGATTTACCTGTTAGTATGCCTAATGGTGCAACAATAAGGTGTACGAAATTATTTAAGAACTTGCCTTTGAAGATAAAAGATTGCACTTTTACATCTAATTTGATAGAATTTAGTTTGGGGGACCTAGATGTGATTCTGGGGATGGATTGGCTAAGCTTATACAAGGCCAGGATAGATTGCGAGATTCAGAAAGTAAGCCTAAAGAACCCTACTGGGAAATCAATATCATATAGACGTTTTGGGAAGTCTAGGAACTTTGGGGTGATCTCTGCAATGCAAGTGAGGAAATTGTTCAATAAAGGGTGTGAACTATTTTTCTGTAGTGTCCAAGATGTAAGTAAAGAAGTTGGGGTGAAGATAGAGGATGTCCCAATCGTAAGAGAATTCGTAGATGTATTTCCGGATGAGATTCCGGGTATGCCACCGGCTAGAGCCCTTGAGTTTACCATAGAGTTAAATCCCGGAACCGCACCTATATCCAAAGCACCTTATATGATGGCACCCCCAGAAATGAGTGAGTTAAAGACTCAATTGCAGGATTTGTTCGACAAGGGGTACATTAGGCCTAGTGCATCACCGTGGAGAGCTCCAGTATTGTTTGTCAAAAAGAAAGATGGGAGTATGCGGCTATGTATTGATTATAGGGAGTTGAACAACGTAACAATCAAAAATAAATATCCTTTGCCTAGGATAGATGACCTGTTTGACCAGTTGAACGAGGCAAGTGTATTCTCAAAGATTGATTTGCGTTCGGGATATCACCAATTGAGGGTAGCTGAAAAAGACATTCCTAATACTGCATTTAGAACTCGTTATGGCCATTATGAGTTTACAGTAATGCCTTTTGGGTTAACCAATGCACCCGCCATATTTATGGATTTGATGAATAGGATTTTCCATGAATTCCTAGATAAGTTTGTGGTGGTATTCATTGATGATATTCTTGTCTATTCAAGGAGTGAAAAGGAACATGATGAGCATCTGAGGGTTATCTTGGAGACGCTTAGGAAGAACCAGTTGTATGCAAAGTTCTCTAAGTGTGAGTTTCGTCTGGAAAAGGTAGCATTTTTGGGGCATTATGTGTCAAAGGAAGGAGTCTCTGTAGATCATGCCAAGATTCAAGCTGTGAGCGAGTGGCCTACTCCAAAGAGTGTGTCTGATATTCGGAGTTTTCTAGGCCTAGCTGGCTATTATAGGAGATTTGTGAGAGATTTCTCAAAGATAGCAAGACCCATGACCAACTTGATGAAGAAAGAATCAAAATTTGAGTGGAGCGAAAAATGTGAGGAAGCTTTCCAAATTCTCAAAGAGCGTTTAACCTTAGCACCTGTTTTGACCTTGCCTGATGGGAATGAAGGGTTTGAGGTATATAGTGATGCGTCGAAGAATTGGTTGGGGTGTGTGTTACAGCAGAATGGGAAGGTGATTGCGTATGCGTTGCGTCAATTGAAACCATATGAGGCTAATTACCCTACCCACGATCTAGAGCTAGCTGCGATTGTTTTCGCTTTGAAAATTTGGAGACATTACCTCTATGGGGCAACGTGTAAGATCTTCACAGACCACAAAAGCCTTAAAAAACATTTTCACCCAGAAAGACCTCAACATGAGACAAAGAAGATGGTTAGAGTTGATCAAGGACTATGATTTGAACATTCAGTACCATGAGGGGAAAGCAAATGTAGTTGTCGATGCATTAAGTAGGAAATCTAGCCATAGTATGAATGTCTTGGTAGTGCCTGAAGAGTTGTGTCGAGACATGCAGAAACTTAGCCTTGAAATAGTAAATCCTGGGGAAACCAAAGCAAAACTGAGTGCATTGTCATTGGGGTTGTCCATATTCGAGGAGATTAGAGAAAGTCAAGCTGGGGATGAGTACTTAGGGAAGATCAAAGAAAAGATGGGTCAAGGGAAGGAAGTGGATTTCAAGATTCATGAGGATGGTAGTTTGAGGTTCAAAGGGAGATGGTGTGTACCGCAGAAGTGTGAAGAACTCAAGAGACGTCTTATGGATGAGGGGCATAATACTCCATATTATGTGCACCCTGGGGGTGACAAGTTGTACAAAGACCTGAAACAAATCTATTGGTGGCCTAATATGAAACGGGAAGTTGCCGAGTTTGTGTCTAGATGCCTAACCTGTCAGAAAGTCAAAATAGACCACAAAAGACCCATGGGGAAAGTTCAACCTTTAGAAGTGCCTGGATGGAAGTGGGATTCCATTTCTATGGATTTTGTTACTTCCTTGCCTAGATCAAAGAACGGAAATGATACCATTTGGGTAATTGTGGACCGTCTAACAAAATCAGCCGTGTTTATTCCGATTAAAGAGACATGGAAAAAGAAACAGCTTGCAAAGACTTACATTAAGCATGTAGTGAGGTTGCATGGGGTCCCAACCGATATTATCTCATACCGTGATTCAAGATTCCTCTCGAAATTTTGGCAAAAGGTTCAGTTGAACCTTGGGACAACTTTGAAAATGAGCACTGCTTTCCACCCTGCAACCGATGGTCAGACTGAGAGAACTAACCAGACTATGGAAGATATGTTGAGGGCTTGTGCGATTGACTTTAAGGGTAGTTGGGAAGACCATCTAGACTTGATCGAATTTTCATACAACAATAGTTACCATGCAAGCATTAAGATGGCACCTTTTGAGGCACTATATGGGAGAAAGTGTAGAAGTCCCATTTGCTGGAATGATTTCAGTGAAAATATAGTTTTGGGAACAGAATTCATTGAGGAGACTGTCAGGAATGTAAAAATGATTCAGGCTAGAATTCAAGCCGCCCAGGATAGAGAGCTATGCTGATTTGAAAGGAAGAGATGATGAATTTGCAATAGGTGATAAAGTGTTCTTGAAAGTATCACCAACTAAGGGTGTGATGAGATTTGGGAAAAAGGGCAAGCTAAGTGCCAAGTATGTAGGCCCATATGAGATTCTGCAACGAATAGGGAAAGTAGCATACAAGTTAGCCTTGTCAATGGAGTTCGAAAAGATGCACGACGTGTTTCGCATTTCCCAACTGAAGCGCTATATCCCTGATGAGCGTCATATCTTAGAGCTTGAGAGAATCCAGATTGATAGTAGCCTCACATACGAAGAAAGGCCTGTGAAAATCCTTGATAGGAAAGTGCGTAGTACACGCAATAAAGACGTCAGCATTGTGAAAGTACTTTGGTCGAACCACGAGTACGAAGAGGCAACGTGGGAAGCCGAAGCTGAAATGAAGATCAAGTATCCAAAGTTATTTTCTGAGGTGAGTTACGAGGGCGTAACTCGTTTTCTTTAAGAGGGGTAGAATGCGATAGAAATTCGCGCTTTTTACCTATTTTAATGGTGTTTTTATGCATTTTATGCTTATTTTTAGCAACCTTTACATGATGATACAAGTAAATAGATTCTCCGCATAAGAAAATTTGTTCTTGAGTATTACAAGTAACGCTTAGTTGGCAAAAGAGTGCACAAGAGTGGCACAAAGTACTTCTACAATAAGAATAAGTTGAAAAGTTTGGAAAGATATGTGAATTTCCATGTCAAGTTTCGGGACGAAACTTCTTTTAAGAGGGGTAGATTGTAATCCCCCGTAATTTTATTATATTTTATTTATATATTTTAACGTATATTTAATATATTTAAATGTAATTTACGAATTTTAGAAATGAATATGTAATTAAAATATAATTATTTTATTACATTTTGAATATTTTAATGATTTATGAAATCAAAATTTATTTTTGAATTTTACGTTAAAACGAATTCAGATTTTGAAATCACGTTCGATTGAAATTAGAAAACAAGTACTAAACATTTTGGATTCATCAACCTAAATTCCTACTCCTAGCCCGATTGGGCAAAGCCCAAACCAATAAACCCAACAAATACTCCTTTCTCTCCTCTACTCTTACGTGAAACCAAAAGAAGAAAAAAAAAAGAGAAACCCTCCTACTGCAATTCACGCACAACTCAGCCATCTTTTTCGCCTTCACTACTCGCCGTCGTCCCAGCCGCCGACCACCACACACGGTAATCTCAGCCCTCTCCCTCCTCTTTCGATTCTCCTTCTTCCTCTGCTTTCGTTCCTCCCCTTCCCCTTTGTTTTGCGTGCTTCCCTTAATACTTTGCGTGTTCGCAGCAACCCCGTTCGCGCAGCAGCCACCGCACGCAACCACCGTGCCCAGCCCCTTGCCGCGAGCCACCACCGTCCGCCGGCGAACACTCACTCCTCCTCCTTGAATTGGTTACTTTCTTAAACCCTAAGTAACTAATTATTTTAAATTAAAGTTTGTTAATTTAGATTATGTTCTTGATATTAAATTTATGATTTTTATGGTTTGAACATGATTTTCAGATTTGGGTTGAGATTAAAAACGAATTAATTTTCAGTTTTGATTAATTAAAATTTAGTTAGGGCTTAATCATGATTTATTAGTTTGAATTATGTTTTCTTGAATTAAAGCTATGGGTTTTGTGATTTAAATTATAAATTTAAGATTATATGAATGTTATAATAAAGTTATTAATTTTCAGATTATCTAATGACATCGAAATATTGGTTTTGATGGTTTAAAGTATGAAATTCAAAGTTTTTATGATTATTAATCATGATAGGTTGAGTATGGATTGTTGAATTGGTTGTTTTGAGATACTAAGAACGTAGATTGACCTTGGTGAAGTTTTTAAATGAATTTATATTGCTGAAAATTTAGAGTACGATGTTTGCAAAAAGTTTTCAACGAATTTCAATCACTAGTTCAATAATTATGATGCTAGGAAAGCAAATGTTCAAGTTTTGATATTGAGGAAAATTCTAAATATGTTTAGGATGTATTTAGAATGCTTTATTGTGGTTGTCAATGATTAGAAATTGATTGAGATTACTTGTTGGATTGTTTAGGTGGAGAATTCTCTTTAGGCGACTTTTGAAAGTGTTAAAGTGGCCTATCAGTTTGTTTACACAAGGTACGTACATACCTGTGTGCTTGGAATGTGTGCTAATTGTTGAAACCATGTTGAATTGTTGATAAACTTGGTTATGTTGATATCGTTGATGAATTTAGTCAGGTTGAATATTGCATGTTTAATACTGTTGGTTAGACATATTGAACCTATATTGCATTTTGAGGATTATAGCATGTTAGTATGGATGATTGATACAAACATGTTTGATTGGGAACACTAGATTACTTTGTATATAATTCAGATCATTGGATTGTTGTTCCCTTTTAGCTTTTCACTACTTTATGAGGGCCGAGGACCTCATTTAGTAAGTTGAAACCTTATACCCATATACAGGGTTGATCAGTATTAAAGGAAAGATTGGAGTTAATTGGAATGAGTCTTATTTGATGCCTTTGTGATCACTTACTTAATTCCAAGATAAAAACAGTTGTAAATAAATGTGGATTGTATGCCTTATGTGATTGTTGAGTCATAGCAGGGTGTCAATTTGTAAATCATGTAAAGTGAAACTGAGTAGCAATAGCTTTAGACTGTGCACGTCTAAAGTGACGGACAAACATGAGTTGGGGTTCATGGTGGTAGCCCATGGCCTTTAATTCGGACCAGATTGATCACCGTGTCCTATTTTTATTCAAACGTTCCTCGATATCGCAGGTCACTGAGGTTACGGAGTCGCGCCCGTACCTCGTCTTCCTTAGTGAAGCCTCTAGCTAGAAAACTCGGTCCATTGTCTATTTCAACTAAAATAATATTATTGTTGTAAGTCTAGCCTAGTCTAGTCAAGTATGGTCGTCAAATTATCATGTTTTGTCTTCCCTTACTTATGTTCATTAGTATCATGTTAGGGTTCGTTTAATAGTATCATGTTAGGATTATTATTGTTTTAGTATGTAGTACTCAGCTTTGCTGATTACGTGCTTTGTTTGTGTGTGTTGATCATGGCTATGCCTTATTGATCCTGTGATGACCCATCTTTGGTGAGCAGTCACTAAGGATCAATAAGCGTTGCCCATCTACAGGTTTGAAGATGATGCATCATTGGGATCGGGATTAGAGAGCTTGTAGTTATATTTGCTTTATTAAGTGAATTGGTTTGTTAACTTAAATTTGAAATTTGTCGTACTATTCGTATTTCCTTATTTCAGTTAATTGGTTTTGGACCTAATATGTAATAAGATTATTTATGAACCTAAAAGTTAGTTTTATGTTTTCCGCTGCAAAATTCTGAATAAGCCGTTACGTTTTCACACGGGCGAAAATACTTTGATAATTCCCTACAGTTATATTTGAAAAGGGGTATTTTAGAAAATGGGAATTGTCGGGGTGTTACAATCTATTTCTATTTTAAAATTTTGAATAATATATATTAGTTAAATATTTATAGTAATGAGGATTCATTAGACCAAAAAAAAATTAGCTTAGTAGAAATTGTGAAAATCGGCAACTTTTAATTAAATCATTCACCAATTTAAAGATAACTCAATGTTAAGGGATTCAAACTTAAAATTACATTTCTAGATTTTTCGGCCGGGTATTTACTTTGGACACAATTTCTTGATTCATTCATCATTATTTATCATAAACAATGTAGTTATCAGACTTTAACAACATCCGACCCATTATTCATAAGTGTATCTTTAAAAACAAATTTGCCTGGTTACAGGAAAATGATGATATTTGAGTAATTTTCAAAAGCTATAACTTTTTCTTATCTTTTAGGGTTTGATAAGCTATCTTTAATATTACCTACTTAGTTTTTACGATGGAGATATACATTGCAGCATATGTGCGTAGTGTGGTCTTATTTATCGAGGGAGTGTGAATTCATTGTGACAAATTGTTTTTATTTTATATGATTAACATTGATCATATAACAGTAAATGGACCTCCTCAGGAGGCGAGGATATTGATGAGTTTTTTAATCTTCCGGTTAAAATGCTAACGGACATGTTTATATAGGACTCCTCTCAAATCCCAACTCAATATGCTTAGTAAGTACGAAGTAGTTAATAAAGAATCTTTCTACTCTCTTGATGAATCTTGAACATGTGTTGAGTAATTGCTCGACCTCAAAAAAGTGATTGGAATCCTTATTATTAAGGTCATTGAAACTACAATCACCACTTATTATGTAACACCCCGACCTCTAAATCACTTATTAAGCATACTTAGTAGCGGAAACATCATAATTCGGTCGGGACATTACCTGCCGTAACTCCCTCTTGGGAATTACAAGGCAACCATCATAATAATTACTATTAAACTCCAGAATTAACATAATAATCCTTTTTAATTCCTTAATAAAAGTACGTAACTTAATCAAGAATCTTTACTTAAACTTGTTACAACTTAACATTAACTTAGCTGAACTTTGTAATAGTGAAATCCTCGCCACTACTCGTTTCCGTGGTCCCCATCAGTACCTAAAACGGAAAACAAAACGGTGAGCCGAAGACTCAGTAATGAGTTACCCTAGCATCGTAACACCGTTTCAATTCATTTTATTTAATAAACAGGGAGAATAGAATATAGTAAAACATTTAATAAATCATCATTTCAGAAGCATCATCATTTCAGAAACATAATGTTAGAAACGTCATTTCAGAAACATCATTTCAGGAACATCATTTCAGGAACATTATTTCAGGAACATCATTTCATAAATCTTTCTCCTTTTAACAGTATTATTCAGGTCGTCAGGACTTTAAAGGAAACATGGTAGGACGTCTCCTACGAACAGGGGAAGCAAGTGCTTCATAACAGGGGGAGCTAGTGCTCCATAACAGGGGAAGCCAGTGCTTCATTTCAGGGGGAACCTTGGTTCCATATCAGGGGAAGCCAGTGCTTCTTATCAGGGGGGACCTTGGTTCCATATCAGCGGAAGCCAGCGCTTCTTATCAGGGGGAACCTTGGTTCCATATCAGGGGAAGCCAGTGCTTCTTATCAGGGGGAGCCTGGGCTCCATATCAGGGGAACTTGACCAGTTCTTACACTTTCATTTATCAAGTTTACATTTCTTTTAACGGGACATTAATCAGGAAAAATCTCATTCAATCAGGATAGTTAAATAAAACCATTAAATCTCGTTATTTCATAAAATCATTTCTTTCAGGAATAATAATTCATTAAATCAATACTTTGCATAAAGCTGCATTATCATAAATCAATTCAATCAAAACATACTTGTAATCCCGCAAATCATAAAACATCATTATAAAACATCAATCATTCATAACATCATTTATAAATACATTTCGAAGGGATTGCGGGTACTAGCAATAACCGTTACCTCAACCGTAGTTTTTATACTCCCTGTCTGATGGATCGTCTTTCCTGAGCCCCGAGTCCAATTTCTTTCAGAATATTAAATTATTGAATTAGTACTAAAACGATAAATAATCTAAAATTCATATTTTATAAATAACAAATTTTATAATTAACGAATTTTAATAAAAAAAATATAATTTCGAAATTTAATGAAAGTATTATTAATCGAAATTTCAATCAAAATATATTTTATATTCATAAACCGATTTTAATGAAAATATTCTTAAGTTCCTTTTTTTGTAAATTCAAGCTAGTAATTTTATTTCAGTAAAATCGATCATTAAACCTGAAAAATAATAAACCATTTTATTAGTAAATAATTATATATAATAAGAATTATTAAACGGATTTTTCATGAAATGACCCTGAGGTTTGCGTTAATGCACCAAATACCCCTAATGTTTCCCGAATGCACCAAATACCCTGACGTTTTAAAAAATAACATAAAATGCCCTTAATGAGCATTTTCCGTCCATTCCGTTAAGTCTCCGTTAGCGTGAATTTACTTTTTTGCCCTTATTCAACTATTTTCTCAATTAATCTTAACATTAACCCTTAATTGACTTAATTAAACACCTAAAAAAATAATTAAGTAAAATCTAAAAAAAATAAAAATTCATCCCATCAATCTTCATCTTTCTCTTTCCTCTTTCTTCGACCCATCACTTTCCTCAAAAATTTTCTCCTTTCTCTTTCCTCTTTCTTCGACCCATCACTCAACCTCCAACAATGGCATATCAACCAAATCAATTTGTAAATCCCCATTCATCCCATCAATCTTCATCTCTTCCTCACCGTCACTTTCCTTCGATTCCTTCATCCCTCCCAAAATAAAAAGCCACCATTTTCTCTCTCCTCGAGCTACAACAATGGTGGTCTCGATTTGAAAGAGAGAAATAAAAACCCACCTTCACTCGGCTCCCTGCCTCCACCTCCGCGCTGGCCGCAGCCACGCAGTAGCACCCCAACCACGCAACACCACCCTGCGCCGCCCAGGACTGAGTCGCGGTCCTCTTCTTCCTTCCTCATCGTGCTCACCTTCTCCCGCCCTCCCTGCTTCCTTCTCCTCCGCGATGGCCGCAGCCACGCAACACCACCCAGCCGGCATACCAAAATCAAACAGAAAATGATAAAAAAGAATCAAATTGCAAAATTGTGAGAAAAGGAGAGAGATTCTGAAACCCTAGCGAATTGGAGGCGTGAATTTGAAAAGATCAAGGGAGATTGATTGTGGAGGAAATTTAATTGCAAGTTGGAATTGCTTCTCCCTCAGATTTTTGAGAAGGAGTTCAAATCGATGTTCTGGGGGATTTATTTAGAATTTTTTTTCATTTGCCTTTTTTCTAAATTTCTGGGGATAATTGTTTCTGGGTTTGGGTATGAATTTGATGATTAGAATGATAAATGATAGGAACTTTTACTTTAATTGGTAGGCTTTGGAATTAGGTTGTAGAAATTCTCAATTAAGATGGGAGCATAAATGGAGGTTGGAAGAGAAACAGCTTATGGGAAGGAGAAAGACTTAAAAGAAAAGGAAAAAAATAAAAATAATTAATTAAAGTTAAAGAGTTAACGGAAAAGTTAACGGGATGGACGGAAAATGCTCGTTAATGGCATTTTGTGTTATTTTTTAAAACGTCAGGGATATTTGGTGCATTCGGGAAACATTAGGGGTATTTGGTGCATTAAAGCAAACCTCGGGGTCATTTCATGAAAAATCCGATTATTAAAACATAAAAATAATAGATTAGAAAATCTGAAATAGAAATTAGGGAGTTAAAAGACTTTACCAAAGCCCAAATAATAGTATTAGGCCAGCCTTTGTGTTGGGTTTATTAGAGCAAGGAAGCAAGAGTCATGAATTGGGTTTTTGGTTTCTGGAAAGTCGACCAAAGAGGGAAAGGGGTGCGAAACAGGGGAGGAGAGGAAGAGAGGCAGGGGTGGCTGGGCTCGGCGGGGCGGCGGCCTGGGTGTCGCAGCAACGCGAGACCGGGCCGGAGCGTGACGGTAGGGACACAGAGGTGGTGGTGGCCGAAGGGCGGCGCGTCGCGAAGGAGAGGGAGGACGAAAAAGGGGCGGAAAAGCAGGGGAGTTTGGGTGAGCTGGGCGGCTCCGGGAGGAGGTAGGGGCGGTTCTCCGGGAAATGTGGAGGCGGAGATGGGTCTAGGAGGGGTGGTCTGCGCGGTGGTTCAGCGAGGGGAGGGGGGTGAGAGTGCAAATCAGGGGAAGGGGAATATGAGGGAGAACGAGTACGAAAGGGGTGGTTCTGGGCGGTGGTTGGGTGGACGTGGTTGCTGGTGATTATCGGAGGGATAAGGTGGTGATGGTGGTGATGGTGGACGGTGGTAGCAGTGGATGCCGGTGGTAGTGGTGGTGGTTCGAATTTAAGGAAGAACAAGGGGAATTTATTTTCAGTTTTGTAATTTGATTTTGGTATTGAAATTCATCAGAAATTGAATGGAATTTGTAATTTAGGTTGGATTCTAGAAGGGGAAGGCCTTGGGGCTCAAGCAAATGAATGTGGACTGATTTGAGGGAAGGAGAGGAAGGATGGAATTCCTCCATCCTTTTCTACGTGGAGAGCAAAGGGAAGTAGAGAATTGGAATTTTGGCTCCTTAGGGGCATTTTAGTAATTTTCACTAGTTAGGCAAATTTCTGAATTTTAATTGCTATTTTAGGGAACTACTAAAAATACAAATGTTTAATTAAAATAATTTCCTATAAAAATATCGTTAACGGAAAATAAATTAAATTTTCGAATAAAATAAGTACACTTCGAAATTATTAAAAATTCGAAATAATTTATGAAATAATTAAGATTTAAAAAGTAGCTTAAGCTCGTAAATTTGGAATTAAATTATAAAATCTGAAAGATAATAAATCGTGCAAAAATATTAAAAATTCAAGCGACATAAAACTTCGTTAATTAAAATAAAGTTCGAAATTAGGATTTTAAAACGATTTTAGCTAAATAAAAATAATTAAGCATAATTAGTCGAGTTTTAAAAATTCGGGGTATTACATGCTTACCCCCTTAGAAAAAGTTTCGTCCTCGAAACTTGAAAATTTGATTTATAAAATGATTGTTGAAAATTGAAAACGCTCGAGTAAAAGTATGGTGTTTTATTTTAAAACCAAGATCTCACAATTTCAATTTTTACAATGTCTAGCCTTCATTCCGCCATCATCTTTTAGGACTTCGCTTCAACTCGAGAAAACTAGAATCGAAGAGTAAAGAATACAAAAGGGGCAAAATTATATATTGATCCTTAATCGTCATTAAGGTCAATTACATTCCGCCATCGTCTTTCGTATCTCCATTTTACTTCATAAAATAGGATCGAGGAGCAAAGAACATAAAGGGGCAAACTTGCTAGCATAGACTAGGCTCCCATTTTACTTGTGATATCTTGTTTGAAAATATTTTCTACCAAAAATAGTAACATTTAATGCAAAATTATAATTCTGAAAATATATGTATATATAATGAAAATAAATATTTATCTATCAATTGCAATACTCGAATAATTGTAAAAGTTATTTATTATCACAATCTCGTACTCTGAGCTCAGGAGAACTTCCATTGGAGACGACTTCCATGTATAACGATTAGTTATTACCAATACAATCATGTCAGCATAAACATAACCATAAAGCATATCATAGAGACACAATTCTTTGATTGAAAGTCTCACATTCAACATAAGCATAACATTCATATCATAATCATTTGATCTAACACACGAGTATGGTTGATTCATAACACGTTTACATAAAACATTGTGATTCATACATTATATCATTCGTAGGTGACTATTTGGAGATATTGCGTTTTCGTTCGCTCTTAAGCTTCTTTGCTGCAGTAATCTTGTCGTTGACTTTCTTTATTCGATTCGTTTTGATTTCATCCTCCGATCTTTTCTTCTACGTTGAGTAACTTCGTTGACTATGTTCGTTGCAGGGGTTCGATTCCAATCACGTTACAGGAATTACATTGTTAGACATGCGACTTCGTTATTTATCCTTAATATTTTAAGTCATGTAAATCTCGTGTTTTGTGGATAACGCTAAACCATCAAGTGTGCCTTTAACAGAAACAATCTAGCTCCTAGAAAACTCAGTTCAGACTACCTGGTTCTATGTCATTTTGTCGATTTTCTATTCTGAACTCCATTGCATTCCTCAATCATTCACAATTCACTTCGGGTTTCATAACATTCATTGACATCATCAACCTGATAGACAGAATTCTTGATAACTTATTTCAATGCTTTATACGCAAACTTAATTTCATGTCCTCACTATAAATCATACTTTTCCTCACAACATTTTTGCAAGATCTTACATTCTCTAGTTCAGCTTTTCTTTTATGGAGATAATCAAGCGTCCTTTCAGATAACTACACAAAACAATCCTTATAAATGATGCGGAAAGGTAAACCAAGAATACCATCAACCTTACTGAAAGACTAATTCTTGATAACTTCTTTTATAATTCTCAGAACTCCATGCATAAATTCAATTTTATCTTTTCACCATAAATCATATTCTTGCATAACTTTTTAAAGTTCTAGCTTAGCTTCCTTAACATATCTGAATACACACTTAGGTACCTACAATCACAAAACATTCATTATGAAGGGTGCGGGAAAGTAACTCATAAATCAATCATAACTTGAACGCTTTAAACCTTGAATAACCTTAATTTAATTGGTGATTCGCCACTTATAAAGATACAAACTCATGCTCTTTCGGTACTCTATCATTTAACCTTATTGACAGACTAATTCTTGATAGCTTATTTTGGTAAAATCCTCAAGATCTTATTCATGGGTCAACTCAACTGGGTCTGTTATCATAACTCATGTTGGGTTCATGACTTTTCTGTATAACTTCTTAGCTTCCTTAATATAGGCATATAAATCATTTCCTCGATAATAGACTTTAGTACTTATAAACATCAATATATTCGTCATGACTAACACGGAGAGGTAACCCTAGAATCAATATCATTCATAACTTGAACACTTTAAACCTAAAATAACCTCAACTTAATTAGTGATCCATCACTCATGAAATACATCCTTAGTCTCGTTTGGTACTATAATATTTATTCTATCCTTAAGATTTCCTAACCATAAAAATTCCTCAAAACAATTCATATCCACAAAATCTTTGAGTTCGAACCGTGCTTAACTTAACTTCTTCCAAGGAAATGCTTAAACTTTGCCTAGTCTATCTAGGGTAGAAAACTCATAACATGACATGTGACGATAAACATAAAGTTAGGGGAAGTTCGATTCTAAAGCGAGAGAGAGAAAATCAAAATAATATCAGCGTTGGCGTCATCTTTGTGCTTTATCATGTAATCTCTTACTTACGTTGACGGGCGTGATGTATTAAGAATTGTTGTTGTTTCGTTCATGATTGGTCGAGGTTGATGTTCCGGTATTCGTTGGGGGTGGTTTAGGACAATCTTTAACGAAATGATCTTTTCATCGACATCGATAACAAATTTTCGTTTTAGCACGATATTCGCTTCCATTCGTTAGAGAATTTCGAAAGTCTCGAGTAGTTGATCCATATGATTGATCTAGTCTTTTAAATTCCATCGAATTGGCTTGCGATCATAGATTGGTGGATTCGAAGACGAAAACTTCTTAAATAGTGACGCTTTTCCGTTCGCATTAGTGACTTTCGTTTTCCGAGAATCTTTGACCACTTTAGTTGACAACGTACTTGCAGCTCCTAATCGTTCCATCATCTCTTTGGGGTCTTCAATAGATTGGTCGTCATAGAAATCATCATAGGAAACATCATTGTGGGAGACGTCATCGTGAATGTTGCGCTTTGATGTGAGCTTCGTTCGTGGCATCGTTGGTAAGTTCGATAATCGATATTTCGCATAACATATTCAATCAAAAAAACATCAATAACATAAGAAATGAATCCCTTTTATCCCGTGCGTTCCTACGCTCACACTCATTTCATTTTAACTTGACTTGATTTTAACATATTCTTTTTAACTTATTCCTTAAAACTCTTTGCTTAAAGCCTATTGAATTCTACTATGCGCAAAACCCGTAAGATTTAGCACTTATGGTCCAGAACCTTTGCTCTGAATACCAAACTGTAACACCCCGACCTCTAAATCACTTATTAAGCATATTTAGCAGCGGAAACATCCTAATTCGGTCGGGACATTACCTGCTGTAACTCCCTCTTGGGAATTACAAGGCAACCATCATAATAATTACTATTAAACTCCAGAATTAACATAATAATCCTTTTTAATTCCTTAATAAAAGTACGTAACTTAATCAAGAATCTTTACTTAAACTTGTTACAACTTAACATTAACTTAGGTGAACTTTGTAATAGTGAAATCCTCGCCACTACTCGTTTCCGTGGTCCCCAGCAGTACCTAAAACGGAAAACAAAACGGTGAGCCGAAGACTCAGTAACGAGTTACCCTAGCATCGTAACATCGTTTCAATTCATTTTATTTAATAAACAGGGAGAATAGAATATAGTAAAACATTTAATAAATCATCATTTCAGAAGCATCATCATTTCAGAAACATAATGTTAGAAACGTCATTTCAGAAACATCATTTCAGGAACATCATTTCAGGAACATTATTTCAGGAACATTATTTCATTAATCTTTTTCCTTTTAACAGTATTATTCAGGTCGTCAGGACTTTACAGGAAACATGGTAGGACGTCTCCTACGAACAGGGGAAGCCAATGCTTCATAACAGGGGGAGCCAGTGCTCCATAACAGGGGAAGCCAGTGCTTCATTTCAGGGGGAACCTTGGTTCCATATCAGGGGAAGCCAGTGCTTCTTATCATGGGGATCCTTGGTTCCATATCAGGGGAAGCCAGTGCTTCTTATCAGGGGGAACCTTGGTTCCATATCAGGGGAAGCCAGTGCTTCTTATCAGGGGGAGCCTGGGCTCCATATCAGGGGAACTTGACCAGTTCTTACACTTTCATTTATCATGTTTACATTTCTTTTAACGGGACATTCATCAGGAAAAATCTCATTCAATCACGATAGTTCAATAAAACCATTAAATCTCGTTATTTCATAAAATCATTTCTTTCAGGAATAATAATTCATTAAATCAATACTTTGCATAAAGCTGCATTATCATAAATCAATTCAATCAAAACATACTTGTAATCCCGCAAATCATAAAACATCATTATAAAACATCAATCATTCATAACATCAATCATAAATACATTTCGAAGGGATTGCGGGTACTAGCAATAACCGTTACCTCAACCGTAGTTTTTATACTCCCTGTTTGATGGATCGTCCTTCCTGAGCCCCGAGTCCAATTTCTTCCAGAATATTAAATTATTGAATTAGTACTAAAACGGTAAATAATCTAAAATTCATATTTTATAAATAACAAATTTTATAATTAACGAATTTTAATAAAAAAAATATAATTTCGAAATTTAATGAAAGTATTATTAATCGAAATTTCAATCAAAATATATTTTATATTCATAAACCGATTTTAATGAAAATATTCTTAAGTTCCGTTTTTTCTAAATTCAAGCTAGTAATTTTATTTCAGTAAAATCGATCATTAAACCTGAAAATAATAAACCATTTTATTAGTAAATAATTATATATAATAAGAATTATTAAAACATAAAAATAATAGATTAGAAAATCTGAAATAGAAATTAGGGAGTTAAAAGACTTTACCAAAGCCCAAATAATAGTATTGGGTCAGCCTTTGTGTTGGGTTTATTAGAGCATGGAAGCAAGAGTCATGATTAGGTTTTTGGTTTCTGGAAAGTCGACCAAAGAGGGAAAGGGGTGCGAAACAGGGGAGGAGAGGAAGAGAGGCAGGGGTGGCTGGGCTCGGCGGGGCGGCGGCCTGGGTGTCGCAGCAGCGCGAGACCGCGCCGGAGCGTGACGGTAGGGAGACAGAGATGGTGGTGGCCGTAGGGCGGTGCGTCGCGAAGGAGAGGGAGGATGAAAAAGGGGCGGAAAAGCAGGGGCGTTTGGGTGAGCTGGGCGGTTCCGGGAGGAGGTAGGGGCGGTTCTCCGGGAAATATGGAGGCGGAGATGGGTCTAGGAGGGGTGGTCTGCGCGGTGGTTCAGCGAGGGGAGGGGGGTAAGAGTGCAAATCAGGGGAAGGGGAATATGAGGGAGAACGAGTATGAAAGGGGTGGTTCTGGGCGGTGGTTGGGTGGACGTGGTTGCTGGTGATTATCGGAGGGATAAGGTGGTGATGGTGGTGATGGTGGACGGTGGTAGCAGTGGATGCCAGTGGTGGTGGTGGTGGTTCGAATTTAAGGAAGAACAAGGGGAGTTTATTTTCAGTTTTGTAACTAGTATAGTACCCGTGCGATGCACGATTTATGATATGAATATTAAATTTGCATATATAAACTATAGTTATAGACAATTATCATCAAAATAGAGTTTATAAATAATCTTCTTATTAAGACTAATGATTAATAAATTTGTTACTGCCTCATTCCGTGTCTCATTCATTTAACAAATTCAATAAATAAAAATAAACATAAATAAGTTTACGTTCTTTCTTTTCACAACCCATGTCGAACATGAATTTATTATCATCAGCTTTTCACTTCGATAATCATACATGGGAAATGATAAATCCAAGAAAGAATTTCACTTCTTCCAAGGAAAACAATTTTTAAAAAATGTGGATTTTCTTGGAAGAAGTAAAATTTTCCTTGGATTTATCACTTCCCATCATACCTACATAATACTCCCCTATCATTTACATCATTACCCGATCATTCAACACCTACCCCACCATATACTTTATTTAGCAAGAGATAACTTCGAAGCGGGGTGGGGTTGGTCCCTGAACACCTATACCTGCCTAAAATTCTCGTCCACATGGCCGCCACCACGATAGGTACGGTACTCATCCTCATCATATTCCCCGTTTCGAGGGCGGAAAATAAAATTAACACCCGCCTTAAACCAAGTTCTAGACGGCTGGACCCGACATCAATTTTTGATAAGAGGGTCTTGAATTTTAAAACTCTAAGAGTATTTGACAATTTGGTTGTCTAATTACATTGTACTTTGGACACATATAGCTTATAGATATTCTCCTAATTAAACCTAATGATGGATAAATTTGTTATTGCCCCATTACGGCGTCTTATTTATTAAAAAATAAACAAATACGGGTACCTGGGCAAAATTATTTTCATTCTCACTTATCACATGTGTCAAACCTAGTCCTAGACGGCTTGACCTGACATTATTTCTTGTAAAAAGAGTTCTGAATTTTAGAACGCTATTCACAATTTGGTTGTCTGATTACACTATACTTTGGACATATATACCTTATAGATATTCTCCTAATTAAAATTAATGAGGGATAAATTTTTTTTGTTTCCTCATTTTGTGGCTTATTTATTAAAAATTCACAAATAAGAGTTCACAAACAAATTATTTTCATCTCCATTCATCATGTGTCAATCATAGTGTTATTTTCATCCACCATTCCCTTCAATAGTCATACCTACTTAATCATATATTTTATATTTACATCATTATCCGATCACTTATCACCTACTCCACTATTCACTTTATTCAGCTAGTCATGACTTTGAGGTTGGTCGGGGTCACCACACTCGTACTTGTCTAAAATCACATCCCTATCCCCGTCTCCCACGATAGAAAAGGTACTCATCCCTCACAATCTCTATCTTATCGGGTAAAAGATAAAACACATCCCCGATCTATCACCCACCCGCGTATCCACACTCTTCTAAAATCCACTCCTAGACTCAACATTTTTTTTGGTAAGAGAGCTTTGAATTTTAAAATTCTACTATAGAGTCTTTTACTATTCCATTATCTTATTAGAAATAATTGAGTAAGTAAACAAAACATTATAATATATGTACTCTCTCTGTTAAAATTTAATCATTTTAATATTCTTTTCATGGAGTTTTATGCGATAAGTTATTGTAAGCTTATATATTTTAATATAATATAAAAATAGGTATGCTAAGTGATAGTGAGATTTTTTTTATATAGATCGAATCAAGTATAAGAGAGGAAAATCAAAGAGCGACATAGCTCCACATCGATTTCCCTTATCCAAAGTTGTTCGCAAAGATTTTTCATTAGATTGTAATGTAAAATAAAGGCAAATATATTACACGTCAAATGATCAAAGACAAAGAAACTAAAAATATAAAATGAAACTAAAAATCTCTTAAATTGTTTAGATTAAGGAACTACTCCCTCCATTCCTTTTTGTTGTTCCCATTTTCTTTTTTGGCATTCCTATTTGTTGTACCCATACTAAATCTTTACTATTTTTAGCCATAGTTTTTTTACCAAATTACCCTAAGATTCCCCATTATTTACCAAAAAATCCTAAGATTCTACCCTTTTTCCATCCTCTTTTTCCCCACCACCCTTATTTAATTATTTTCCCATCCCCCATAACCCCACCCCACTACCCGTCTCTTTCACTCCTCTCACTTCTCTGATTTCTCTCTCTCTCTCTCTCTCTCTCTCTCTCTCTCTTCATTTTCTCTCTCTTCATTTTCTTACTCTCCCTCTCTCTCTTCATTTTCTTGCTCCGTTTCTCACTTCCTCTCACATTTTTCAGTCTCTCTCCTCCAAAATATCTCTCTGTTCTTTCATATTTGGGAGTGAGATCGCCGCCACCACCACAACTAAACCTCCGCCGCCGCCACCACCTTCCGTTAAAGTTGTAGAATACGGAAATATGGCTTTAGATGGTGAAATTCGACCATAAAAACTCTAGATCTAGAGTTTTCATGGTCGAATTTGACCTCTATATCCTTAAAATCATGAGTGATAGTGAGGATCAAGTGGTTATTAATTATTTTTTTATTTTTTGTCGAATTTTCTGGGTGGTTTTTGTAGAATTTTCGGTTGATTTTCGTCGATTTTTGGCTGAATTATTGGGTTGATTTTGGTCGATTTTTGGGTTAAATTTGGTCGAATTTGGTGGTTGATTTTGGGTTGAATTTGTTAGTATTTATGGATTGAATTTGGGTTGAAATTGTTCGCATTTCTGGGTTGGATTTGGGTTGAATTTTCCCCGATTTTTGGTTGAATTTATTCGATTTTCTGGGTTGAACTTGTTTGAATTTGGTTGAATTTGTTGTTCGATTTTCTGTGTTAAATTTGCTCGATTTTCTGGGTTTAATTTGGGTTGAACTTGTTCGCATTTCTGGGTTTAATTTGGTTTGATTTTGGTTGAATTTGGGTTAAATTCTGGGTTGATTTGCCGAATAAAATTTCTCCCATTTATCTTATTTCTTTAATATTTTCTCTTTCCTTACTTTATTTTAAACATATAATCTCTTACACCCAATCATTACTCATATCCCAATACAATCCAAGATTCAAATTTCTTTAAAACCACCCAACATTCCTTAGGGGAACAACAAAAAGGAATGGAGGGAGTATTAAATAAAAGGAATATTCCCATTGGCCAAGTATATTAAAGTCTACAAATTTGCCAAGAAATAGTCGATAAAAAAATTATATTGCATACGAAGTATTGTAATTAGGATACAATATTAGTTTCGTTAATATGCCAAGAAATATTTGATAGAAATATTATATTGCAAATTGTTATTACTAATTAGGGTACAATATCATTTTATTTTCTATAATTAAGATTTTGAGACTATTCTACATATATAATATAGATGATTTTCAACCGGATTATGAGTGTAAGAAAAAGATATGTGATATTCGATATGATAGGACAATTTTTCAATCGGATTGTTAGCGTAAGAAAAAGATATGGGATATTCGATATGACAGGACAATTTTTCTGAATTGGCTATCACTTAATACATTAATTATTAGAATAAAAAATAATTATAAAATTTAAACAAATTGACACTTTTCAACCTCAGAATGAGTGCTCTGTGTTTTATTAGAGTGTATAGATATATCATATATAGATACAGAATGGTAGATAAGTTGTTTGATATACCTTGGAAAAAGAGTCACTTTAACAAATAGTGATTGAGGAGGTAACAATTTTGTTACCATAGGGTTAAGAGAGGTAACAAATAGTGGTAGTGGATACCATTAATAAAGGTATTGTATTATCATACCTCTCATAGTCTCATACCAAACATTAGGTAATGGAAATAGTTAAATGTTTTTATTTTCATCCGTTAGAAATAATATACCAAACATGCTATAATTTTGTTTGAAAAGAGACAATATATAGGGGTAATAAAAAGAATCTTCCTTATCACCATAGTATTTAATTTTTATAGTTTTTTTATATCTATAACAAAGGTAAATCAGAGAGTGACATTTTGTGTGCTCCACATTAATTTCCTCTTTTTAGTATAATATATAGATGTAAATATAGATGCAAATGTGTAATTAATTAAGTAATCATCGATTATATGTGGTTAATTGTTGAGGTCCTGCTTGTGATAATTAATGAAATATCAGAACTTTGGGACTTGATTTTTAAAATTGGTTTCGAGATCTTATTGGTTGATTCTAATTTATAATGAATTCTGATTTAGTGGTTTTACATGCGAGTTACTGTCTATGGGATTTAGAAATCTGTATCTTTTTTGAAAATTATTTTATGTATAACTGAACTTCGATTTGCAATTAGGATTTGTGAAGCTCCTTGTACTTTACAGGTTGGAAGTAGATTTTGGAATGTATCGTACATTTTTTTTTTGAAGGTAAGATGAATTACCCTATCAGGTTGAAACCCCGCACGGATCAACCCATCCGGAATGTATCATATATAGAACACAACTCATTGGTCTTTCAATTATACATATTTTCTTATGAATATTTTATGAGTAAATATATGAATATGGTTAGATATTTACATAATACATGAATATTGTTAGATATTTACTCCGTACATAATACATGAATATTTCTAGGATAATTATTATTCACGGAATCTTTAAGATTTATAATTGAAATCAATATTATTTGTCGTGCATATTTTCCTTAAATAAGACAAACTAATTTTGAATAACAATATTAATTGTTATTTTAAGAGAGGCCAATCAATGAGTGACATTTGTCATCACCACATTGATTTCCTCTCTTTTAGTATAATATATAGATTTGATTTTGGTATTGAAATTCATCAGAAATTGAATGGAGTTTGTAATTTAGGTTGGATTCTAGAAGGGGAAGACCTTGGGGCTCAAGCAAATGAATGTGGACTGATTTGAGGGAAGGAGAGGAAGGATGGAATTCCTCCATTCTTTTCTACGTGGAGAGCAAAGGGAAGAAGACAATTGGAATTTTGGCTCCTTAGGGGCATTTTAGTAATTTTCACTAGTTAGGCAAATTTCTGAATTTTAATTGCTATTTTAGGGAACTACTAAAAATACAAATGTTTAATTAAAATAATTTCCTATAAAAATATCGTTAACGGAAAATAAATTAAATTTTCGAATAAAATAAGTACACTTCGAAATTATTAAAAATTCGAAATAATTTATGAAATAATTAAGATTTTAAAGTAGCTTAAGCTCGTAAATTTGGAATTAAATTATAAAATTTGAAAGATAATAAATCGTGCAAAAATATTAAAAATTCAAGCGACATAAAACTTCGTTAATTAAAATAAAGTTCGAAATTAGGATTTTAAAACGATTTTAGCTAAATAAAAATAATTAAGCATAATTAATCGAGTTTTAAAAATTCGGGGTATTACATATTATCAATAAGTACAATTGGCTTGCTTGTAAGAAACCTGACAATCTCTCGTTCTGTAGCAATCCAATGTGGAATCTGAAATTTAAAGGTAGGATCTTCATACTTTCATGTCCTCTCTACTGCCGTGGGATTAGTTTGAACACCATAGCTCAGCTTCTGTCGCAAAGGACCTAACCTGCATAAGCAATTATCGTTAAATATCCTTTAAATGTTATATACCTCTCACATACGATTATTCAAACTTGCATAAGCAATTATCGTTAAACATCCTTTAAATGTTAAGCATGATTCATCCAAAAACGTTTCGCTCATATACGTGTATATATACAAAAAGGTAGAAGAGAAATAGGATAAATTTTTATTGGAATCTATCTTTATCATATCTACCAATTTAATCATGGAAAGACTCTAATATTTTTTTTTAATTAAACCTAAAATATTATTTAATTATATGTGATGACGTGGAAATCCTACGTGGACGCTCTAAATTCTCTCCAAAAAAACTCCATATATATATATATATATATATATATATATATATATATATATATATATATATATATATATATATATATATATATATATATATATATACTCCTTCCGTCCCTTAATACTCGCACCGGTTTGATCGGTGTGGAGTTTAAGACATTTGAATTGACTTATCTTTATCTTATCTACCAATTTAATCATGGCAAGACTCTAATATTTTTTTTAAATAAACCTAAAATATTATTTAATTATATGTGATGACGTGAAAATCCTACGTGGACCCTCTAAATGCTCTAAAAAAAACTCCCCTTTATATATATAATTAGATTAGGTCCCGTGCACGCACGGATTTTGATCATTTTTTTCACAAAATATTTAACTGAATATCTCCCAAACTAATGCATAGTTATAACATTTTTAACATACTCGTTTAAATTTATTCATCTTATGTGCATATGTAAAATGTTAAGAGAAACTTTTGTGTGTGACCGCCTCACAGGAAAGACCGCGTTGTTGGCAGTCTTGCTGGCAGCCATGGTGGCGCATGTGCTGACGTCATCATGTATTTTTTCAAAAAAAAAAATTCAAATTTTTATTTTTTGATTTTTTTTTTCAGGCTTAACTAATTGGACTTCAGGCTTAACTAATTGCACTTCAAGCTTAACTAATTGGATTTCAGGCTTAATTTTTTTTTCGATTCGATTTTTTTTCAAAATTAAAATTTTTAATTTTTTTTTGGGTACTAACTAAACTAGTGTAAAACATAACTAAAAGTAATAAAATCATAACTAATTGAATTATAAAAACAAATAATTAAACTTATGAGTCGGATAGTTATTAATTTTAAACAAACTTATTGTTAACTAAAACTCATAAAATCTTAACTAATTAGTTGCAATACTTAACTAATTGATTTCAATGCTTAACTAATTGATTTCAGTGCTTAACTAATTGGTGCATAGCTTAACTAATTGGTTTCGCTGCATAACTAATTAGTGTCGTTGCTTAACTAATTGAATCTCAAACTTAACTAATTAGTTCTAGTGGTTAACTTAATAATCTAATGCATAACTAATTTCTTCCAGTGCTTCACTAATTAGTTTCATGGTTTAACAAATATGTTACATTACTTAACTAATTTAATACATTGCATAACTAATTGGTTCTGAAGCTTAACTTATTAGTTTCATTTTTAACTAATTGATTCAATTTCTTAACTAATTATTTTCAATGCTTCAAATTTTGTATCTTAACTAAAACTCTGAAATTCATTATCTGAAACTCAAAAATACATAACTAAAACTCAAAAAAACTTAACTAAAACCAAGAAAATCGTAACTTAAACTGTAAAATCATAACTAAAACTCGAAAAATCATAACTAAAAAGCCCTGAATGAAAACTCAAAAATACATAACTAAAACTCAAAAAACCTTAACTAAAACCAAAAAAATCGTGACTAAAACTTAAAAATTCATAACTAAAACATAGAAAATAAATCCAATTAACAATTCCACTAGGAAGACCATCGTCTCAGAATTATAACTAAAACTAAAACATAATTATTCTTAACTAAATATAAAAAAAAGTGTAACTAAAACATTACAATTCTTAACTAAAACTAAAACGAAACTAAAATGTTACATTATTTTTTTGGTTTCAGTGCTTCACTAATTAGTTGCATGGTTTAACTAATATGTTACATTACTTAACTAATTTATTACATTGCTTAACTAATTGGTTCTGAAGCTTAACTTATTAGTTTCATTTTTAACTAATTGATTCAATTTCTTAACTAATTATTTTCAATGCTTAAAATTTTGTATCTTAACTAAAACTCTGAAATTCATTATCTGAAACTCAAAAGTACATAACTAAAACTCAAAAAAACTTAACTAAAACCAAGAAAATCATAACTTAAACTGGTAAAATTATAACTAAAACTCGAAAAATCATAACTAAAAGCCCTGAATGAAAACTCAAAAATACATAACTAAAACTCAAAAAACCTTAACTAAAACCAAAAAAATCGTGACTAAAACTTAAAAATTCATAACTAAAACATAGAAAATAAATCAAACAATTCCACTAGGAAGACCATTGTCTCAGAATTATAACTAAAACTAAAACATAATTATTCTTAACTAAATACAAAAAAAGTGTAACTAAAACATTACAATTCTTAACTAAAACTAAAACGAAACTAAAACACCAGTATATTCGACCAACATCAACAACGGTCACAGTACTTCTAGCTACGAATCCTCATTCTGCAGCGATTCTATCACAACAATCGGCATCACACCGCAGCACCAACACTGCACAACCATTAGGCAGACCGTCGCCACCGCAAGTCCAACAACACCAACTCCGGCGTCATGTATCTTTGCTGAAAATTAAAATTAAAAATCTAAATCAGAAAGCCACGATGAACAGGAACTACAACATCAACGAAAAACCCTAGATATTGCGATTCAATTGAAATCGCCAAATTAAGCCCTTACTCACTCTAACAAATGAATATGAACTTCATCAATTCAATAGCAAAATAACCAATTACCTTTCCAGAGCCTAAGAATTCGGGAAAAATAGTAGCAGGAATCCGATTATCAAGAGCAATTTTGGTACGAATATCATTGGTGTTTCCTCAGCAACAAGCCGTCGACAAAGCCGTCACGGAAAACGGCAGAGCTTCGACGTTGACGGCGACAACGCTGTTCTTCTCCTTCCTTCGATCCACCGATCTGAACAACAAATCAACCCGATCTTGAAAAATCCTAAAAGAATTGTAGAAGAATGGAAGAGAGAGATGGAATATTTACCAAATGAGACAACGATTAGGAGGTGGAGAAAGGGGGCAGCGAGGTACGGATGGCGTCGACGATGAACCAATTGCGTGCACCGTTGCTCCTCCGTGGCGTCGAAAAGGAAGAGAATCACCGTTGCTCCTCCTGCATCTCGCGCTACTCGGAGGAACGGGAAGGAGCTCCGCCACCGCCTTCGTCAATTTTGATGAGAAGGTGATGGCGTTGAAGGAGAGAGAGACAGAGAGCTTTGGAGGAGAGAGAAAGCAATCAGGGTTTTCAAATGAAAATGGGAAGAAAATGTGTATTTATATTTTGATTAAAAAAATGGTTGATGAGTCACGCCACATCAGATGTTACGTGGCATATTGGCTGCCATCAAGGCGGTCTTTTTCGTAAGACCGCCTTATACAAAAATTTGTAAAATGTTAATGTGATAATTTGACCAAAATATTGAATGATATATTTCCATTATTAATATAGCGATTTGAGTAAGATATTATCAATTTAGAATAATTATTATTACGTCGTATTCATTATTGCTATAATTTATAAACTAAATTTTGTTTCCATACATAAATAGTTTATAAAAAAAGATAGAGAATAAAAATAAAATAAAACAGATACACTTTTTTAGGGAAGTGGTTTTTGGCGGGAAAAAATCGCATCAGGAATTGACACATGTCATTCCTGGTGTCTCTTTTAGTATATAGTATATAGTATACTACCTCCGTCTCTTTTTGTTCTTTACATTTTCCTTTTGGGTGGTCTCAAAATGTTCTTTACATTTCCTTTTATATTATCACATAAATGATTTAATATTCTATTAAAATTTGTGTCCACTCATTATATTAACCAATTAAATCCATTATATTAATCAATTAAATCCATTATATTAATCAATTAAATCCATTAGAGCATCTCCAATGGTTGTAGCTAGGGACTAGCTTGAAATTTATAAAAGTTTAAAGCTAATAGCTAAACCATTGGAGTGAAAATAACAAATTAGCTTTGCCAAGCAAATTAGCTTAAACAAGCTAATTTGCTTGACAACTAGCTCTCAAAATTGCCAAATAATTAATTGACAAGTGGACAAGTGGAATAAATTTAAATAACAAGCTAGTTGCTAGCCATTGGGGCACAAATTAGCTAGACAATAAAATAGCTTGAAATCTTATGTGGTATAATAAGCTAATTGTCAAATTAGCTTACCATTGTGGATGCTCTTAAGCCATTTAGTTCCTTACACTTTTCCATAGGGACATTAACTTTTTCTCATTTTTCCAATATCAAAATTTTGATAAGACTGAAAACATTATAATTAAACGTAATTTTCCTCGTTTACATGAAAAACTTATAAGAATCTCAATGCACATTAATTAGTCGTTAAAACGCGTGTAAAATACCAAACGTAAAAAACGAAAAGAAACAGAGGGGGTAATAGATATACTTCCTCCATTTTTTAATAATTGCACCATCTTGATTTTGTTACTATTCACGCATTCTTATATAATTGTTTTTTTCTGATTTATATATAAGGAAAAATATATTCATGTGAGATCTTGTTAAATTCGTCTCGAAATGTACTTTCAAATTATCAAATTTTTATAATTTGTAAAAATGTATAATGAGAGATATTAGTGGTTAAAATAATGCATTGGCAAGCGTAAAATCACAGATGGTGCAATTAAAAAAAAAAATGGAGGAAGTATTAGATTTTATTCATTTAAAGCTCAAATTTTAAATGATACGGAATAAGTTTATTTTATTTTCCAAATTTGGAAATATGATGCGGCATCGTGCGCTCAAATATCGAGGAGCCTAAAACTCTCGAGTTTAAGATCTAAACATTGCTTAGTCTTTGTTGTATCCTTGTTTTTAGATGAAAAAAAACAAGAAATAAAAGCGAGATTACGACGTAGACGGCACTCATTCATTAATGAAGCATCGTCATGGATTAATGAGTCAGGTGGGATGATCCTACAACCTCGTCACAAGAAATCTTTACACTTTTTTTATTCTGTTTCTGGAAACTAATACACGAATATAATTCTTCCCAAATTTCTTCATTTACAACCCAACAACACTCCCTGTCTAAGTGAGTGAATGAGTGTGATTTAAACTCTAATTATTGTTGTTTCATTCTGATTAATCATACTAATTTTGTTTTTATTTTGTATGATCAAATTTCCCAGAAAATTGAAACGTGAATGAATGATATTGTAACAATTGGTGGAAATTTTGGGAGGACAACACGAAGATGAACGTTGCAGTGGGTGTTCGGGCAGCAATTCCAGTTGGGTCACCCCTCGTTTCAGCCAAAAGGGTAATTAATTCAATATTATTCCTTAACGGGTTTAATTTCTTGTTTAAATTTGATGGAAAATGACAAATTTTGTTGAATGAATGAATGATTCTGTAGTTTCTGACAGTAATTTCAAATGGGTACTTTTCGAATTCTTTAAAATTGTTGTTTATTTCATTTTATTTGGCATTGTGTTTGTGTTTGGATGGAAACTGGGTAGTATTGTTGAACTTTTGATGGAGTTTTATTGGATAATATTTTTCTTTTGGGGGAATGTGATGGTTAGAAATTGCAATGTACTGGTAAATGTTGATATAATTTGCTGGGGAAAAGGCGGGTATGATGATTGATGAATGATATAGTTAGAAATTTGAATTGTGGGTTTAAAGTCAATCAGTACTCACAATTTTCGTCTAAAAAGGGTTTGAATTAAATTGGTTGCCAATGAAAATGCTAAATTCATGCAGACTTGGGCAGTGAATTGTTTTGCATTCTTTGTTTACTGTATGTAATTGAGAATGAAATCGAATAAATAACTGGTTTCTCTTGATATTTCGGGACTTGAATGGCCTTCGAATGGTCGGTTGTTAATGCATTGATGGCTGGGAAATGGGGATACACAGATGATAGCTTCAAACATCAATTTTTTAATTTAATTTTGGTACCAGTCTTTCAGTTGAAAGAATGACAAGTGAGATCTTGTTTGACAAAACAAAAATGGGTTTTTATCCTTTCCAATTACTTGTTCTCAATTGAATTGGTATATCGCCGTAATGAATGGTTTTTTAGTTGGAATTTTATGCAAGGGGATGACAGATATTGCCCTTTTGTTTAGCATTTTAAGCTTCTATGTTATTTGCATTGCTGCTGGGTGTCTACAGCACTAACTAACAAGTAATAGAAAGAATTGGATCTGGCTGAAAGTGTGAACTTGAAATCAGTTTCGATATCTTGGATCAAGTTGTTTGACATGCACTCTAGCTGTTGGTGCATAGATAATATGGTCGGCATTTTTGTATGAGAAATTGCAGAGCAAATAGAAAAGTGAGATGATTGAAGAAACGCTTTATTATATTGCAATCATCAAAAATATTATTACCCCTCTACACCCCCCCCCCCCCCCTCCCCTTCCCCAATGACCATCAAATTAGCAGCCTGGATTGAAATATCCCTCCTTTCGTTATTTTATTTGCACTTATTTGTGCAGATCGTCATTCACAGATGCCAAACTCTCTTAGACTTCAATTCCTTGTGGAGATGAACCTTGATGACTTAGAAACACTTCACCATGAATCTGATGTTACATTTGAGTATATTGTTTCTCCGTTCGTTTTATTTCTTTTCATTTTCCTGACTAAAAACTTAATGCTCTTGCACTGATTTGAGTGAAATTCTTGTCCTTGTTTTAACCTGATAATTACAATTGTAAAAGTTCATGGTATTCTTTTTTTCATACTGTCGTTCTTATTTTCTTATAACTGCAATTCATAACTACTGGGATGTTGTTGTTGGTTGTTTTACTAACACCTGCTAGCTGATTTTACAGGGCTCAACAAGCAAAGAATTTATTTTGACACAGCCATCAGCACTGAACGGCAGCTCAACAAATTTGCCAAGACGCAATTCCCTGCATTCTAAGTCAAAAGTCTACATAGTACAGAGAGTACGTGTTCATATCTGAAATGCAGTATGTTGTGATCCTATGAATGATTTATGATGCTAGGAATAATATATGTACTTAGGTGGTTGAAGAGGTTACTGAAACAACTTTGCATTTACATTGTCGAAATGCTCATTAATATTTTGCTCAACTGAGTAGTGTTGAAAACTTGATGGTTTTTCTAAATTAAATGCCCGAATATTTCCTGTAAACCCTCACTGCACTGGAAATCTATCTAGATGGTAATAGCCGTAATCTGTTCTCTTTAACAGGTGAAGCACTGTTCTACTATTTCGGCCACTTCGACTGAAAGCAGTCAAACAATGGAAAATGCTGAAGTAGGTACAGAGAATCTGGGAATCCTGGGTGTGGATTCATCTCTGGAACCCTACACAGATCATTTCAGATATAGAGTTCAGAAATTTTTGGATCAAGCTCAGCTCATTGAGAAATACGAAGGCGGCCTCGAGCAATTTTCCCAAGGTGATATTTTGTATCGGCACTGACACTATCCCACTAAAACCTTTTGTGCCACCATTGGCACACTGTAGCTTGGCATGAGAGATTATTACTTTTTCCAAATTGTTTATGCTAAATGGTTGTTTGTATAGGATACTTAAAATTTGGATTCAATCGAGAAGAAGGGAGCATTCTCTATCGGGAATGGGCTCCTGCTGCTCAGTAAGTTTTATTGGGCTTAAACAATTTTCATATGATTCATGCAGAGATTTCTGTTGTTTTTAAATCACTGAGCTGTCATCATTTTTCCCACTGATCTAGGGAGGCCCAGCTTATTGGAGACTTCAATGGGTGGGATGGTTCCAACTACAAAATGGAAAAGAACCAGTTTGGTGTTTGGAGCATTAGAATACCGGATTCTGGTGGAAAATCCGCTATTTCTCACAATTCAAGAGTCAAAATTAGGTTTAAGCATGGAAATGGAATTTGGGTTGACCGAATTCCAGCATGGATCAAATATGCCACAGTGGATCCCACGAGGTTTGCAGCACCATATGATGGCGTATACTGGGAGCCTCCTCCTGAAGAAAGGTACTGATGAATGATAATATCCACGCAGAACTGCTTTTTCTTATTGGATTTTGAATTTGCTAACTCAGTTTATTTTTGACGATGCAAGCTACCAATTTCAGTATCCTCGTCCTCCGAAGCCAAAGGCTCCCCGGATTTATGAGGCTCATGTTGGAATGAGTAGCTCAGAGCCTCGAATAAATTCATATAGGGAATTTGCAGATGATGTTTTGCCTCGCATTAAAGCAAACAATTACAATACAGTGCAGCTGATGGCCGTGATGGAGCATTCCTACTATGCTTCTTTTGGATATCATGTGACAAACTTCTTTGCAGTGAGCAGTAGATCTGGAAACCCTGAGGATCTCAAGTATCTGATTGACAAGGCTCACAGCTTAGGTTTAAGAGTACTGATGGATGTTGTTCACAGCCATGCTAGCAATAATGTCACTGATGGTTTGAATGGTTTCGATGTTGGCCAAAGTTCACAGGATTCCTACTTCCATAATGGAGACCGTGGTTATCATAAGCTATGGGATAGTAGGCTGTTCAATTATGCAAACTGGGAAGTTCTTCGATTCCTCCTATCTAACGTAAGGTGGTGGCTCGAAGAGTACAGATTTGATGGTTTTCGTTTCGATGGAGTAACCTCCATGCTATATCACCATCATGGAATTAACATGGGGTTTTCAGGAAACTATAACGAGTATTTCAGTGAGGCAACCGATGTTGACGCTGTGGTTTATCTGATGCTAGCCAATCGTTTGATATACAACATTTTTCCTGATGCTTCAGTGATCGCAGAGGATGTATCTGGTATGCCTGGATTATGTCGCCCTGTTTCTGAAGGGGGTGTTGGGTTTGACTATCGACTTGCAATGGCTATTCCTGACAAGTGGATTGACTACTTGAAAAATAAGAAGGATGATGAATGGTCCATGAATGAAATCATGCTAAGCTTGACCAATAGAAGATACACTGAGAAGTGTGTAGCATATGCAGAAAGTCATGATCAGGTCCAAGTTCTTCCTTTTGTAGAATGTCTTCCTCTTTACAGTTTGTTCTGTTCAAATATTATTGTCTTGAAAATATTCTTCACGTCTTTTCATGATTCAAGAATTAAAGAGAAAAGTACTTCCTCTTAAATTTTGAATCACCAAATATGGGAGAAGAGGGCATAATACCTAGTATGTGTTTGTTGTAAAAGATTAATTTACTTTTTCCTTTTGTTTCCTTATATTCATAACATGAGGAAGAACAAAAACAAAAGAATGGAGTATCCTTTAATTAATATGTCCCATTATTCTAATGTCTCTTGCTGCAGGGCATTGTTGGTGATAAAACGATGGCTTTTTTGCTAATGGACCAAGAAATGTATACTGGAATGTCTTGCCTGACAGAAGCTTCTCCAGTAGTTGAAAGAGGGATTGCAATGCATAAGGTTAGTTTTCTTTCCTTGTTACTTTGTTTTACTTTATTTTTTTATCAAGCAATTTTTTACTTGAATTGCTTATGTGGAAAGTTAGAATCTATATATTATTTTGATGCTAATTATCATTTAACTGTTCTACAGATGATTCATTTTATAACAATGGCCCTTGGAGGGGAAGGTTACCTGAACTTCATGGGTAATGAGGTAAACATTTGTTTCTAAGTTCTTTTTAGATTGTTGATTCTTAGGGATCCTAGGTTTTTTCTACAAGGTATTGGGATGTCTGGAGAGATAAAACCTACACACCTTCTACAATGTACCAAACACATATTTAAGTTGCTTCAATTAACATGTGTAATATTTTTGCACAAGTAATCTATTTGGTGGTTACATTAGTCTTCATTGGTTGTAATGCTCTTTCTATTGATGACTAGTTTGGACATCCCGAATGGATTGATTTCCCTAGAGAAGGCAATGGTTGGAGTTACGATATGTGCAGACGTCAATGGAACCTGATTGATACAGATCACCTGAGATACAAGGTAAAAACACACTCATAAAAAAAAAAAATCATTTTGCCATTTTGATCCAGTCAAGCACACAACTCTGATCAGTGCTCTTTAGTGCTTTAGAGTTTAGACATATGACATGAGATGTGGCTGGTGGTTTACTTTCTGAGTTTCTGATTTCGCTGGCATCAAATCTTCTTATTAATTAGAACAAGTTCTTAATCTCAATATCTGGTTTTCTTCTGTCCAGTTCCTGAATGCCTTCAATTGTGCCATGAACTTGTTAGATGAGAAATTTTCATTTCTCTCCTCATCAAAGCAGATTGTTAGCAGTACAAATGAAGAAGACAAGGTATGGGTAATTTCAAGCATTGTTTTTGGAGATCCCATGCAACTTTTTAGTTGAAGTCTATGCCAATCATCAGTTTAGTGTAAATCACAGTGAGAGTACTCACATCTTTGTTACAGGTTATTGTGTTTGAAAGAGGCGATTTGGTGTTTGTCTTCAACTTCCATCCAGAAAATACATACGAAGGGTAAACAAGTTTTTCGTGACCTTCATGTCTTGAGCATATTGATCCTTTTTATCATATGTGGCATTACTCTTCGATAACTTAGTTTGATTTTCCCATAAATTTCCTTTTCAATAATTTTCACATGTACTATTCTCCACACGCAGTTACAAAATTGGGTGTGATCTGCCTGGGAAGTATCGTGTTGCACTTGATAGTGATGCTTTGGAATTCGGTGGAAGAGGAAGGGTAAGGACTAAGGATTTAGTCTTAGAAGCCTTAATTTTGTAGACTTTCTCAAACAAGAATTCATATTCCTTTATGATTCAAAATAAAATTTCAACTTGTGGTTGACCAATAAATAATGTGCAATTTTGCATCTACTTATGGTATATTGTTTGTATGGTTAGGTGGGTCATGACGTTGATCATTTCACAAATCCTGAAGGAATACCAGGAGTTCCTGAGACAAATTTCAACAACCGTCCTAATTCCTTCAAAATCCTATCACCAGCTCGTACATGTGTGGTACGTGTCTACTCTTAATACTCTCACTTGATAGGATGAAAAGAAACATGAGACACCATAGATTTGTTTACCATATGTTTTGGTTCCATAGGCATATTACAGAGTAGAAGACTATCCAGAAGAAGGTGTTGCAAAAAATGCTACTGTTGCTGCTGATATTCCAGAAGGAGAAGAGGGGGATGAAGGTGAAGGTGTTAGCCCCACGCTCAAAGAACCAGCCCCTGCTGAAGGGAATGGTAGTCCAAGCATAGAGGTTATCCCATCAACAGACAAGGTCGTGGTCGGTATACAACCCAGTAACACAGAATTAAATCCCTTCACAGCTACTGACTTTAAAGTCAATGTACCTTTTCTGTCATCCTTGCCCTTCGCTTTTGTTCGCGGATATCTGTTAGCGTAAATAAGTAGCTAGGCTGCTTACAAGTCTACGTAAGTTGCAGTTCGATAATGTATGAATAAATCAAATCAAAGAATTTTGTTACCAATATGTAAATGTATTACAAGGTTATTATGACCAAGAGTCAAGGCGCTTACAAGCTTGAATTGGAAGGGTGATGAAAATGATCACACTACGAGGTGCTTCCTGAGGTTTGAAAAGTGCAGTTCGGGATGGTGCATCTCAAAAGATTGAGGTTTATTATGGTTGTTAGACCACTCTCACTAGTTCGGGATGACCGTTTTGAAAAAGGAATAAAACTCTGATTGGCTAATCAAATAATGGGACACGTGTCATGCAGGGAATGGGTGATGAAATGTAGTGGTTTATTTATTTTGGAATGTAGCTGTTGGAAAACTAAGTAAACGGTAACATCATGTTGGTAATCACGTGAATGCTTCAAATTTCAAGAGAAATTGGTCAGTGGTGGGGCCCAATTTCTGGCGAGATTTTCGGCCAAAAATGCATGCCTCGCATTCTTTTTTTCGTTTCCTCGTGGGCAATAATTGTCTTCCCCATTGATGTGGTCTGTTATTATTTTTTTTCCTCATCCTTTTTTGCTCGTGAGCAAATTTTCTCCCCATTGATGGGAGTGCTCTTAGGAGCCATTTAAAGTTTGACCGGCCGACCCTTATTAGAGTAAAATTGGCTTAACCCAGTAACATCTAGCTGGGCCAGGGGCAGCCAGTAATCTGAATTGAATAATAAATTATAATGATGTGCAAATTGGATCATATAGGTGTATGTGGAATGCTCTCATGCACTTGGTTCACAACGATATTAAAAAGAAACAAAACAAGGGTCCAACATTATATATCGACCCCCAAAAGAGCATAGGCCTAAGCTTGAAAAAAATAGGACTCTAATAAAACAAGATATGATTACGAGAACATATTCAGAAATTCGTAAGAACATATAATTTACTAGCAACTCAAAAAAAATTTATGAGCAATAATGATCGATGATAACTTAAAGATAATATTTGATGACTAGGCAAGGGTATAGGAGGGAGTGTTAGTCAAACAAACCAAACTTATAAGGTAGTAAAATATAATTTTCTTTTTAAAAGGTAACAATTACCAGGTTCTGGTGAGAACCTCCCTTAAGATGAGAACCTTCTTATAATGAGAACCTTTGTGAACCGTTAGATTTAGGTGAAACGAACGGTTGAGATCGTATGTCGCAAATTAAATGCGCGTTCTTTTCAATCTCCTGATTGAGCAAGCTGACATTTTCTCTCTCTACAACCCTCATTCCACTCACTCACTCACGTTCGTTTCTCTCTCCTCACACAAATTCAAATGCAATCGTCTCTCTCTTCAAAAACCGCCAATTATATCCTAATTTCACGAAGGTCCAAAGATTTTGAGATACTTTTATCTAATTATTTCAATTTTGTTCCTTTGATAATGTCGAATTTGCTCGATGTTTTGCGATATTTGCTCGAAATTCTCTGATTTTTGCTCGAGTTTATGCGATTTTTGCTTAACTTCTGCGGTTTTTGCTCGAGTTTTTGCAAATTACACCACATCATTTTAATCCTAATGTTTTGAAGAATTTGCAGCTTGAACTTTCTGGTGCCAGAGCTTTGATGTTTCCGGCGACTGAAATACTGAGGTTATTTCTCTCTCCTCCCTTTTTTTCCAGAACTTTTCATGTTTTGTTCTTAATTTTTTGAAATTTTTTGCGTAATTTTTTGTTGTGAAAATTTGCTGTGTAAATTTGCTTTGTTTAATTTTATCTGTTTATTTATTTTAACAGGAAAAATGATCAAATGTAACCTAATTTTTGTTTACTTTTGAAGATATTAAGTTTACCTTTGAAATAATGCTTTGTTTACTTTTGAAAACTGAGATGATCTAATTTTTAGGGTAGAATATTTTTGTTTTTAGACCTTAATTGATGATTTTGCTGAGAATAATTGATCCTAGATTTTAGGTTTTCTATTTTTAGCCCTTGAGCTCTTCACATTGAAACTGAAAAAAGTAACTAGAAATGATATCCAAAGTAAACAAAATATAACTCTGGACCATGTTAACATAATACTTAAAAGAACTCAAGGGTTTTTAAGTTGCAGCCTACAGATTTTCCAACTTGACAGCACCTATTAAATACAGTAGCACCAATTCAGTAGTTTTGTTTCTCTAGACTTATCAGTAAACTAGTTTTGCGAGACCGCGTTACTTGTTACTGGTTAGTTCAGTTTTTCTTAGGAGCCCAAATGCAATTGTCAGCCTTTCACTATGTAATCTAATACTGCTGGGTGTGCTGGAGAGGCACTTGCTTGAACAGAAGTTGACCTGATTGCGCTCTTAATTGAGGGTGATGCTGGTGTTGGTTACAAAATGAAAGTAACCAAATTGACTTAAAGTAAACTTAACCTCTCTAATAGTAAACTCAATCCCCTCTAAAAGTAAACAAAAAATATCTCATGAGTATTCTTTTCTCTTATTTTAAAAATTAGAACGAAACTTGGTAATAGTAAATCAATTATGCTCATAAGTAAACTCGTGAGCCTGGTTTCCGGGTTCTAAACTTGCAGTCCGTCTTAGTGTGTTGCGTTTGGGTTGTTGTTGTTGCTGGTTGTTAGTCAGTTAGGGGTTGCTATATTATAGATTTGAAGTAAATGAAAATTGTAAAAAAGTAAACTGAATATCTACTCTCTTTAAAAGAAAACTAAATCCGTAATTATTTCGTGATTTCAGTCAACGATATAGGTAAATTTCCAGATTTTTAATTTCTGTACCTTTTGTCTTTGAGCTTTACATATTGCTTGAATACAATGTATAGTTCTCATACGATTATCTGATTGAATTTATGATCGGTTTTGAGTTTTATAGAAGTGAATCAGTTAGCTACATTACATGTGTTAAAGTAAACAAAAATGTTGCAAAAGTAAACTAAATCTCTAGATTTTTAGGCCTTTTAATAGTGGTTTCTCTGTACACATATTTTGTTGAAGTTGTATTATTTGTATCTACAGTTTCTAACATTAGAAGATTCTTACAAGATTCTAACAATATTAGGCCTTACCAAATTTTATTTCAAAAAGTAAATTACTTAGCCTGAAAAGTAAATAATTAATTTGTAAAAGTAGATTAATTAAACTAGCCTAAAAGTAAATATTCTAAAGGATATAAGAGTCTGTAAGTATTCGAAAAGTAAATATTCTAGCTGATCTATTTGGTATATCGTTACTACAATCATGTTCTGGGGTCATAAAAGGGCATTTTGGTGGGAGGAATATAGGTGTGGCTGTCATCAGCCTTGCTGGTGCTAAATCGAGTTCAGTAGACATTGAAACAGGTTTGGCAGTTGTTGCAGTGAGTTGGACAAGAGTTGAAGCAAGTTTGGCAGGTGTCTCGTGAATTTTGACTAAGCTAATGGAAGATTCATTTAACTCAAAAGTAAAGCAAAAACTGAAAAAGGTAAATAGAAATGATCCAAAGTAAACAAAATACTCCCCACACCAGTATGTTCAAACAAATTATGATAAATCAGTATGATGTTCCTGTTTCTTGTCATGGTCTCTATCCAATTGAAGCACCCACCTAAACACTTGTCCCCTCTCCTATATTTTGTGCTTCACTTATTGCAATGTTACTCCAACTTACTTCTGTCAGATCAGATACAAAGCTATCTGACTGCAAGAAGTGCATATCAAAGTGTCGGTGCAACTGTGCTGTGTAGATCGATTACCCTATTTTTGTATCTTTCCGGCTTTCCCCCTTATCTACTAAGACACCAAAAAAAGCAGTTCAGGTGTAGCCTATGGGATTTACTTTTTTAATTATTTATCTACTTTAAAAATGTGATGCAACTTGAGATTTTGTTTATGTGAATTACTTTAAATCAGTTCCATTTACTTTAAAATTAGTTCCATTTACTTTTTAGAGTTCATTGTATACTTTTTTTTTTATATAATTATGTTGATATAGGCTGTTGTAAGTTGGGGATTGGTGTGGCTCAGATGAGCACCTAGTTCTTGGTATAGATCCTTAGTATGAACATGGTATACTTCAGATCAAATGCATTCTACGTAGAATCTTGGCATTGGGCTTTCGTTATAAGGTTCGTTGCACTTCTGTGCTCAGGTTATTGATAATATGATTAGATGATAGAAAAGGCAGGTTCTGGCTGAAGTTGTCTTTTTTTGTTGTCTTAGTAGACCAAAGTTGACTCACTGACTTTGGTGCAAGATTTACCCCTGTATCTATCAGGTATAAGCTCTTGATCCCTAATGAATATTGACATGCTAGGGTTTGGAGCATGTATGGCGTGATGTCATTTGGAGTTGAGTATTTGGTTAGTAAATGTGCTTAAACCTATTAACTCAACTGGTAGAGCACTATGCATATGCATAGGGGATGTAGGTTCGATTCCTACATAGGTTGTTTCTTAGAGTAAACTTTAAAATAAAAAAATAAAAAAGATTAAAAGTAAATACAAGAAACTAAAAAGTAAATTGAAATACCTCAAAAGTAAATCATAATAACTAAAAACTAAATCAAAATATATATATAAAGTACACGTATAATTATTACTTTTGTTCAATTTTTTTTTGACGGTTACTTTTGTTCAGTATAGGAGTAAATAAACTACTCGTAGAAGTAGTTATAACTGATTCAAAAGTAAAATAATTATCAAATAGGAGAGCTCACATCATATGCGGAGTACTAAATATTGCCTATGTAGGATTCGAACCTACATCATTGTGCAATGCACAAAGCTCTACCAATTTAGCTAATAGGCTACAATAAGGAAATTATGTGGTGATTTGACACAAACAGATAAAGTAACTGAATTGAGCGAAAGTAAACTAAATATCTCCAAAAGTAGACTAAATCCCTCTAATGTAAACAAAATAATAATGAAACTATTATAATTTTTTTCTTAAATATTTTCTTAAAAACTAATAGCTCAAATTGACCATGAACTGCTCAAAAGCAGACAACAGTAAGCAGAAAATACAAACATGTACCGACCTGCTACAAAATTCAAACTTGAAAAGTTGACTTCAGCTTCGAACATCATGCATCAGGTCTGCAACAACTAGCTACTGCCAACAGACCTGCACAACCAGCAGAACTGAACGTGGGTGCCTAGCTGGTCAGAACAAACGCTGCCTCTACTAGAACTAAAATCGCGTTTGCAAACAAGACTGCTACAACATAGAGAAGAACATAAAAAAATTCAGAAGTAAATAATATGACAGTCAGTTGGTGCGGATGTCTGTTATGTTCAACGTTGATATGCACAATGTTGTTTTTCTATTGGTGCTGCTGATCTGCACCAACAGGCAAAACAAAACAAAAAAAGTAAACGCTATAAACTCAAAAGTAAATAAAGTAAACTAAAAGGTAAATTTGAAAAACTCAAAAGTAAAATATTACTAACTCTATAAACATGAGACGTTATATCCTATCTATATTATCATAAGAATAACATCATTTGGGGACATAACATGACGCCTTAGTTTGAAGTTTGTTCACGGTATTGAGGTTTTCAAGGATAGTATATAAGGTCAAAGTAAAGGTTTTCCAATTAAAAGTAAATAAAATAATACAAAAAGTAAAGACGAACCTACGTGGGATTCGAACCCACATCTTTTAAATGCACAATGCTCTACCAATTGAGCTAGTAGGCTAATGTTTTTAAATAGAATAAATAAAAGTAAAGAAAATACCAAAAAAAGTAAATAAAAACAGTTCAAAAGTAGAGGCTTCGATTGTAAATGTGTGAACAAGCACCAGATTCCGTCGACAAGAAGTTGCTACAAATCTGCAAAACCGAGTTAGAAGTTGGGATGAATCAATTTTTTGTTGGCTCGTCAAGCTCAACAAAGGAGAGAATGTAGTACCAGCTGAATTTCACTCACTAACCCCTACCACATTGACGAAGACCCACAATGGGCCGCAAAGCATCCTAACGATGGGTGTGCCAGTATCTTCTGATGCTGCACCCACCCACCGTGAGCCACTCTTCTCCCGCCAACCAGATGATTATACCCTTCTGGCAGCAGCTCCTCCAAGGTGGCACAACCCACATGAGGCTTTAAGGCCATCAAGAAGGGTTGTCATGTGATTTCATGGCCCAGGGCCATCTCCTGCAGTTGGGCTGCGTCTAAGACAGGGTGACTACCAAGACAGCAAAAGATCACAACCATCTCCTGCAGTTGGGCTGCGTCTAAGACAGGGTGACTACCAAGACAACAAAAGATCACAGACCCAGGGTCGAACCTGGCTAGCCAGTCAACCTGGTGATAGTGGCTCCGGGCTTGCCCGTGGAGATTCAGAGGGATAAATTTCCTCAGTAAGCCTCTTAAAGGGTTTAAAGAAAAATTTGCAGGCCTTAATAACTTTCTCCAAGTGATCATTAGTTCTGTTACCACTAAATGTAGCAACAATAATACGAGCACCACTTCCACGAACACAAGAGGCTCACAACAATCTTCTACAGCCTAGGCAGCTATACTTGTGGCACGACTCTGAAAACTTGAGTTCACACTGACATCAAAAGCTCTCAAACATGTACAATTCAGAGGAGCAGGATAAAGAACTGATTTTACCAAAAGAAACCCAAGACCTAACCTTGTCAATTAGATCCAGAAAAAGGGCTGTAATTAAGCACTCCCACCCAAAGAACTCACCAACCAAGCTATAACACCACCCTAATAACATTGTCAAGCAACTTAACCAATAAAAATCTCTTCCACTAGCATCAACTCAATTCGACTAAACCACCTAGCTAATTCCAGAAACCAAAGGCATCTATTCCACTACTTTCTCATACCTCAGTCTAGAAGCAATTAATATTCCACGCCTACATCAACAATGAGTCTAGGGAAAGTGACAACGATTCCAACATCATCAAATTTCCATAATCAGCAAACACCTAGCTAATTCCCAAAAAAAACCCTAATTCGAATGAATGAATCAAAGGAACTCAATTCAACAAAACTAATAATTCAAAGAAATCAAATGAATGCGAATGAATCAACCTAATTCCACAAAATCAAAAGAAAATAAAAAATTCGAGAAAAATGAACTCGAAAGGTTGAATCAAATGCATATTCAATCAAAAGATTAATCGAAGAAAATATACAATATTAACCAATTAAAATTAACTTACCAAATTACTGATTTTTAAGAACGATGAAGGAATTGGATCTACAAATTTTGGCAGATAAGACATAAAGAACAGAGGAGAACGATTGAAAATGGCGGAGGATGTTGAGAGAGAGAGAACGTTCAATTCGCAGGAAAGGAGGGAAGGAAGAGAGAGAAAGATATTCTGAAAATTGGGGGGAGTGGGAGAGGTCATTCAAGGCGGAAAAATTACTAAACTACCCTTACTAATTTCGGTTGGTCGGGTAGATCTTTGGCCGTTGGATTGGTTTGATCGATGGCTGAGATTAGTTCTCAGTTCTCATCTTAAGGGGTGGTTCTCACCGGATCCTGATTCCACAAAACCACCAAACTTAAAGGTAGTATTTCTCCAAATTTCCTTTTATTTATACTTTATAAATAAATAATTATCTACTTTATCCCTTCCCTAGAAAAATAGTTCCATTGTTTTTTCTTACACACTTTTCAGTTTTCTTAATTACCGTGAATTTTCTCAAAGTGGACACTTATTTAGAAATGCATGGAGTAATCTTTTTTTGTTTGTGTGTTCACATGCCTTGCTGATAGCATTGAAATTTGATGCAGGTGCTTGATAGTTCTGTGCAAATAGCATTGTATTTTGATGTTGAGAGCATCACAAAAGCCGCAAAAAGTTCCAAAGATACAAAAGGTTTTTTTTTTCGAGATAGACTAAATTTGCATTAAGAAAACAAAGTTCACATGTTACAACCTAAGTAACTACACTAGTGGAAAAAGGGTCATTTGCATCGCACTTTTAAGCACATTTGCGTCGCACATCGTGCGTGGCAAAAGCTCTCGACGCAAATGACTAAAAGTCATTTGCGTCGCACATTTGTGCGACGCAAATGAACCTTATTTGCGTCGCACATTTAGCAAATGTGCGTTGCAAATGACTTTTCAGCACCATGCCTGAAAAGTTATTTGCAACGCACATTAGCTAAATGTGCGACGCAAATGACTTTTCAGCACCATGCCTAAAAAGTCATTTGCAACGCACATTAGCTAAATGTGCGACGCAAATGACTTTTAGGCGAAAAAAAAAAGTCATTTGCCACGCACATTAGCTAAATGTGCGTTGCAAATGACTTTTTTTTTTAAAAAAAAATTCGTTTTTTAATATTTTAGTTACAACCCAATAAAAGGCAAATTCACCATAGATCACCCAACATGTTGATAACCTAACTACACTTTTAACATAAAAGTTGAAGTGAACCATAAACGAATGAGGCCCAAGATATCATTCAAGCAGATGAAAAAAACTCCATTGTCAGACCAAAATCAAACAAATTACAATATGAAATAAAAATAAAAATTTGAACCGAGAAAAAAAAAGCCGAGAAATTAAAATTGAAGCACACTAAATTATGAATTTACAGCGTTCGTGCGACACTAAGACAAACAGGGAGGACTTCTCCTGGACGCTTCAAAATTTCAATTACCAAATCAATTTGAGAGTTGAGATCATGCTTGGATAAGCAACTTCCCATGACACACGTAGCACGCAGCGTCAGCGTCAGCGTATTCAAAGACAAATGAGGGAACCATTCAAGAGTCCCAAGAGCAAGATCAAAGGCGACAATTCTCACAAGTTTAGCGGATTGAAGAGCAATTGTTACCGAGTTTGTTTCCCTTTCTCAAGTTTTAACTTTTCAGTTCTCCTACAATAAAAATTTAGAAATTCATTAATTATCTGAACAGCTTGTTTTCAGTCTCAAGAAATGATTCAAACCTACCCAGATCAACAAAAAAACTAACATTAGGTTCATATTTCTCACTAACTGCGCCACCTTTTTGTTTCTGGAATTGGATGTACCGCAATGTGCTTGCAAAGAAAGCTTCAGCAGCAGAATCTGTTGCCGCATTATCACTTTGCATCTCTGTAGTAATTAATTCCATTAGATCCTGGATTGTATTGACGGTGATTTGGTTGTTTCCCTTCTCAAAAAAATAGAGATACCTAAATATGATGGCAAACTCCAAACTTAAATATGCTGTGAATTATCATGGAAATTCAAACATCCAACACGGTCAGAAAACAAACTTTTCTAGCAAGTAGAGAGCTTACTTATTGATGATTTCAATGAACAGCATAACTAAACCACCAAAACCAACCAACCAATCGCCCCATGTACAGAAATGAGGTATCCTATAGATGGTTCAACAATACAGAAATGATACGACCAGCCAACCAATCAATAATATTTGGGATTGAAGATAAACAAATAGCACAATGCTCGTTTATATAGCTCACTTACTCTCGAAAATGATACGACCAACCATCCAATGATATTTGGGATTGAAGCAATCATCAGTGACTGCAATTAATTAAAAACAGGAAATCATAATTAAAAAAAAAATACAGTACAACAGACATTGTTATGACTTATGAACATCTGTTAATGTTCATATCAAGTAGGACCCTTTTTAAGAGACAACAATGGGTGACAATGACACAAATTCTATATGTTAAAAACCATCAATAAATTGCAGGAAAGGGATAAAATTTCATACCCCTTTGCGCCCAATGTATTTAGAAATCTGACCACTAGCAATTGCACCAACCATTGCTCCCACATTAGCCAATGATCCAAACAAGGAGAACTGCCACCTCCATCAATACAATCACAAGTTAAATGGAAAAACAATCAATCATCTGATATATGTTGTTGGGAATTTTACATAAACGCAAGTCAAAATCTAATGATCATCAAGTTACATGGGTGCTGAAGTATAAAGCAGCAAGACAAACTGCAATTCAGCAAGACAAAGTGCTTGTATGGAAATTTCCATATAAAGCAAGCAAATCATTCCAACTAAGAAACTACAATCATCAGGATATACATGCCATGGCAGACGATTATTAAAGAAATAACATAAATTGGATGTCTGGTATCTCATATCTCATAAGGTTGGACCTCAGCTCAAAATAACCCCTAGAAAAATCAATTTTTCCACAGAAACAGGAACACCAATCAAACTTCCACCATGTTTACATAAATCAAGCTATTTAGTCTTAAGAACGAAAATGGAGACACAATCGTCAACCATTCATCATAAATCCAGTTCAATTTCCACTCAAAGTCAAGTTCAATCACAATAAAACAGAATCAAGAACATTAATCAAAAAGTAAAATGAGCAAACTCAATAGAATTCAATCGAAAATCCAAAATTACATAAACTGAAGTTCAAAACCCTAACTAAATGAAGAATGAAGGAGACAGATGGAAGCATTACAAAATTCTCACCTCCGACTAACAGTCCCGCCTCCTTCCTCCACCTCGCCGCCGTCAATTTAGTTTCTCCAGAAACCTCCGCCGTCAAGCTTCCCTTTCCAAGGATTTCGAAATAGATGCTTCGATTGCGACAGTAGCAAGGGTGCGACGCCGGCGGTTTCAATGACGCTTCCACCTCCGACACCCTCCTCCACCTCTTCTACGACCCCGATTCTCCCTCTTCCGTTGTCGAAACCTATCATAAAGAATTGAAGAATCAAAAACTTAAACAAAAGTGAAAGTTCTAAAACCTAAAAGAATTGAAGAAAGGAGGAAAGAGATGGAAGACTTACCTCATTTACAAACCGAATTTTTTTGCAAGAACCTTGCCGGAGGAAAATTTGAGCGGTGAGGTTGAGGAGAGAGAGGCAGAAACTGGATCGGGTTTGAGGAGAGAGGAAGAAGCAGGGAGTTTAGGAGAGAGAGAGTATTTGAGGAGAGAGGTAGAATTAGGAGAGAGTGTGTTTGAGGAGAGAGGTAGAAACCCATTGACACGTCAGAATTTTTTTTACCTCATTTGCGTCGCAGAATTACTAATCTGCGACGCAGATGACTCTTAGAGTCATCTGCGTCGCAGATTAGTAAATCTGCGACGCAAATGAGGTAATATTTTGCGTCGCATTATTACTAATCTGCGACGCAAATGACTCTAAGATCATCTTAGAGTCATCTGCGTCGCAGATTAGTAATTCTGCGACGCAAATGACTAATTTTAATGCTTAAAACTGTCAATTGCGTCACATGTTTAAATGTGCGAGGCAAATGTGGTGATGCAAATGATTGTTTTTCCACTAGTGATCCTAACGATGGGTGTGCCAGTATCTTCTGATGCTGCACCCACCCACCGTGAGCCACTCTTCTCCCGCCAACCAGATGATTATACCCTTCTGGCAGCAGCTCCTCCAAGGTGGCACAACCCACATGAGGCTTTAAGGCCATCAAGAAGGGTTGTCATGTGATTTCATGGCCCAGGGCCATCTCCTGCAGTTGGGCTGCGTCTAAGACAGGGTGACTACCAAGACAGCAAAAGATCACAACCATCTCCTGCAGTTGGGCTGCGTCTAAGACAGGGTGACTACCAAGACAACAAAAGATCACAGACCCAGGGTCGAACCTGGCTAGCCAGTCAACCTGGTGATAGTGGCTCCGGGCTTGCCCGTGGAGATTCAGAGGGATAAATTTCCTCAGTAAGCCTCTTAAAGGGTTTAAAGAAAAATTTGCAGGCCTTAATAACTTTCTCCAAGTGATCATTAGTTCTGTTACCACTAAATGTAGCAACAATAATACGAGCACCACTTCCACGAACACAAGAGGCTCACAACAATCTTCTACAGCCTAGGCAGCTATACTTGTGGCACGACTCTGAAAACTTGAGTTCACACTGACATCAAAAGCTCTCAAACATGTACAATTCAGAGGAGCAGGATAAAGAACTGATTTTACCAAAAGAAACCCAAGACCTAACCTTGTCAATTAGATCCAGAAAAAGGGCTGTAATTAAGCACTCCCACCCAAAGAACTCACCAACCAAGCTATAACACCACCCTAATAACATTGTCAAGCAACTTAACCAATAAAAATCTCTTCCACTAGCATCAACTCAATTCGACTAAACCACCTAGCTAATTCCAGAAACCAAAGGCATCTATTTCACTACTTTCTCATACCTCAGTCTAGAAGCAATTAATATTCCACGCCTACATCAACAATGAGTCTAGGGAAAGTGACAACGATTCCAACATCATCAAATTTCCATAATCAGCAAACACCTAGCTAATTCCCAAAAAAAACCCTAATTCGAATGAATGAATCAAAGGAACTCAATTCAACAAAACTAATAATTCAAAGAAATCAAATGAATGCGAATGAATCAACCTAATTCCACAAAATCAAAAGAAAATAAAAAATTCGAGAAAAATGAACTCGAAAGGTTGAATCAAATGCATATTCAATCAAAAGATTAATCGAAGAAAATATACAATATTAACCAATTAAAATTAACTTACCAAATTACTGATTTTTAAGAACGATGAAGGAATTGGATCTACAAATTTTGGCAGATAAGACATAAAGAACAGAGGAGAACGATTGAAAATGGCGGAGGATGTTGAGAGAGAGAGAACGTTCAATTCGCAGGAAAGGAGGGAAGGAAGAGAGAGAAAGATATTCTGAAAATTGGGGGGAGTGGGAGAGGTCATTCAAGGCGGAAAAATTACTAAACTACCCTTACTAATTTCGGTTGGTCGGGTAGATCTTTGGCCGTTGGATTGGTTTGATCGATGGCTGAGATTAGTTCTCAGTTCTCATCTTAAGGGGTGGTTCTCACCGGATCCTGATTCCACAAAACCACCAAACTTAAAGGTAGTATTTCTCCAAATTTCCTTTTATTTATACTTTATAAATAAATAATTATCTACTTTATCCCTTCCCTAGAAAAATAGTTCCATTGTTTTTTCTTACACACTTTTCAGTTTTCTTAATTACCGTGAATTTTCTCAAAGTGGACACTTATTTAGAAATGCATGGAGTAATCTTTTTTTGTTTGTGTGTTCACATGCCTTGCTGATAGCATTGAAATTTGATGCAGGTGCTTGATAGTTCTGTGCAAATAGCATTGTATTTTGATGTTGAGAGCATCACAAAAGCCGCAAAAAGTTCCAAAGATACAAAAGGTTTTTTTTTTCGAGATAGACTAAATTTGCATTAAGAAAACAAAGTTCACATGTTACAACCTAAGTAACTACACTAGTGGAAAAAGGGTCATTTGCATCGCACTTTTAAGCACATTTGCGTCGCACATCGTGCGTGGCAAAAGCTCTCGACGCAAATGACTAAAAGTCATTTGCGTCGCACATTTGTGCGACGCAAATGAACCTTATTTGCGTCGCACATTTAGCAAATGTGCGTTGCAAATGACTTTTCAGCACCATGCCTGAAAAGTTATTTGCAACGCACATTAGCTAAATGTGCGACGCAAATGACTTTTCAGCACCATGCCTAAAAAGTCATTTGCAACGCACATTAGCTAAATGTGCGACGCAAATGACTTTTAGGCGAAAAAAAAAAGTCATTTGCCACGCACATTAGCTAAATGTGCGTTGCAAATGACTTTTTTTTTTAAAAAAAAATTCGTTTTTTAATATTTTAGTTACAACCCAATAAAAGGCAAATTCACCATAGATCACCCAACATGTTGATAACCTAACTACACTTTTAACATAAAAGTTTAAGTGAACCATAAACGAATGAGGCCCAAGATATCATTCAAGCAGATGAAAAAAACTCCATTGTCAGACCAAAATCAAACAAATTACAATATGAAATAAAAATAAAAATTTGAACCGAGAAAAAAAAAGCCGAGAAATTAAAATTGAAGCACACTAAATTATGAATTTACAGCGTTCGTGCGACACTAAGACAAACAGGGAGGACTTCTCCTGGACGCTTCAAAATTTCAATTACCAAATCAATTTGAGAGTTGAGATCATGCTTGGATAAGCAACTTCCCATGACACACGTAGCACGCAGCGTCAGCGTCAGCGTATTCAAAGACAAATGAGGGAACCATTCAAGAGTCCCAAGAGCAAGATCAAAGGCGACAATTCTCACAAGTTTAGCGGATTGAAGAGCAATTGTTACCGAGTTTGTTTCCCTTTCTCAAGTTTTAACTTTTCAGTTCTCCTACAATAAAAATTTAGAAATTCATTAATTATCTGAACAGCTTGTTTTCAGTCTCAAGAAATGATTCAAACCTACCCAGATCAACAAAAAAACTAACATTAGGTTCATATTTCTCACTAACTGCGCCACCTTTTTGTTTCTGGAATTGGATGTACCGCAATGTGCTTGCAAAGAAAGCTTCAGCAGCAGAATCTGTTGCCGCATTATCACTTTGCATCTCTGTAGTAATTAATTCCATTAGATCCTGGATTGTATTGACGGTGATTTGGTTGTTTCCCTTCTCAAAAAAATAGAGATACCTAAATATGATGGCAAACTCCAAACTTAAATATGCTGTGAATTATCATGGAAATTCAAACATCCAACACGGTCAGAAAACAAACTTTTCTAGCAAGTAGAGAGCTTACTTATTGATGATTTCAATGAACAGCATAACTAAACCACCAAAACCAACCAACCAATCGCCCCATGTACAGAAATGAGGTATCCTATAGATGGTTCAACAATACAGAAATGATACGACCAGCCAACCAATCAATAATATTTGGGATTGAAGATAAACAAATAGCACAATGCTCGTTTATATAGCTCACTTACTCTCGAAAATGATACGACCAACCATCCAATGATATTTGGGATTGAAGCAATCATCAGTGACTGCAATTAATTAAAAACAGGAAATCATAATTAAAAAAAAATACAGTACAACAGACATTGTTATGACTTATGAACATCTGTTAATGTTCATATCAAGTAGGACCCTTTTTAAGAGACAACAATGGGTGACAATGACACAAATTCTATATGTTAAAAACCATCAATAAATTGCAGGAAAGGGATAAAATTTCATACCCCTTTGCGCCCAATGTATTTAGAAATCTGACCACTAGCAATTGCACCAACCATTGCTCCCACATTAGCCAATGATCCAAACAAGGAGAACTGCCACCTCCATCAATACAATCACAAGTTAAATGGAAAAACAATCAATCATCTGATATATGTTGTTGGGAATTTTACATAAACGCAAGTCAAAATCTAATGATCATCAAGTTACATGGGTGCTGAAGTATAAAGCAGCAAGACAAACTGCAATTCAGCAAGACAAAGTGCTTGTATGGAAATTTCCATATAAAGCAAGCAAATCATTCCAACTAAGAAACTACAATCATCAGGATATACATGCCATGGCAGACGATTATTAAAGAAATAACATAAATTGGATGTCTGGTATCTCATATCTCATAAGGTTGGACCTCAGCTCAAAATAACCCCTAGAAAAATCAATTTTTCCACAGAAACAGGAACACCAATCAAACTTCCACCATGTTTACATAAATCAAGCTATTTAGTCTTAAGAACGAAAATGGAGACACAATCGTCAACCATTCATCATAAATCCAGTTCAATTTCCACTCAAAGTCAAGTTCAATCACAATAAAACAGAATCAAGAACATTAATCAAAAAGTAAAATGAGCAAACTCAATAGAATTCAATCGAAAATCCAAAATTACATAAACTGAAGTTCAAAACCCTAACTAAATGAAGAATGAAGGAGACAGATGGAAGCATTACAAAATTCTCACCTCCGACTAACAGTCCCGCCTCCTTCCTCCACCTCGCCGCCGTCAATTTAGTTTCTCCAGAAACCTCCGCCGTCAAGCTTCCCTTTCCAAGGATTTCGAAATAGATGCTTCGATTGCGACAGTAGCAAGGGTGCGACGCCGGCGGTTTCAATGACGCTTCCACCTCCGACACCCTCCTCCACCTCTTCTACGACCCCGATTCTCCCTCTTCCGTTGTCGAAACCTATCATAAAGAATTGAAGAATCAAAAACTTAAACAAAAGTGAAAGTTCTAAAACCTAAAAGAATTGAAGAAAGGAGGAAAGAGATGGAAGACTTACCTCATTTACAAACCGAATTTTTTTGCAAGAACCTTGCCGGAGGAAAATTTGAGCGGTGAGGTTGAGGAGAGAGAGGCAGAAACTGGATCGGGTTTGAGGAGAGAGGAAGAAGCAGAGAGTTTAGGAGAGAGAGAGTATTTGAGGAGAGAGGTAGAATTAGGAGAGAGTGTGTTTGAGGAGAGAGGTAGAAACCCATTGACACGTCAGAATTTTTTTTACCTCATTTGCGTCGCAGAATTACTAATCTGCGACGCAGATGACTCTTAGAGTCATCTGCGTCGCAGATTAGTAAATCTGCGACGCAAATGAGGTAATATTTTGCGTCGCATTATTACTAATCTGCGACGCAAATGACTCTAAGATCATCTTAGAGTCATCTGCGTCGCAGATTAGTAATTCTGCGACGCAAATGACTAATTTTAATGCTTAAAACTGTCAATTGCGTCACATGTTTAAATGTGCGAGGCAAATGTGGTGATGCAAATGATTGTTTTTCCACTAGTGATCCTAACGATGGGTGTGCCAGTATCTTCTGATGCTGCACCCACCCACCGTGAGCCACTCTTCTCCCGCCAACCAGATGATTATACCCTTCTGGCAGCAGCTCCTCCAAGGTGGCACAACCCACATGAGGCTTTAAGGCCATCAAGAAGGGTTGTCATGTGATTTCATGGCCCAGGGCCATCTCCTGCAGTTGGGCTGCGTCTAAGACAGGGTGACTACCAAGACAGCAAAAGATCACAACCATCTCCTGCAGTTGGGCTGCGTCTAAGACAGGGTGACTACCAAGACAACAAAAGATCACAGACCCAGGGTCGAACCTGGCTAGCCAGTCAACCTGGTGATAGTGGCTCCGGGCTTGCCCGTGGAGATTCAGAGGGATAAATTTCCTCAGTAAGCCTCTTAAAGGGTTTAAAGAAAAATTTGCAGGCCTTAATAACTTTCTCCAAGTGATCATTAGTTCTGTTACCACTAAATGTAGCAACAATAATACGAGCACCACTTCCACGAACACAAGAGGCTCACAACAATCTTCTACAGCCTAGGCAGCTATACTTGTGGCACGACTCTGAAAACTTGAGTTCACACTGACATCAAAAGCTCTCAAACATGTACAATTCAGAGGAGCAGGATAAAGAACTGATTTTACCAAAAGAAACCCAAGACCTAACCTTGTCAATTAGATCCAGAAAAAGGGCTGTAATTAAGCACTCCCACCCAAAGAACTCACCAACCAAGCTATAACACCACCCTAATAACATTGTCAAGCAACTTAACCAATAAAAATCTCTTCCACTAGCATCAACTCAATTCGACTAAACCACCTAGCTAATTCCAGAAACCAAAGGCATCTATTTCACTACTTTCTCATACCTCAGTCTAGAAGCAATTAATATTCCACGCCTACATCAACAATGAGTCTAGGGAAAGTGACAACGATTCCAACATCATCAAATTTCCATAATCAGCAAACACCTAGCTAATTCCCAAAAAAAACCCTAATTCGAATGAATGAATCAAAGGAACTCAATTCAACAAAACTAATAATTCAAAGAAATCAAATGAATGCGAATGAATCAACCTAATTCCACAAAATCAAAAGAAAATAAAAAATTCGAGAAAAATGAACTCGAAAGGTTGAATCAAATGCATATTCAATCAAAAGATTAATCGAAGAAAATATACAATATTAACCAATTAAAATTAACTTACCAAATTACTGATTTTTAAGAACGATGAAGGAATTGGATCTACAAATTTTGGCAGATAAGACATAAAGAACAGAGGAGAACGATTGAAAATGGCGGAGGATGTTGAGAGAGAGAGAACGTTCAATTCGCAGGAAAGGAGGGAAGGAAGAGAGAGAAAGATATTCTGAAAATTGGGGGGAGTGGGAGAGGTCATTCAAGGCGGAAAAATTACTAAACTACCCTTACTAATTTCGGTTGGTCGGGTAGATCTTTGGCCGTTGGATTGGTTTGATCGATGGCTGAGATTAGTTCTCAGTTCTCATCTTAAGGGGTGGTTCTCACCGGATCCTGATTCCACAAAACCACCAAACTTAAAGGTAGTATTTCTCCAAATTTCCTTTTATTTATACTTTATAAATAAATAATTATCTACTTTATCCCTTCCCTAGAAAAATAGTTCCATTGTTTTTTCTTACACACTTTTCAGTTTTCTTAATTACCGTGAATTTTCTCAAAGTGGACACTTATTTAGAAATGCATGGAGTAATCTTTTTTTGTTTGTGTGTTCACATGCCTTGCTGATAGCATTGAAATTTGATGCAGGTGCTTGATAGTTCTGTGCAAATAGCATTGTATTTTGATGTTGAGAGCATCACAAAAGCCGCAAAAAGTTCCAAAGATACAAAAGGTTTTTTTTTTCGAGATAGACTAAATTTGCATTAAGAAAACAAAGTTCACATGTTACAACCTAAGTAACTACACTACTATGGTTTTTACAGACCATTAAATAACACATATAATAACCAAAATACAAGTTGGTGTAACCCGAACATATAGTAGCATTCCTTTGTGTCAACCCTTGTTTGTCGAGATAGTTATTGGCTGTGATTTCCTCATAGGAGATAAATCATGAGTCATGATTGTAATCATTGCGAAACTCTTTTGTTAACTTGTGAACTTTGGAAGACAAAGAAAGAAGTGGAAGTGTAATAACGTCTCGAGCTAGTTGGAATGATCTTGTGAGACAATCACAAGCATCATGAGTCACCAAGTGTGACTCGAGTAGCATGCAATGTATCCCCACATAACGAGGACCAACACTCATGTAAATGATTTTGAAGCGTTGAGATCAAAACCAAAGGCTAACCTAAATTGGAAATTAACAAAAGTTAATCCCAAACACCAACTAACAATGAAAACCCAAGAACACCAAACCTTCCTATCACTAACTTCTCCTTTCCTTGCCAAACTACCCCAAAACCTTTTACCAAGGCCAATTTCGAAGGTGAATAAGTCCTCCAAATCAGTTCTCCTAAAATCTAACTCCAGACTCCAAAATAGGAAAGGACTACATTATGTTAGGTTATGAATAATACAATAATAAAATTCATGCAGAAAAACCATAAAGTCATAATCCAAATTAATTGCCACATAGTCCATTAACATAATTGAGGTTACATACAATGTGATGCGTTCCTTCCCTAGCTGCTCCCGAACCGAACAAGAACAAGTCTTTAGAGCCCCAAACGTTGCCTCTCCATAGAAAGTCCACAGCACGTTCGGATCCGCCTTAGGTTCAACCAAGTGGGATTTTACTTAAGATTTTATGTATACGGGCTAGGCTATTTTATTTTCTCCCTTGAAATCAAAGTAAGTAAAGAATATGATTTTCAATCTTTGATGTGTATAATTATGAGGGCCTAGCCTCATATTTATAGGGTAGGAAATAAGAAGCTTGAGTCTTACTAGGAAAAGAATTACCAACCCTACTAGGATTGAAATTCTTATCCAATTAGAATTCTAATATTAATTAAACTCTTAATCAAACCAATTCTAGTAGGACTAGGAATACTTAATCCCAATGTTACTTGAAAACTAAGTAATTGGAATTTTCTTGGAGCCCAAGACGAAGCAACCAACGCAGCCACAATGGGCCACACTGGTGCACGTGCCTGCCTAGGCCCAGCCGCAGCCGCAGCTGGCCAAAGGCCCAGCGAGCTGCAGCTTTGCCTTGGCGGGCTTTCTTGCTTGGCGGGCTGCATCGTTGCCGCTGCCTTGCTTGCTTGGCGGGCTGCAATGCTGCTGCTGCCTTGCTTGCTTGGCGCGACCCACTGTGCTTCCTGACCCATTGGCTGGGCATTGGCGCTGGGCTTCATGCTCAGCGGTATGCGCTCGGCCTTTGCTTATCGAGCGATGGGTCGGCTCGCTTGCCGACTTGTCGCTCGTCGAACTTCCGATTCGTTTTCCGATTCCGGAATCCATTTCCGTTTCGAACAAATATTTACGTTTCTGTTAATATTTCCGATTCCGGAAATAATTTCCTTTTCCGGCAATATTTCCGATTTTGTAATAATTTCGTTTCCGTCAATATTTCCGATTCCGACAATATTTCTATTTTCGATAATATTTTCCGATACGAACCATGTTTCCGTTTTCGGCAACATCTACGACTTGGATAATATTTATATTTTCGTTATGAACCATATTTCCGTTTCCGGGAATTTCTTCATTTTCGGAATATTCTTTACTTTGCCTTTTGACGATTTCAGCTCCCACTGGAACCGAGATCCGTCATTTCCGAATGATCATAAATGGATTACTTAATGAATAACATATTCACTTAAATACTTGATCCGTTCACGTACTATTTGTGTGACCCTACGGGTTCAGTCAAGAGTAAGTTGTGGATTAATATTATTAATTCCACTTGAACTGAAGCGGCCTCTAGCTAGGCATTCAGTTCACTTGATCTCACTGAATTATTAACTTGTTAATTAATACTGAACCGCATTTATTAGATTTAGCATTAAATGCATACTTGGACCAAGGGCATTATTTCCTTTAGTCTCCCACTTGTCCTTAGGGACAAGTGTGCATTTCCTAATTTCTTTGTCGCTTGATGCCTGCTCATGAACATAAGGTAAGAGTAGTCATCCTTATTATGTCCAAAGCTATTTCTCGGTTTCAGAGTTCAACTGATCAAATAAAAAGATAATCATAGATTACGATTCATCTGAGCATGGCCATGCATTTTTCAGTTTCTAGCTCTCCGAGTGGCCTTGTACAACTTTCGGCATCTCATCCCGATTTAAGGGAGGACAATCCAAATCTTGTAATCTTGAGGTTAGACTTCATTTGATAGGTGATTACCTGAGTGTTGCCGTTATAATCTCCTTTTACAGTGCGACGCTTGACAATGTCAAAGTAACCAGTTCTCAAACAAGTAATCTCAAATCACTCAGGTATCGAGGATTAGTGTCTAATAACGTAATGAAATTTACTTATGACAAATTTTCATCTGTTACAGTAAATTTTCATAGGTATGTCCGATACTAGTCTTCTCAAGTAAGTATCTATGCAAATGATTGCGACATTACCATGTCCACATAGTTCAAGAAACAGAACTACTAGTCATCTTGCACTCTAGTCGTCTAGCGTTTTCTATGCGTCCACCTTTATAGAAAACTTCCGACCAGGGACCATTTTCAACTTTTGACATTCAAGTTCACTTGATAGACATTTCTTAGTCACAGGACTGGTCCTGACAGTCTATCTTGAATATATTTTCAAATTGAAAGGACTCATCATTTAATAAACCACAAAATTAAATGGAAAATTGAATTTCTATTCATTTATATGAATGGTTAACCAAAACGTTTTACAAAGTATTTAAACTCTAAAACTTTAAAACATTTATTAAGGACATCAAAGCCATTCTACAACATGCTTGATTCCCATAGCTGCAGTGTGCGAGTTGTGCTTCGCTTGCGGCAGAGGTTTAGTCAATGGATCTGAGATGTTGTCGTCAGTTCCAATCTTGCTTATCTCGACTTCTTTTCTTTCCACGAACTCTCATAGAAGGTGAAATCTACGAATTACATGCTTGACTCTCTGGTGGTGTCTAGGCTCCTTTGCTTGTGCAATAGCTCCGTTATTGTCACAATATAGAGCTATTGGTTCTATAACGGAGGGGACTACACCAAGTTCACCTATGTACTCCTCTTCAGTTGTAGAATCCGCAATGGTGCTCTGTTTAGCACTTTTCCAGCTTACTGCACCTCCGTTGAGGCAGAAGACAAACCCAGACTGTGATCTGAAATCATCTTCGTTGGTTTGGAAACTTGCGTCCGTATAGCCTTTAACAACTAATTCATCATCTCCACCATAGACCAGGAAATCATCTTTGTGCCTTTTCAAGTACTTCTGAATATTCTTGGCAGCAGTCCAATGTGCCTCTCCTAGGGTCTGACTGGTATCTGCTAGTAGCACTAAGTGCGTAAACAACATCCGGGCGTGTACATATCATAGCATACATTATTGAACCAATCAATGATGCATCTGGAATCCTACTCATTCGTCTCCGCTCATCCAGTGTTTTTGGGCACCGAGTCTTGCTTAAAGTCATTCCATGAGACATAGGTAGGTAGCCTCGCTTGGAGTCAGCCATATTGAACCTTTCAAGCAACTTATTGAGATAAGTGCTTTGACTAAGTCCAATCATCCTTTTAGATCTATCTCTGTAGATCTTGATGCCCAGTATGTACTGTGCTTCTCCTAGATCCTTCATCGAAAAACATTTCCCAAGCCAAATCTTGACAGAGTTCAACATAGGAATGTCATTTCCAATAAGTAATATTTCATCGACATACAATACTAGGAAAGCAATTTTGCTCCCACTGACTTTCTTGTATACACAAGATTCGTCTGCGTTCTTGACGAAGCCAAAGTCACTGACTGCTTCATCAAAACGTATATTCCATCTCCTTGATGCTTGCTTTAATCCATAAATGGATTTCTTAAGCTTGCATACCTTTTTAGCATTCTTTGGATCCTCAAAACCCTCAAGTTGTGTCATAAACACAGTTTCTGTTAAAACGCCGTTTAAGAAAGCGGTTTTGACATCCATCTGCCATATTTTGTAATCGTAATATGCAGCGATTGCTAACATTATCCAAATAGACTTTAGCATTGCAACTGGTGAAAAGGTTTCATCATAATCCACACCGTGGACTTGCCTGTATCCTTTTGCAACCAATCTAGCTTTGAAAACTTCTAGTTTCCCATCCTTGTCCTTTTTCAGTTTGAAAACCGATTTGCTTCCTATGGCTTGGTAGCCATCTGGAAAATCGACCAAATCCCAAACTTGGTTTTCAGACATGGAGTCTAATTCAGATTGCATGGCTTCTTGCCACTGCTTGGAGCTAGGGCTCGTCATAGCTTGTTTGTAAGTCGCAGGTTCATCGCTTTCCAGGAATAGAATTTCATGGCTCTCATTCATCAAAATACCTATTTATCTTTCTGGTTGAGACATGTATATCTGCGACATGAGTTGGATCTACGCGAGGTTACATTTCTAGTTGGTTCTTGATTCTCACCAGATACTTCTAAAGATATATGAGTTTCAACCTGAATGTCAACTTGAGCATTCTCTAGAGTTTGTTGTTCGACTCGAATTTCTTCAAGGTCTACTTTTCTCCCACTTGTCATTTTGGAAATGTGATCTCTTTCCAAAAAGATACCATCTCGATCAACAAACACCTTGTTCTCAGATGTATTGTAGAAGTAATGCCCCTTTGTTTCCTTTGGGTAGCCCACAAGGATATATTTGTCAGATTTTGGTTGAAGTTTATCTGAAATTAATCGTTTGACGTATACTTCACAACCCCAAATCTTAAGAAAAGACATATTTGGAGGCTTTCCAAACCATAACTCATATGGAGTCTTTTCAACAGCTTTAGACGGAGCTCTATTTAGTGTGAGTGCAGCTGTGTTTAGTGCATGTCCCCAAAATTCTATTGGAAGTTCGGCCTGACCCATCATTGATCGAACCATGTCTAGCAAGGTCCTGTTTCTCCGTTCTGACACACCGTTCCATTGAGGTGTTCCGGGAGGAGTCAATTTTGACAAGATTCCACAATCTTTCAGATGGTCATCAAATTCATAGCTCAGATATTCACCGCCTCTATCAGACCGCAGTGCCTTAATCTTCTTGCCTAGTTTATTCTCTACTTCACTCTGAAATTCCTTGAATTTGTCAAAGGACTCAGACTTATGCTTCATTAGGTAGACATAACCATATCTACTGAAGTCATCAGTGAAAGTGATAAAGTAGCTGAAACCACATCTAGTATTTGAACTCATTGGTCCACATACATCTGTATGGATTAAACCCAATAGATCGGTTGCTCTTTCTCCAACTTTAGAGAAAAGTTGCTTTGTCATTTTGCCATGTAAGCATGATTCACATTTACCATAATCCTCTAAGTCAAATGGTTCTAAAATTCCTTTCTTTCGAAGTTTTTTTTATGCGTTTCATGTTAATATGGCCTAATCGACAATGCCACAGATAGGTGAGATCTGAATCATTCTTTTTGGCCTTTTTGGTATATATGTTATAAACTTCTTTGTCGTGATCTAGCACATAAAGTCCATTGACTAATTTAGCAGATCCATAAAACATCTCTTTAAAATAAAATGAGCAACTATTGTCTTTTATTAAAAAGCTAAATCCCTTAGCATCTAAGCAAGAAACAGAAATGATGTTTTTTGTAAGACTTGGAACATGAAAACACTCTTCCAGTTCCAAAACTAGCCCAGAGGGCAACGACAAATGATAAGTTCCTACAGCTAATGCAGCAATCCTTGCTCCATTTCCCACTCGTAGGTCGACTACACCCTTGCTTAACCTTCTACTTCTTCTCAGTCCCCGTGAATTGGAACATAAGTGTGAGCCACAACCTGTATCTAATACCCAAGAAGTTAAATTTGCAAATATACAGTCTATAACGAAAATACACAAAGATGGAACGACAGTTCCGTTCTTTTGATCTTCCTTTAGCTTCAAGCAATCTCTCTTCCAATGCCCCTTCTTTTTACAGTAGAAGCATTCAGACTCAGAAGTGGGTTAGCTCACCTTCTTCATTTCAGACTTGGTGCCGCCAGCTTGCTTAGTTGGGCTGGCTTTCTTGCCACCTTTCTTAGCATTCCTCTTCTTGCCAGATTTCTTGAACTTGTCCCCACGCACCATAAGCACATCTTGATTATAACTTTTGAGCGTCTTTTCAGCGGTCTTTAGCAAACCGTGAATCTCAGTGAGCGTTTTGTCCAGACTATTCATGCTGTAGTTCAGCTTGAACTGATCATACCCGCTATGAAGAGAGTGGAGGATGGTGTCTACAGCCATTTCTTGAGAGAACTGCTGATCCAGCCGACTCATATTCTTCTCAATTAATCCAATCATCTTGAGAACATGTGAACTTACGGGCTCGCCCTTCTTGAGCTTGGTGTCAAGAATTTCCTATGAGTCTCGAATCTTTCGACTCGAGCTAGATCTTGGAACATGTTCTTCAACTCACTAATGATCGTGAAAGCATCTGAGTTGATGAACGTTTTATGTAGATCTGAACTCATGGTTGCAAGAATTAGACAGTTTACATCCTTGTTGGCATCAATCCAACGATTGAGGGCTGCCGGAGTGACCTGTTAGGTTATGATACATATGACAAAACATAAATCATGCGGAAAACCTTAATGCCAGGAAACATATTATTTGCACATAATCATATAACATAATTTAGATGCATACACTTTGTAGCGTGCCCTCCCGAGCTGCGCTCGAACCGAACAAGAACAAGTCTTTAGGACTCCAAGTGTCGTCCCTCCGTAGACAGTCCACAGCACGTCCGGATCCGCCTTAAGCTTGACTAACTAGAATCGCCCTTAAGGTTCCTAGGATTTTCGGCTAAAATGGTTGCAAGTGTTTGGCTGATTTTTGCTTCAAAATCTTACCTTTGAATGCTTCAATGTTTTTATAAATTTGTGACCCTAGGCACCTATTTATAGAGTTATGGAAAAGAACTTATAATCCTATTAGAATACTAATTTAGTTTAATTAGAATCTTACTAGGACTCTATTAAATAAACTTTATCTATTAGGATTAGGATTTAATCATATGACGAATCCCGATAGCTTTAGGATTCGTGTAACACGCGCAGCGCACAAGCACAGCACGCCCATGCGCAAGCCTTGCGGCCAACGCACAGCGCTGAGGCCCACTTGCTTGCATCCCATCGCTGAGCTCGCGCGCGCCAAGGCTTGGCTGGGCCTGGCCTTGCGCTGGGCCTGGTCGAGGCTTGGCGTGTTATTGGATGCGTTGGCTTGCTGGGCGACGGCCTGGCTTCGTGCTGGGCCTTCGTCTAGCAAGCCTCGTCCGATGCTAATTCGTACGATACGATTTCCGATTAAATTCCCGATTCTGGAATTCATTTCCGATACGAACAATATTTAATATTTCCGATTCCGGAATTAATTTCCGTTTCGAACAAATATTTAATATTTACGTTTCCGGAATTATTTTCCGATTTCGATAATATTTCCGATTCTAACAATATTTCCGTTTCCGGGAATATTTCCGATTACGGTAATATTTCCATTTCCGATAATATTTTCCGATACGTACCATGTTTCCGTTTCCGGCAACATCTACGACTTGGATAATATTTATATTTCCGATACGATCCATATTTCCGTTTCCGGCAATATCATCGTTTCCGGAGTATTCATTTCTTGCTTTTGACGATCTCAGCTCCCACTGAAACCAAGATCCGTCGATTCCGAATATTCATAGATGGAGTATTTAATGCCATTAAATACTTGATCTGTTTACGTACTATTTGTGTGACCCTACGGGTTCAGTCAAGAGTAAGTTGTGGATTAATATCATTAATTCCACTTGAACTGAAGCGGCCTCTAGCTAGGCATTCAGCTCACTTGATCTCACTGAATTCTTAACTTGTTAATTAATACTGAACCGCATTTATTAGACTTAACATTAAATGCATACTTGGACCAAGGGCATTATTTTCCTCAGTCTCCCACTTGTCCCTAAGGACAAGTGTGCATTTCCTAATTCCTTTGTCGCTTGATGCTTGCTCTTGAACATAAGGTAAGATTTGTCATCCTTATTATTTCCAGGGGTGTTTCTCGGTTTCAGAGTTCAACTTATCAAATAAACAGATAATCATAGCCTATGATTCATCTGAGCACGGCCATGCATTTTACAGTTTCTAGCTCTCCGAGTGGCCTTGTACAACTTTCAGCATCTCATTCCGATTTATGGGAGGACAATCCCAATCTTGCGATCTTGAGATTAGACTTCGTTTGATAGGTGATTACCTGAGCGTTGCCTTTATAGCCTCCTTTCACGGTGCGACGGTTGGTCAACGTCAAAGTAAGCAGTTCTCAAACAAGTAATCTCAAATCACTCAGGTATTGAGGATTAGTGTCTAATAATTTTAATGAAATTTACTTATGACAGATTTTCATCTCTTACAGTAAAGTTTCATAGGTCTGTCCGATACTAGTCTTCCCAAAGTAAGTATCTATGCAAATGATTATGACATTGCCATGTCCACATAGTTCAAGAAACATAACTACTAGTCATCTTGCATTCTAGTCGTCTAGCGTTTTCTATGCGTCCATCTTTATAGAAAACTCCGACCAGGAACCATTTTTAAGTTTTGACATTCAAGTTCAGTTGATAGACATTTCTTAGTCAGAGGACTGGTCCTGACAGTCTATCTTGAATATATCATCAAATTGAAGGGACTCATCATTTAATACTATACCAAGATTAAATGGAATATGAAAATACATTTCATATATGATAAATGTTCAACCCCAATGTTTTACAACCATGGGCCTCGAACCCATCTTTAAAACAATTAGTGGAATTCAAAACTATGCTTGATTTCCAGTTCCACAATGTGAGTCTTGTTTCTCACTTGTTGCATAGGTTTAGTTATCATGCTTTGCCAATCTTAATATCCCCTTCATCGAATGTTTTTCGAGATAGGATGATAAGATCTTTTGAGTTTGTTTATTATGTGATCTAGTCTTTCTTACTTAAATAGTGGTTCTACGCATTTTGCAATGAAGAACTATTAAGTCAACAGAAATGAAGAACTCTTTAACATAAACAACCCTGTTTTATTGCTTCTTAGGCAATAAGTACTTTTACTTCAACTGTATAGGTTGCTAGTGATGCTTTGTTTGGATTTACCTATCCAAGCAGTTCATAGATATGTGGAAGACTTTCCAACTATATCTTAGAACATAGAAATTATTATTTTAATTTCCAACGCAGCAACTCATGGTCTCCAATCCATGTTGCCATTTCAAAACACGATGCTCTTTAGCTCGTCTTTGTCAATGGTTAACTCCAAAGGAATCTTGCTTGATCCTTTGCCAGTGTTTATGCGTGTAGCATCAATATTTAGCATATCTTTATTTCCTTGAATCAAGAACTACTCGTATGTACCTTTTCAAGTACCATAAGTTTTTCTTGATCTCAATCTAGTTGATCTTTACTTAGATCAATAGAGATTGGTATATGTTCGTCATGCCTAGAGTCATACGATACGTTTTTAGCGATCCTCATATTATATCATACATGATAAATTTTTTTGCAGAATAATTCCCAATTGAATTCTATTCATGTAGCTTTAGCTCATCTAGTTTCAGTAGATACTAAATCCAGCTATATTCTTTGACATATAATATAGGTTAAGAATCTTACTTAGATCCTTTGATGTTTAACTTAGTAAATTCTTATACATAGTTCAAACATTCTTTACTTAGATTTATTCATATGGGTTGAATGTCTCCAATGGAGTCTTTCGTGTTTGATTTAGTAAATGCCATTACTTAATCCAAAACAATATTATAAGATCTTTGTGAATAGATCTTAATACCCAGTATGTACTAAGTTTCGCCATGGTCCATTATTGATGAATAATTTCAAATATAAGTCATTAGCATTTGAATGTTATTTCATAATAGAGAGATATGTGTGATACACATAGGACCATTAAGTTTTATGTACTCCCACTAAACTTCTTATATATCTATAAGATTTATGTACATTTTATGAAACTAAAATACTTATTAGCTTCACTAAAATACATTTCCAATTCCCAATTGCTTGCTTAAATCTGTACTTAGATTTCATAAGCTAGCTTTTCCTTTTCAAGTATTTATTTGGATCCACAAATCCTATGACATGTCATGTACATAGTTTCTTCCAACATTTGATTGAGGAATATGCTTTGTCATCCAATTTCCATATGTATCAATATGCAATCATTGCTTTAATTATAGACTTGAGCATTATGATTATGGATGAGGTTTCAACACAATCCACGCCGTGAATTTGCTTGTAACCTTTAGCAACTAATCTAGATTTGTGTGTGAACACAATTCCATGTTTGATGGTTTTTATCCTTAAAACCAATTTGCAACCAATAGGTGTTTAATCTATTCTTGCAAATCAACAAAATTTCAATTTTGTCATCAAAACTTTAGGTATGTTTTATGGCCTTTAACCGTCTAAAACATTGAGTCTATATATGGCCTCTAACCATTTTAGGGAATCTGGGTTTCGTCATAGCTTTCTTACAAGTACAAACTCATTAATCTACATGATAATAGTTTGACTGCAAGTTGTAGGTTTCTTCGCTATCTAATAGAAGAATCGCATAGTTTCAGTGATCTGAACTCCATGTTTCTTCACTATCTAATGGAAGAATCTCATAGTTTCAGTGACTTGAACTCTATGCCTACTCGGGTATAGAACATCGATCAAACAATAGAATAACAACAACCACTTGAAAGTCCTTTGAATATTCTGTTCTCCTTGAAGTACTTGTAAGGTCTTCTAAGAGATGTCTATTCTTTGAAGCCACTTCTAAAGTCCTTAAAGAATAAGTGTTCGGATTTTCTGAAGAACTTTGAAAAGCCTCCGGAAACTCCGTTTTATGTTTGTTGTTCGCCTCGAATACTTTCGAGGTCTATTTTCTCCCACTTGTCATTTTGGAAACGAATCTCCAAAAGGACATTATTTCGAGCAAACAAACATTATGTTCTCAAAAAAATTCGTGGTAGAAAGAATACCCTTGTGTTTTATTTGAATGAATCACAATGAAACATATATCTATACTTGGGCCTTAGTTTTTTGAATAACAAACACTAAGCTCCCACTGAGTTTAGGAATTCTTTAGATATATATATTATGAAAAGATATTCTGAAATTACTTTTCAATAGCTTTGACGAATTTGGTTAAGTTTTGTGGTAGTTGAGCATTTTGTTTTGAAATTTTAGGAAACGTCTTTATGATTCATCATTGATCGAATCAAGTACTAATTGACTTCGATCATTCCAACGTAGATATGCCATATCTTATGGAGCTAGATCGTGAAATTACAACACACAATCATTGATGATCATTCTTGGTATAAGTAATCAACAACATGATCTAACCTAGATCTTTATGATTTCTTGCCAAGTGGATTTTATACTTCTGAATCTTTGAACTAGCCAAACAGATTCAAATTTATATCACATTGATTTAATAAACCTATATTCACTCAAATCCATGTGAAATAATAAAGTCATAAAATCTTTCTTTAGCTTTGAACTCTATTGTCTAGGTGTTCTAACAATAGTTCATATCTTTTGTTACTTTCAACAAGTAAGACTAGCTTGTCTTGAATTGATCTAGAAATCAATCAACTTTCAAAAGTCCATCAAAATAGAGCTTATGAATGTTAACTTGTTGATATGGTCTAAGCAACAATGCCAAAGATTAGTGGAACTCAAATCAAGGGTTTGATTTGAACCTAGTAAAGTTTTTATTGTTAAAGAGTTGTTTGTTTTAATCAAGCATATTGACTCAACCCGTAAATGACAATTTCATTCAAATAAACAAACAAACATTGTTTTTGTTCTGCTGAATGTGAGTCTTTCTGTGTTTGAAAACAAAAATTTAGGTATGCTGATTGTGGAACAAAATAGCCATTAAGTTCCAGCCTTTGAAAGGACTTAAAACAAACTAGATGACCCTACAACTAATGTAGCATTGCCATGCTTCATTTCCCACTTGTAGGTCAATAGTGTAGCCTAGCTTCCTTTTTTTGAGTTATTTATCGAAGTAAAAACCTCAAGCGGTATATGATACCAAGGAAGTTTGATTGCTAGGTCACTTCTCTTTAAACATAAACTTATAGGTAGAAACGGAATCGTAAATTCCTTTCATTTGTTCCTTGTTTTCCTATTTCTTGTACCCTTTCTTACAGTCTTAAGAATTGAATTCTTTAGTGTTGACTTTTATACTTTGTTTAGACATGTCCAATGTCACTCCAACAAAGTTCTTACCATTTTATTTATGTTGAATATTCTGTTTCAACTAGATGATCTTACCAGAAGCTTCTAAAGTTCTCTAAGCATCAATCTATTCGAATGTCTAGGGACTAGACTCATTCGAGAATTAAATGGAAAAAGATTTTAGGTTGTTAACCATTGGTAAAGCTCAGCGTTTAAACTCAATGCTTTATGATCTCAAAACTACATTGTAGTTTGAATTCACAAGAACCAATCGGTTTGCCATTCGACTTTGATACTCGAAAACAACCATAAAAGTCGCTAAAACAAATGTACATTTTAAATTGCTCATTTTCTCTCATTTCCGTGAACCGTTCTTGGATTCATTACCAATCGAGAAAATTTACTGTTACCTTTCTAAAAAGATTTACTGCAGTGCAAGATATTTAATTATAAACAATAATTAAAACATACATTGAAGCATGAAAAGTCTAAACATTTATCATGAGTAATAACTTGAAAATTAAAGCAATCATGCAATTTAAACAAGTTATTGGCATTTTATTCGAATTTATTGTTCCGGCAGGAGTGAATAAAATGATTCCACGACCCTAAAACCATTGAAGAATTAAGCATATTATGTATTTAGACTCAATTCTAAAATCTTTTAGGTAAGCAAAAGCCTTTTGCTAATAGTCTAGAAACTACTCTTGGTTAATAGGTACGTCTAAGAACTTATTAGGTAAACCTATCAATTTTGCCACGACATAAAAGGACTCCTTGAAGGAAATAATGCCCTTGGTCCAAGTATGCATTCTATGTTAAGTCTAATAAATGCGGTTCAGTATTAATTAACAAGTTAATAATTCAGTGAGATCAAGTGAGCTGAATGCCTAGCTAGAGGCCGCTTCAGTTCAAGTGGAATTAATGATATTAATCCACAGCTTACTCTTGACTGAACCCGTAGGGTCACACAAATAGTACGTAAACGGATCAAGTATTTAATGGCAATAAATACTCCATCTATGGATATTCGGAATCGACGGATCTTGGTTTCAGTGGGAGCTGAGATCGTCACAGGCAAGAAATGAATACTCCTGAAACGATGATGTTGCCGGAAACGGAAATATGGATCGTATCGGAAATATAAATATTATCCAAGTCATAGATGTTGCCGGAAACGGAAACATGGTACGTATCGGAAAATATTATCGGAAATGGAAATGTTGCCGGAATCGGAAATATTGCCGGAAACGGAAATATTGTCAGAATCGGAAATATTATCGGAATCGGAAAATAGTTCCGGAAACGGAAATATTAAATATTTGATCGAAACGGAAATTAATTCCGGATTCGGAAATATTAAATATTGTTCGTATCGGAAATGAATTCCGGAATCGAGAATTTAATCGGAAGCGTATCGTACGAATTAGCATCGGACGAGGCCTGCCAGACGAAGGCCCAGCACGAAGCCGGGCCATCGCCCAGCAAGCCAAGCGCAACAACCACACGCCATGAAGGAAATAATGCCCTTGGTCCAAGTATGCATTCAATGTTAAGTCTAATAAATGCGGTTCAGTATTAATTAACAAGTTAATAATTCAGTGAGATCAAGTGAGCTGAATGCCTAGCTAGAGGCCGCTTCAGTTCAAGTGGAATTAATGATATTAATCCACAGCTTACTCTTGACTGAACCCGTAGGGTCACACAAATAGTACGTAAACGGATCAAGTATTTAATGGCATTAAATACTCCATCTATGGATATTCGGAATCGACGGATCTTGGTTTCAGTGGGAGCTGAGATCGTCACAGGCAAGAAATGAATACTCCGGAAACGATGATATTGCCGGATACGGAAATATGGATCGTATCGGAAATATAAATATTATCCAAGTCATAGATGTTGCCGGAAACGGAAACATGGTACGTATCGGAAAATATTATCGGAAATGGAAATATTGCCGGAATCGGAAATATTGCCGGAAACGGAAATATTGTCAGAATCGGAAATATTATCGGAATCGGAAAATAATTCCGGAAACGGAAATATTAAATATTTGTTCGAAACAGAAATTAATTCCGGAATCGGAAATATTAAATATATATTGTTCGTATCGGAAATGAATTCCGGAATCGAGAATTTAATCGGAAGCGTATCGTACGAATTAGCATCGGACGAGGCCTGCCAGACGAAGGCCCAGCACGAAGCCGGGCCATCGCCCAGCAAGCCAAGCGCAACAACCACACGCCAAGCATACGACCAGGCCCAGCGCAAAAGCCAGGCCCAGCCGTAGCTTGGGCGCGCGCGCGGACAAGGCTGCGACAGTGGGCCTTGCGCTGTGCGCTCGGCGTGGGCCGCAAGGCCTGCGTGCGGGCGTGCGGTGCTTGTGCGCCACTCGTGTGTGTTACTCGGAATCCTAAGGCTACCGGGATTCGTAATATGATTAAATCTAATCCTAATAGATAAACTTTGTTTAATTAGAATCCTAGTAGGGTTATAATTAAATAGATTTGTATTCTAATAGGATTATAATTCCTTTCCATAAACTCTATAAATAAGTGCCTAGGGTCACTTATTTACAACGAGTTTTCAAGTATTAAAAGTGAGTTTTTGAGAGAAAAATTCAGTCACACATTTGCCTAAAAGTGCCGAAAATAATAGTACCTTAAGGGCGATTCTAGTTGGTCAATCTTAAGGCGGATCCGGACGTGCTGTGGACTATCTACGGAGGGACGACACTTGGAGTCCTAAAGACTTGTTCTTGTTCGGTTCGGGCGCAGCTAGGGAAGGCACGCAACAAAGAGTATGCATCTAAACTATGCTATATGATTATGTGTAAATAATATGTATTCCTGGCTAAATGGTTTTTCCGCATGATTTATGAATTGTCATATGTATCATAACCTTACAGTGGTATCACGAGCCTCTTATTATTTTCATAATCTAAATTGCATGAACATGGTTAAATATTACAAATTTGCAAGAATTAAAAGGGGTGATTAATTTTCGTAATTGTTAATTAATTGCAAATTGCGTTTATTTAATTATACGTACGCAGTTTTTCGGCAGTTTCTTCGTTACTCATCCAGATCGAGTGATTTTTGTGTCAATTCCGAATGTAAAAGGCATTCTAAAATTTTGACAAAAATAGCATTTTTCGGCCGAACCCAGAATTCTCAAATTCGAAGCCTAACTATGACTTTTCGAAGGTTTTAGTTTTTCGAATGCAAAATTTCGTAAATTTAAGATGTTAAATTAAATATTTGCGATTCTTGTTGATAAATCTTGAATTTTTGATTGACCTACTGTATATGTTTAACAAGTTTGAATGCCTAGCCTTGTTAATTATGCAATCTAATTTGTAATTATGATTAATTTGTTGAAAATTAGAATAATTTAGAATTAATTTGATTTTCATAATTAATTATAATTTAATTAGATACCTATGATTAAAAACCACCATAAAAATTGTAAATTGATGATAAATTTTAAATTTTTATGACCTAGACTTGAATCCATGTTAATCGGAAATCAATTGAATAATAAATTTTCGATTTTTCGCCCTAAAATTATGAAATTAATATTATTTATTAATTTGTCATTAATATTAAATATAAAATTTTAAATTTTATGCGATTCGCTCATATAACTTGCACGCACAAAGCAATGGACGCTACGTGTTACCCTTAAGGGGTGTTGTATAGTGCGGGCATGTGACGACGAGCAAGGGAGCTCGTCGCCCATGCGGCACGAATGCAATGAGCAAGGCCATGGTGCACGAGCACAAGGCAGCAGCCCTGCCTTGTGTCGTGGGCTATGAGCAATGGACGAATGGGCATGGGCGAAGGCAAGGCACGGCAGTCGCGTGTGGGCAGCAAGCGAGCTGCGCCACAGCGCGCACTGCCTCGCGCAAAGCGCGCGGAGCCTCGCGCGCAGCGAGCGCAAGCTCGCGTGCCACGAGGGCTCCGCCCAGCGTCGATGCCTCACGCAGCGAGCGCTGGCAAGCGCGCGCAGCGAGCGCTGGCAAGCGCGCGCAGCGAGCGCTGGCGAGCGCGCACAGCGAGCGCTGGCGAGCGAGCGCAGCGAGCGATGGCTCGCGTGCATCGAGCGCTGGCGCGCGCGCAGCGAGCACCAGCTCGCGCGATGGCTTGCGAAGGAAAGCAGCAGCAGCTATGCGACGCAGCGCATGGGCTGCGCGCACATGGCCAGCGATGGCTGTGTGTGTGTGGCCCATGGGCGTGCGATGCGTGATGTGTTTGCGTTGCGATTAGATCGTTTTGAAATTTTAATTTGAAATTTTCAGTTTACGTAATTTTAATTAATTTTAAAATTAATAATTTAAATTATTTTCTTGGATTTTAATTTTGAATATTGTAATTATAATAAATTTTATTTATTCTAATTATTTTACTAAAATTAAAATCATGAATTAATTTAAATACGACTGAAATTAAATTAAACTTTTGGATTCAATTACAAATTTATATGAGCTTTAAATTTTAATTAAATTTGTATGTTTCCGGTTAGACTAGAAATACATTTTTATGTTTAAAATTAGTAAAGCATATGAATTTATTGGTTTAAGTGGGAGCCCTTTTTAGTCATAAACTCTTGATTAGGTCTACAAATCCTTAAGGTTGAAACAACTTGATTAGAATTAATAAGGACTGAATAATTAGTAGATTATTGGTGCCCTTAATTAATTGCTGCAAATGTTTACGTGATGCATAATGTGTTTAACTAACCAGCTATGTGGGCCATTCATGATAATGAATGGGTGAATGGTATATATATATTGTATATGTACTGTTTTGCAGGTTATGAAGTGACTAGTATGGCCCAAATAGGATAGAAAATATGGTCTGCGTACCATTAATTTGAATGTAATTGGTCTAAAGTACCAAAGTTGTTTATCAATTCAAATATGGTCTGCGTACCATCAAATAGTTGTAATTAGTTTTAATTATAGCTTATCCTATTTGAAGAAAATAGTGCCTCCCACGGAGATTTTCAAGACGGACTTTGAAGTTAAAGCTTCAAGATGAAGTCGGGCCATACTAGATCACATTTATCTTATGCATGTTTTAAGTTATTTATTGCTTTTAAATATGTCTTAAAATGCATGAGATCAAAAGCTTGATTATGTTGCATGATTAAGGATTTTAGTTCACTTAAAATCTAACCAACATAGTAAGAGCCTTAAGTTCCAAACTTAAAAATTGAGTTAAAAGGTGCCATGCCAAAATATACACTTGCTTGGATATCCTTTACATCAATCTAGTAATAGTTTTCGCTCAGCAAGGTGTTATTTATTGGTCCTAAAGGGGCAAGTTACACAAATAATTGTGAGTACATGTTAGTTTTGGTGAAACTCAACGATATAAGTAAGGAGTCCTTTTATGTCGTGGCAAAATCGATAGGTTTACCTAATAAATTCTTAGACGTACCTATCAACCAAGAATAGTTTCTAGATTATTAGCAAAAGGCTTTTGCTTACCTAAGATGTTTTAGGATTAAGTCGACAAACTGTGCTTAGTTCTTCAATGATTTTAGGATCTTGGAATCATTTTATTCACACCTGCCGGAACACATAATTCGAATAAAATGCTAATGACTTGTTTAAATTGCATGATTGCTTTCATTTTCAAGTTATTATTCATGATAAATGTTTAGACTTTGCATGCTTCAATGTATGTTTTAATTATTGTTTATAATTAAATATCTTGCACTGCAATAAATCCTTTTAGAAAGGTAACAGTAAATTTCCTCGATTGGTAGTGAATCCAAGAACGATTCACGGAAATGAGAGAAAATGAGCAATTTAAATGTACGTTTCTTTTAGCGACTTTTATGGTTGTTTTCGAGTATCAAAGTCGAATGGCGAACCGATTGGTGCTTGTGAATTCAAAATACAATGTAGTTTTGAGATCATAAAGCATTGAGTTTAAACGCTCAGCTTTACCAATGGTTAACAACCTAAAATCTTTTTCCATTTAATTCTCGAATGAGTCTAGTCCCTAGACATTCGAATAGATCGATACGTAGAGAACTTTAGAAGCTTCTGGTAAGATCATCTAGTTGAAACAAAATATTCAACATAAATTAAAATGGTAAAGAACCTTGTTGGTGACATTGGACATGTCTAACAAAGTATAAAAGTCAACACTAAAGAATTCAATTCTTAAGACTATAAGAAAGGGTACAAGAAATAGGAAAACGAGGAACAAATGAAAGGAATTTACGATTCTGTTTCTACCTATAAGTTTATGTTTAAAGAGAAGTGACCTAGCAATCAAACTTCCTTGGTATCATATACCGCTTGAGGGTCTTACTTCGGTAATAACTCAAACAATGGAAGCTAGGCTACACTAATGACCTACAAGTGGGAAATGAAGCATGCCAATGCTACATTAGTTGTAGGGTCATCTAGTTTGTTTTAAGTCCTTTCAAAGGCTGGAACTTAATGGCTATCTAGAGAGTTGCAAAACTCAGTGGGAGCTTAGTGTTTGTCATTCGACAAACTAAGGCCCAAGTATAGATATATGTTTCATTGTGATTTATTCAAATGAGACACAAGGGTATTGTTTCTACCACGAATTTTTGAGAACATAATGTTTGTTTGGTCGAAATAATGTCCTTTTGGAGATTCGTTTCCAAAATGACAAGTGGGAGAAAATAGACCTCGAAAGTTTTCGAGGCGAACAACAAACATAAACGGACATTCTGAAGGCTTTTCGAAGTGCTTCAGAAAAACCGAACGTATTCTTTAAGGACTTTAGAAGTGGCATTAAAGAATAGACATCTCTTAGAAGACTTTACAAGTGCTTCAAGGAGAACAGAATATTCAAAGGACTTTTAAGTGGCTATTGATATTCTATTGTTTGATGTTCCATACCCAAGTAGGCATAGAGTTCAAGTCACTGGAACTATGAGATTCTTCTATTAGATAGTAAAGAAACATAGAGTTCTGGTCAATGAAACTATGAGATTCTTCTATTGGATAGTGAAGAAACCTACAACTTGCAGTCAAACTATTATCATGTAGATTAATGAGTTTGTGACTTGTAAGAAAGCTATGACGAATCCTAGATTCCCTAAAATGGTTAGAGGCCATATATAGACTCAAATGTTTTAAATGGTTAGAGGCCATAAAACATACTCAATGTTTTGATGACAAAATTGAAATTTTGTTGATTTGCAAGAATAGTTTCACACCTATTGGTTGCAAGTTTGTTTTAAAGATAAAAACCATCAAACATGAAATTGTGTTCACACACAAAGCTAGATTAGTTGCTAAAGGTTACAAGCAAATTCACGGCGTGGATTGTGTTGAAACCTCATGCATAATCGTAATGCTCAAGTCTATAAATCAAGCAATGATTGCATATTGGTACATATAGCAATAGGATGACAAAACGTATTCCTCAATCAAATGTTGGAATAAAATATGTACATGGTATGTCATAGGATTTGTGGATCCAAATAAATGCTTGAAAAGGAAAGCTAGCTTATAAAATCTAAGTACAGATTTAAGCAAGCAATTGGGAATTGGAACTGTATTTTAAGTGAAGCTAATAAGCATTTTAGTTTCATAAAATATACATGATTCTTATTGATATATAAGAAGTTTAGTGGGAGTACTTAAAACTTAATTAGTCCTATGTGTATTACACACATATCTCTCTATTGTAAAATAACATTCAAATGCTAATGACTTAGATTTGAGATTATTCATCAATGATGGACCATGGCGAAACTTAGTACATACTGGGTATTAAGATCTATTTACAAAGATCTTATGATATTGTTTTGGATTAAGTAATGGCATTTACTAAATCAAACACGAAAGTCTCCATTGGAGATATTCGACCCATGTGAATAAATCTAAGTAAAGGATGTTTGAACTATGTATAAGCATTTACTAAGTTAAACATCAAAGAGTCTAAATGAGATTCTTAACCTATATTATATGTCAAAGAATTTAGCTGAATTTAGTATCTACTGAAACTAGATAAGCTAAAGTTACATGAATAGAATTCAATTGGAAATTATTCTGCAAAAGAATTTATCATGTATGATATAATATGAGGATCGCCAAAAACGTATCGTATGACTTTAGGCATGACGAACATATACCAATCTCTATTGATCTAAGTGAAGATCAACTAGATTGAGATCAAGAATACTTATGGTACTTGAAAAGGTACATAGGAATAGTTCTTGATTCAAGGAAATAAAGATATGCTAAATATTGATGCTACACGCATAAACACTGGCAAAGGATCAAGCAAGACCCTTTGGAGTTAACCATTGCTAAGGACGGGCTATAGAGCATCGTGTTTTGAAATGGCAACATGGATTGGAGACCATGAGTTGTTGCGTGGGAAATTAAAATATTAATTTCTATGTTCTAAGATACAGCTGGAAAGTCTTCCACATGTCTGTGAACTGCTTGGATAAGTAAATCCAAACAAAGCATCACCAGCAACCTAAACAGTTGAAGTAAAAGTACTTATTGCCTAAGAAGCAATAAAACAAGAGTTGTTTATATTAATGAGTTCTTCATTGAACTTGGGTGGATCACATGTCTGCTAACTTGATGGCTCTTCATTGCAAAATGCGTAGAACCACTATCGAAGTAAGAGAGATTAGATCACATAATAAACAAACTCAAAAGATCTTATCATCCTATCTCGAATATCATTCGATGAAAAAGATATTAAGATTGGCAAAGCATGATAACTAAACCTATGCAACAAGTGAGAAGCAACACTCACGTTGTAGCACTGGAAATCAAGCATAGCTTTGAATTCCATGAACTGTTTTAAAGATGGGTTTGAGGCCCATGGTTGTAAAACAATGGGGTTGAACATTTATCATATATGAAATGTATTTTCATATTCCATTTAATCTTGGTTTAGTATTAAATGATGAGTCCCTTCAAATTTGGTTATATATATTCAAGATAGACTGTCAGGACCAGTCCTGTGACTAAGAAATGTCTATCAAGTGAACTTGAATGTCAAAGGTTGAAAATGGTCCCTAGTCGGAGTTTTCTATAAAATTGGACGAATAGAAAACGTTAAATGACTAGAATGCAAGATGACTAGTAGTTCTGCTTCTTGAACTATGTGGACATGGCAATGTCATAATCATTTGCATAGATACTTACTTTGGGAACACTAGTATCGGACAAGACCTATGAAACTTTACTGTAAGAGATGAAAATCTGTCATAAGTAAATTTCATTAAATTATTAGACACTAAATCCTCAATACCTGAGTGATTTGAGATTACTTGTTTGAGAACTGGTTGCTTTGACGTTGACCAACCGTCGCACCGTAAAAGGAGGCTATAAAAGCAACGCTCAGGTAATCACCTATCAAACGAAGTCTAATCTCAAGATCGCAAGATTTTGATTGTCCTCCCATAAATCGGGATGAGATGCTTAAAAGTTGTACAAGGCCACTCGGAGAGCTAGAAACTGTGAAATGCATGGCCGTGCTCGGATGAATCATAGGCTATGATTATCTGTCTATTTGATCAGTTGAACTCTGAAACCGAGGAACACCTATGGACATAATAAGGATGACAACTCTTACCTTATGTTCAAGAGCAAGCATCGAGCGACAAAGGAATTAGGAAATGCACACTTGTCCCTAAGGACAAGTGGGAGACTGAAGGAAATAATGCCCTTGGTTCAAGTATGCATTCAATGTTAAGTCTAATAAATGCGGTTCAGTATTAATTAACAAGTTAATAATTCAGTGAGATCAAGTGAGCTGAATGCCTAGCTAGAGGCCGCTTCAGTTCAAGTGGAATTAATGATATTAATCCACAGCTTACTCTTGACTGAACCCGTAGGGTCACACAAATAGTACGTAAACGGATCAAGTATTTAATGGCATTAAATACTCCATCTATGGATATTCGGAATCGACGGATCTTGGTTTCAGTGGGAGCTGAGATCGTCACAGGCAAGAAATGAATACTCCGGAAACGATGATATTGCCAGATACGGAAATATGGGTCGTATCGGAAATATAAATATTATCCAAGTCGTAGATGTTGCCGGAAACGAAAACATGGTACGTATCGGAAAATATTATCGGAAATGGAAATATTGCCGGAATCGGAAATATTGCCGGAAACGGAAATATTGTCAGAATCGGAAATATTATCGGAATCGGAAAATAATTCCGGAAACGGAAATATTAAATATTTGTTCGAAACGGAAATTAATTCCGGAATCGGAAATATTAAATATTGTTCGTATCGGAAATGAATTCCGGAATCGAGAATTTAATCGGAAGCGTATCGTACGAATTAGCATCGGACGAGGCCTGCCAGACGAAGGCCCAACACGAAGCCGGGCCATCGCCCAGCAAGCCAAGCGCCACAACCACACGCCAAGCATACGACCAGGCCCAGCGCAAAAGCCAGGCCCAGCCGTAGCTTGGGCGCGCGCGCGGACAAGGCTGCGACAGTGGGCCTTGCGCTGTGCGCTCGGCGTGGGCCGCAAGGCCTGCGTGCCCGCGTGCGGTGCTTGTGCGCCACTCGTGTGTGTTACTCGGAATCCTAAGGCTACCGGGATTCGTAATATGATTAAATCTAATCCTAATAGATAAACTTTGTTTAATTAGAATCCTAGTAGGGTTATAATTAAATAGATTTGTATTCTAATAGGATTATAATTCCTTTCCATAAACTCTATAAATAAGTGCCTAGGGTCACATATTTACAACGAGTTTTCAAGTATTAAAAGTGAGTTTTTGAGAGAAAAATTCAGTCACACATTTGCCTAAAAGTGCCGAAAATAATAGTACCTTAAGGGCGATTCTAGTTGGTCAATCTTAAGGCGGATCCGGACGTGCTGTGGACTATCTACGGAGGGACGACACTTGGAGTCCTAAAGACTTGTTCTTGTTCGGTTCGGGCGCAGCTAGGGAAGGCACGCAACAAAGAGTATGCATCTAAACTATGCTATATGATTATGTGTAAATAATATGTATTCCTGGCTAAATGGTTTTTCCGCATGATTTATGAATTGTCATATGTATCATAACCTTACACGCCAAGCATACGACCAGGCCCAGCGCAAAAGCCAGGCCCAGCCGAAGCTTGGGCGCGCGCGCGGACAAGGCTGCGACAGTGGGCGTTGCGTTGTGCGCTCGGCGTGGGCCACAAGGCCTGCGTGCGGGTGTGCGGTGCTTGTGCGCCACTCGTGTGTTAGGTTATGATACATATGATATTACATAAATCATGCGGAAACAACCATTAACCCAGGAATACATATTATTTACACATAATCATATAGCATAATTTAGATGCATACTCTTTGTTGCGTGCCCTCCCTAGCTGCGCCCGAACCGAGCAAGAACAAGTCTTTAGGACTCCAAGTGTCGTCCCTCCGTAGATAGTCCACAGCACGTCCGGATCCGCCTTAAGATTGACCAACTAGAATCGCCCTTAAGGTACTAGAATTTTCGGCACTTTTGAGCAAGATGTGTGACTGAATTTTTCTCTCAAAAACTCACTTTGAATACTTGAAAACTCGTTATAAATTGTGAACCTAGGCCACATATTTATAGGGGTATGGAAAGAGAATTGGAATCCTATTAGGATACGAATTAATTAAACCTAGAATCCTACAAGAACTCTAATTAATTAATTTATCAAATAGAATTAGGAATTTAATCATTAACCGAACTCTGCACGTTTTAGGAATCGTGCATGAACACAAACTCACACACACACACACGGCAGCCACGATGGGCCGCCCATGCGCGTGCGTGCGAGCAGCAGCCCACGCAGCGAGGCCTACGCGAGCTACAAGCCCACGCAAGCACCTGCGCGCGCTGCGCGCGCTGTGCGCGCTTGCCACGGCCTGCTGGGCCTGGCCTTGCGCTGGGCCTGGCGTGGCCTTGGCTGTTCGTGTGGCGCGCTTGGCTTGCTGGGCGATGGCCTGGCTTCGTGCTGGGCCCTCGTCCGGCAGGCCTCGTCCGATGCTAATTCGAACGATACGCTTCCGATTAAATTTCCGATTCCGGAATTCATTTCCGATACGAACAATATTTAACATTTCCGATTCCGGAATTAATTTCCGTTTCGAACAAATATTTAATATTTCCGTTTCCGGAATTATTTTCCGATTCCGATAATATTTCCGATTCTGACAATATTTCCGTTTCCGGCAATATTTCCGATTCTGGCAATATTTCCATTTCCGATAATATTTTCCGATACGTACCATGTTTCCGTTTCCGGCAACATCTACGACTTGGATAATATTTATATTTCCGATACGATCCATATTTCCGTTTCCGGCAATATCATCGTTTCCGGAGTATTCATTTCTTGCCTGTGACGATCTCAGCTCCCACTGAAACCAAGATCCGTCGATTCCGAATATTCATAGATGGAGTATTTAATGCCATTAAATACTTGATCCGTTTACGTACTATTTGTGTGACCCTACGGGTTCAGTCAAGAGTAAGCTGTGGATTAATATCATTAATTCCACTTGAACTGAAGCGGCCTCTAGCTAGGCATTCAGCTCACTTGATCTCACTGAATTATTAACTTGTTAATTAATACTGAACCGCATTTATTAGACTTATCATAGAATGCATACTTGGACCAAGGGCATTATTTCCTTCATCGTGTGTGTTACTCGGAATCCTAATGCTACCGGGATTCGTAATATGATTAAATCTAATCCTAATAGATAAAGTTTGTTTAATTAGAGTCCTAGTAGGATTATAATTAAATAGATTTGTATTCTAATAGGATTATAATTCCTTTCCATAAACTCTATAAATAAGTGCCTAGGGTCACATATTTACAGAGAGAATTCAAGTATTCAAAGTGAGTTTTGAGAGCAAAATTCAGTCATACAATTGCCTATAGAGTGCCGAAAATAATAGTACCTTAAGGGCGATTCTAGTTGGTCAATCTTAAGGCGGATCCGGACTTGTTGTGGACTATCTACGGAGGGACGACACTTGGAGTCCTAAAGACTTGTTCTTGTTCAGTTCGGGCGCAGCTAGGGAAGGCACGCAACAAAGAGTATGCATCTAAACTATGCTAAATGATTATGTGTAAATAATATGTTTTCCTGGCTTTATGGTTTTTCCGCATGATTTATGAATTGTCATATGTATCATAACCTAACACTCCTTACTTATATCGTTGAGTTTCACCAAAACTAACATGTACTCACAATTATTTGTGTACCTTACCCCTTTAGGATCAATAAGTAACACCTCGCTGAGCGTAAAACTATTACTAGATTGATGTAAAGGTTATCCAAGTAAGTGTTATTTTGGCATGGCACCTTTTAACTCAATTTTTAAAGTTTGGAACTTAAGGCTCTTACTATGTTGGTTAAATTTTAAGTGAACTAAAATCCTTAATCATTCAACATAATCAAGCCATAATCTCATGCATAATTAAGACATATTTAAGGCAATAAATAACTTAAAGCATGCATAAGATAAATGTGATCTAGTATGGCCCGACTTCATCTTGAAGCTTCAACTTCAAAGTCCGTCTTGAAAATGGATTGGAAACTCCGTCTTGAATTTCACCATGGGAGGCGCCATTTTCTTCAAATAGGATAAGGTATAATTAAACTAATTACAACTATTTGATGGTACGCAGACTATATTTGAATTGAAAAACAAACTTTGGTGCATTAGACCAATTACATTCAAATTAATGGTACGCAGACCATATTTTCTATCCTATTTGGGCCATACTAGTCACTTCATAACCTGCAAAACAGTACATATACAATATATACCATTCACCCATTCATTATCATGAATGGCCCACATAGCTGGTTAGTAAAACACGTTATGCATCACATAAATATTTGCAGCAATTAATCAAGGGCACCAATAATCTACCAATTATCCAGTCCTTATTAATTCTAATCAAGTTGTTTAACCTTAAAGGATTTGTAGACCTAATCAAGAGTTTATGACTAAAATTTCTCCCACTTAACCAAATACTTTATATGCTTTACTAATTTTAAACATAAAAATGTATTTCTAGTCTAACCGGAAACATACAAGTTTAATTAAAATTTAAAGCTCATATAAAATTATAATCGAATCCATTTATTTAATTTATTTCTCAGTTGAATTAAATGAATTTAAATTAATTCGATGTTTAATTTTAGTAAAATAATTAGTATAAATTGAAATTTATAATAATTATAATATTCAAAATTAAATCCCAAGAAAACAATTTAAATTATTAATTTGAAAATTAATTAAAATAATTTCCAAACTGAAAATTTCAAATTAATATTCAAAACGACTCAATCGTAACACGACGAGCACTTGGGCTTGCGCCCAAGCCCCATCGTGTGCACGACTGATCGCACACCCATGACACATCGCAGCAGCAGCCACGCTCAAACGCAGCAAGCCAAGCCACGCTTGCGCGCAGCCTGCTCGCCCGCATGCATCGCAGCAGCTACTGAAGGAGTGCTCGCTCGCTAGGCGCAAGCAAGCCCTCGTGGCGAAGCAGCGCTCGTTGGTGCAAGCAAGCCCTCGTGGCGAAGCAGCGCTCGTTGGTGCGCAGAGCAGCGATCGCTGGGTGACCCAGCTCTCGCCCTTGCGCGCGCGCCTCGTCATGTGCCACGCCCATCGCCCTTCGCCCATAGCACACAACACACACGCCCAGGCTCCCTTGCCTCGTGCGCGCGCCATATGCTTGGTTGCTCGCTGCATTCGTACCGCACGGGCGACGAGCTCCCTTGCTCGTCGTCGCGTGCCCGCACTATACAACACCCCTTAAGGGTAACACGTAGCTTCCATTGCTTTGTGCGTGCAACATTTATGGGCGTTTTTCAAAAAATTTAAAATTTTTAATTCAAAATTAATAACAAATTAATAAAACATATTAATTTCATAATTTTAGGGCGAAAAATCAAAAATTTATTAATCAATTAATTTCCGATTAACATGGATTCAAATCTAGGTCATAAAAATTTAAAATTTAACATAAATTAGCAATTATTAATTAATTATGAAAATCAAATCAATTCTAAATTATTCGAATTTCAACAAATTAATCATAATTACAAATTAGGTTGTATAATTAACAAGTCTAGGCATTCAAAATTGTTAAACATATACTGTAGGTCAATCAAAAACTCAAGATTTATCAACATGAATCGCAAATATTCAATTTAACATCTTAAATTTACAAACTTTTGCGTTCGAAAAACTAAAACCTCCGAAAAGTCATAGTTAGGCTTCGAATTTGGGAATTCTGGGTTCGGCCGAAAAAAAAAATTTTGTCAAAATTTTAGAATGTCTTTTACATGCGGAATTGACACAAAAATCACTCGATTTGGATGAGTAACGAATAAACTGCCGAAAAACTGCGTACATATAATTAAATAAACGCAATTTGCAATTAATTAACAATCACGAAAATTAATCACCCCTTTTAATTCTTTAAAAATTTGTAAAATTTAACCATGTCATGCAATTTAGATTATGAAAATAATAAAAGGCTCGTGATACCACTGTTAGGTTATGATACATATGACAAAACATAAATCATCCGGAAAACCTTAATGACAGGAAACATATTATTTACACATAATCATATAGCATAATTTAGATGCATACACTTTGTAGTGTGCCCTCCCTAACTGCGCCCGAACCGAACAAGAACAAGTCTTTAGGACTCCAAGTGTCGTCCCTCCGTAGATAGTCCACAACACGTCCGGATCCGCCTTAAGCTTGACCAACTAGAATCGCCCTTAAGGTTCCTAGGATTTTCGGCTAAAATGGTTGCAAGTGTTTGGCTGATTTTTGCTTCAAAATCTTACCTTTGAATACTTCAATGTTTTTATAAATTTGTGACCCTAGGTACCTATTTATAGAGTTATGGAAAAGGACTTATAATCCTATTAGAATACTAATTTAGTTTAATTAGAATCCTACTAGGACTGTATTAAATAAACTTTATCTATTAGGATTAGGATTTAATTATATGACGAATCCCGATAGCTTTAGGATTCGTGTAACACGCACACGAGCAGCGCACAAGCACCGCACACCCATGCGCAAGCCTTGCGGCCCACGCACAACGCACAACGCTGAGGCCCACTTGCTTGCAGCCCATCGCTGAGCTCGCGCGCACCAAGGCTTGGCTGGGCCTAGCCTTGCGTTGGGCCTGGTCGAGGCTTGGCGTGTTATTGGATGCGTTGGCTTGCTGGGCGATGGCCTGGCTTCATGCTGGGCCTTCGTCTAGCAAGCCTCGTCCGATGCTAATTCGTACGATACGCTTTCCGATTAAATTCCCGATTCCGGAATTCATTTCCGATACGAACAATATTTAATATTTCCGATTCCGGGATTAATTTCCGTTACGAACAAATATTTAATATTTCCGTTTCCGGAATTATTTTTCGATTTCGATAATATTATTCTGACAATATTTCCGTTTCCGGGAATATTTCCGATTCCGGTAATATTTCCATTTCCGATAATATTTTCCGATACGTACCATGTTTCCGTTTCCGGCAACATCTACGACTTGGATAATATTTATATTTCCGATACGATCCATATTTCCGTTTCCGGCAATATCATCGTTTCCGGAGTATTCATTTCTTGCTTTTGACGATCTCAGCTCCCACTGAAACCAAGATCCGTCGATTTCGAATATCCATAGATGGAGTATTTAATGCCATTAAATACTTTATCCATTTACGTACTATTTGTGTGACCCTACGGGTTCAGTCAAGAGTAAGCTGTGGATTAATGTCATTAATTCCACTTGAACTGAAGCGGCCTCTAGCTAGGCATTCAGCTCACTTGATCTCACTGAATTATTAACTTGTTAATTAATACTGAAACGCATTTATTAGACTTAACATTAAATGCATACTTGGACCAAAGGCATTATTTCCCTCATGACCCCTTCTCCCGCGGCTTCGGGCCTCGCCTCTTCCAGGACATACTCCTTTTCTTCCTGCATAAGAACTATTTGCAAGTTCCTTTGCCAGTCAAGGAAGTTCTTCCCGTTCAACTTCTCCTTTTCGAGAATAGATCGGATGTTGAATAAATTGTTGTTTTCCATAGTTAAAACTACAATTGAAAAGAATAAACAAATAAATAACCATTCATATTTTCTCTTAATAAACTTAAATTCTAGCATACATGCATAATTCAAAATTTATTAAGCATTTTATTCGAGTTTTTGTGTTCCGTCAGGTGTGAATAAAATGAATCCAAGATCATTAAATCATTGAAGAATTAAGCACGTAAATTATGTATTTTGACTCAATTCTAAAATATTTTAGGTAAGCAAATCCTTTGCTGATAGTCTAGAAACTACTCTTGGTTGATAGGTACGTCTAAGAACTTATTAGGTAAACCTATCCCATTTTCCACGACATAAAAGGACTCCTTACTTATATCGTTGTGTTTTACCAAAACTAACATGTACTCACAAGTATTTGTGTACCTTATCCCTTGAGAATCAATAAGTAACACCTCGCTATGGCAGAAAACTACTACTAGATTGATGTAAAGGTTATCCAGGTAAGCGTTATTTTGGAATGGCACATTTTAACTCAATTTTTTAAAAGTTTGGAACTTAGGGCTCTTACTATGTTGGTTAGATTTTAAGTGAACTAAAATCCTTAATCATTCAATATAATCAAGCCACAATCTCATGCATTATTAAGACATATTAAAAGCAATAAAGAATTTAAAACATGCATAAGATTTAAATGTGATCTAGTATGGCCCGACTTCATCTTCAAGCTTCAACTTCAAACTCCGTCTTGAAAATGGATTGGAAACTCCGTCTTGAATTTCACCATGGGAGGCGCCATTTTCTTCAAATAGGATATGCTATAATTAAAACTAATTACAACTATTTGATGGTACGCAGACCATATTTAAATAATAACTTTGGTGCATAAGACCAATTTTACATTCAAATTAATGGTATACATACCATATTTACTATCCTATTTGGGCCATACAAGTCACTTTCCATAATCGGCAAAACAGTACATTTACAATATACCATTCATCCATTCATTTATCAATGAATGACCCACATAGCAAGTTAGTAGAACAAAGCATGCATCACATAAACATTTACAGCAACTAATCAAAGGTTCCACCAATCTACAAATTATTCAACCTTATTAGTTCTAATCGAGTTGTTTTAACCTTAAAGGAATAAAGACCTAATCAAGAGTTTAATGACTAAAAGCTCCCACTAAAACCAAGAATTTACATGCTTTATAAATTTTAAACATAAAATTGTATTTCCTAGTCCAACCGGAAACTTAAAAATTTAATTAAAATTTAAAGCTCACATAAAATAATTTTAAATCCCTTTATTTTATTTTCAGTTGATTAAAATTAATTAATTAAATTTTACCAAGGTTTTAATTTTATTAATATAATTAGTATAAAAAATTATAATAACTAATTAATCAAAATTAAATTCTGAGAAAAATTAAATTACGAAATAAAATTTAATTAAAATCTTTTTCAACCGAAAATTAAAAAACAAAACGAAACAAGTTAATCGGCCAAGGCAAGGCACATGGGCGCAAGGCCAATGCCTCGCCGAGGCTTGCAGCGACGCAAGGGCTGACCGCACGCATGTCCGAGGCCATCACACAGTCAAGCCCTCGCCAGCGCCCATGGGCTCAACGCCATCGTTGGCTTGCTGTTGCATGCTTGCTTGCTTTGCGCGCATGGCACGAGGGCATCCATCGATGCCTCGTCGCCATCGCTGCTGGGCACAACGTGGGCTGGCAGCGTTGCCCATTCGCCTTTCTCGATCACTCGCATAGCACACACGGCACAGAGGTTGTCCCCGCGCGCGTGGCTCGTTCATTGCTCGCTGCCTTGTACCGCATGGGCGACGAGCTCCCTTGCTCGTCGTCGCATGCCCGCACAATGCAACACCCCTTAAGGGTAACACTTAGCTTCCATTGCTTCGTGCGTGCAAGTTTGTGAATGATTTATAAAAATCGAAAACTTTTATATTTAAATTTAACGACAAATTAATAATTCATATTAATTTCACTAAATTTAGGCAAAAAAATCGAAAAATTTATTATTCAAATTAATTTCCGATTACATGTTTTCTTAGGGATTAAAATCTAGGTCATATAATTTTAAAATATTTTAATTTTAACAAATTTTATGGTGGTTTTTAATCATAGGATCCTAATTAAATTATCAATTAATTATGATATTTAAAACAAATTCTAAATTATTTGAAATTCAACAAATTAATTATAATTACAAATTAGGTTGTATAATTAACAAAATTAGACCTTAAAATTGTTAAACATATACAATAGATCAATCATAGATTCAAGATTTACATACAAGATTCGCAAATATTAATTTAACATCATAAAAATTACAAATTTTGCATTCGAAAAACCTAAAACCTCCAAAAAGTCATAGTTAGACTTCGAATTTGGGAATTCTGGGTTCGGCATCAAATATTTGATTTTTGTCAAAATTTTAAAACGTCGTTTACATGCGAAATTCACTATAAAAACATAAGATTTCGACCATTATTGACAAAACTGCCGAAAAATCATGCGAACATATAATCAAATAATCGCACGAATTTGCAATCAAGTACATCCACGAAATTAATCACCCCTTTAATTCATTGCAAATTTTAAAAATTTAATCCATGTTAACTATAATTGATTATGGAATTAATTAGAGGCTCGTGATACCACTGTTAGGTTATGAATAATACAATAATATAATTCATGCGGAAAAACCCTAAAGCCAGAATTCAAATTAATTGCAATATAGTCAATTAGCATAATTTAGGTTACATACAATCTGATGCGTTCCTTCCCTAGCTCCTCCCGAACCGAACAAGAACAAGTCTTTAGAGCCCCAAACGTTGCCCCTTCATAGAAAGTCCACAGCACGTTCTGATCCGCCTTAGGTTCAACCAACTAGGATTTTACTTAATGTTTTATGTATTCGGGCTAGGCTATTTTATATTCTCCCTTGAACACAAAGTAAGTAAAGAATATGATTTTCAATCTTTGATGTGTATAATTATGAGGGCCTAGCCTCATATTTATAGGGTAGGAAATAAGGAGTTTGAGTCTTACTAGGAAAAGAATTACCAACCCTACTAGGATTGAAATTCTTATCCAATTAGAATTCTAATATTAATTAAACTCCTAATCAAACCAATTCTAGTAAGACTAGGAATACTTAATCCCAATGTTACTTGGCAACTAAGTAATCAGACTTTTCTTGGAGCCCAAGACGAAGCAACCAACGCAGCCACAATGGGCCACGCTGGTGCGTGTGCCTGCCTAGGCCCAGCCGCAGCTAGCCAAAGGCCCAGCGCGCTGCAGCCTTGCCTTGGCGGGCTGCATCGCTGCCGCTGCCTTGCTTGCTTGGCGGGCTGCTATGCTGCTGCTGCCTTGCTTGCTTGGCGCGGCCCCCTCTGCTTCCAGGCCCATCGGTTGGGCGCTGGCGCTGGGCTTTTTCCTCAGCCCTATACGCTCGGCCTTTGCTTGTCGAGCGATGGGCCGGCTCGCATGCGCTTGTCGCTCGTCGAGCTTCCGATTCGTTTTCCGATTCTGGAATCCATTTCCGTTTCGAACAAATATTTACGTTTTCGTTAATATTTACGTTTTTGTTAATATTTCCGATTCCGAAAATAATTTCCTTTTCCGACAATATTTCGGATTCCGGCAATATTTCTATTTCTGATAATATTTTCCGGTAAGAACCATGTTTCCGTTTCCGGCAACATCTACGACTTGTATAATATTTATATTTTCGTTATGAACCATATTTCCGTTTCCGGAAATATCCCCATTTTCGGAATATTCTTTACTTTGTCTTTTGACGATTTCAGCTCCCACTGGAACCGAGATCTTTCATTTCCGAATGATCATAAATGGAGTACTTAATGAATAACATATTTACTTAAATACTTGATCCGTTCACGTACTATTTGTGTGACCCTACGGGATCAGTCAAGAGTAAGTTGTGGATTAATATTATTAATTCCACTTGAACTGAAGCGGCCTCTAGCTAGGCATTCAGTTCACTTGATCTCACTGAATTATTAACTTGTTAATTAATAATTAACCACATTTATTAGACTTAGCATTAAATGCATACTTGTACCAAGGGCATTATTTCCTTCACATTACACCCCAACTTCCAGCATCTAAAAACTAACCGTAATTTTGTCGTTGGCACAACATCTCCAATTAACATCCATATCAACCAAAGCCAGAATTGATTACCAACATCAACAAACTTAAACAGGAATTTACTAACACAAGCAAAACCTAACAAAACTACTACCATCACCAACTTAATAAAATTAATGCATTTAATGATAAGTCTAATAAATGCGGTTCAGTATTAATTAAACAAGTTATTTATTAAGTGAAATCAAGTGATCTGAATGCCTATCTAGAGGTCGCTTCATTTCAAGTGGAATTAATACTCCCTCCGTCCCAGATTAGTTGTTACACTTTCCTTTTTCGTCCGTCCCATATTAATTGTTACACTTCTAAATTATGAATGACCCCACAATTATGAAATTGTCTCTCTCTTCCTACTAAATTTTTTTTGTCCCCACACCCTCTCTCATTCAATTAAAAAAATACCCCACTAACTCCTATCACATCTCCCTTTTCAATAAAATAACAATTGATAACCAAACAACCACTTATCACCTAAAATTTTGTGCAAATGTAAGTGTAACAACTAATCTGGGAAGGAAGGAGTAATATTAATGCCACAACTTACTCTTGATTAAACCCGTAGGTGTGAGGGGGTCGAAAAAGCACGAGGCTAATGCGTGACCTCGTCCCTCGTGGGTGTGACGATTCTTTTTATTCAATCAAGTGTAATTGGATTTCCTGTGAGTTTACACCCAATTGATTAGTAATATAGGAGTCGCCATTCAGTTTTTAACGACAATGAGAAAAACTGACAAAACCCGGTTATCGTGACATAAAGGGAGTGCAATTATGTTTGACCACGACGGCCGTAGGTTCCCTTGTGATCCCTGGTGTGGGGATCTCTCAACATACACCCGCAAGGTAGAGATTGAGGGTTCAGGGGACTGTAACTACCGAGAGGAGTACTCGCTCTTCGATAACTCCAGAGGCAGGATATCCTTACTAGCTCAGCATAAATAATTGAAGGGACATGCGTTAACTATTAAACTAATCTGAGTTGATTTTAGCAATATACAACATATAATACTAGATCGATCGCGATTATCTGATTTAAATAGCATTAAGGGACCTAGCATGATAATCCAATTTCCCAAAAATATTATATTTGTTAGGCGTGGTAGAACAATCAGATTTAGTTAGTTTAACAGTTCATAAAAAGGGCGAGGAAAGCGATTAAATCATAGAAAAGGGGCACATTACGACGCACCCTTGAGAGGTGCGTCACGGTTCTCAGAAAACTAACCACTTTGACTTTGCTATTTCTCCTTTTTATTTAACGAATCTCAAATTATGGGACATGATACGTTCTGTTCGATTTATGGATCGATTGCGACAGAACGCGTGAACAATTTCGCAGCGTGAGGCTTAGGCTAGGGGTTGGAGTCAATACTCAGAATATGAACTGTGTGTTGTGATTTCACGTCGAACTTGGGCTATATTTATAGAAAAGAGTTTGTGGAAAGATAGAATTGCAGAGCTCTAATCCATGAAGAATTAGGAAAAAACACGTACCCAGGTAATTCCAGCGCCCAGGCCTAGGCGCCGAAGATTTCGGCGCCCAGAGCCAGGCGTTGAAAATAGGGTCTGGGCTGTTTTCTTAGTCAGATTCGGATTCCTGAAATCCGTAGTGTTTGAGACTTAATCGAGTCTTTTGGTGCGTATCAATTTCATGACGGAATGCGTCTGGGCCCGTTACGAACTCTAGGCTCGTTAGGATTTTAATTAATACGTAACTCTTATTTCCGAATCATATTAGGAATAGGATTCTCGCAGTTTTCTATCTCATTTAGGATTTATGTTGGAGTGCAACACCTAATTCTGACAGGTTTCTATCTTTTATGACTTGCCACTTTTAGAAGCTACCCTTTACGGCAGTTACTATTTTTAGCAGGTTTCCATAAATAGCAGGTTTCTATAGATAGCAGGTTTCGGGTGAAACGAGAAGGGTGATTGAGATTCGTTATTTTATAGGAGATGCGTTGTCAAGTGGAGATTTATGTTTTCATCATCGAACCTTCCCTTTCAGGAATGGGGACAAAAGTAGGTGTCTACAGTTAGCCCCCACTTTGACTGAGTCTTGGAGTAAGACGATGGTCAAAGTATTAGACGGAGTGCGTCACACAAGCCATGGTGACCTGTTTTTTGCGAGGGTCTCACGAGCCCCCGAGTGATAACATTTGACTTAAGGGTCATCACTTTGAAGTGTCGACATATCCCTCACGTGTCATTGGGATTTGTCAACTGATAGTATAGAAACTTCCTCACTTTGTCATTGGAAGGATCTAAAGGTGCGTAGAAACTCCCTCACTTTGTCATTGGGAGTAGCTACAGATGTTTTCGAAATCAAAGCTGTAAAGTGCAATTGGGCCTGGCCAAGCCCAATCACGAGGTAAAAATGTTTTTAAAGATTCTCATTTTTAGGGTTAGCTAAACGAGAAAACCCCCTTGTTTTTATGGGACGTAAAACGAAGGAAAATCCAGCACATCGTTCTTTTTTGGAAAAAACGGAAAACCAATTTTTGAATTTTTTTTTTTTTTTGGAAAAAGGAAAGCTACTCACATCGTTCTTTTTTGGAAAAACGAAAAACCAATCTTTGAATTTTGGAAAAAGGGAAACTACTCACATCGCTTTTTTTTGGAAAAACGGAAAACCAAAAGCTACTCACATCGCTTTTGGGAAAAACGGAAAACCAAAAAGAGTTATCGCTGCAGCGCCTAAGGACCTGCGCGGTTAGTGACGCAGACCCCGCCGGCTAAAGATGGTGAGCCTGTCCGCTAAGGGTGGACACCCCGTCCGATAGAAGTGGACGAATCGGTTTTGAAATTTGTTTGTGTTTATTTTTTGAAAATAAGGACCTACGTGGTTTGCGCCGTAGACCCCGCCGGCTGAAGATGGCAAGCCTATTTCATTTTGTTTTTGAAGATTCTATTTTTTGAAAACTGAGGACCTGCGCGGCTAGTGACGCAGACCCCGCCTGCTGCGGGTGGGCGAGCCCTGTCCGCTGAGGGTGGACGCCCCTGAATTCGTTTTTCAATTTGGGACTCGCGTGGTTCGTGACGCGATCCTGCCCACTAAGATGGGCAAGTTTCCTACTTTTTTCATCGTGATTTTTTTGAGAATTTCTTTTATTCATTCTTGCAAGAGCGAATTCTTTCGAGGGATGCTCGGATTTAGTTGTAACCTGAACGTGGGTTGACAACGGGTTTAGACGAACCTTTGTCTTGCGACCGTCTGCTTTCGTGGTTTTGAGCTAGTCTTTACGGCTCGATTTTTGCCACTACTTGGTCTAATGACGACCTTTCTCTAAGGTCGAACCTGCTTTTTCTTTGAGATATCCAAACATGAGATGGTGTATGGCGTAGTCCGGGAAGGTGATTTTGATTGTGCGCTCCTTGTTGGAGTATATTTTTTCGCGAGCCCCCAAGCACTGGGGCTCGTCGGTCGTTTTTCCTATCTTGTAATCATGTTTGGGGTCATGCTCGTATGCGCGAGCGACCTTTTATAGTAGTTTGCTATTTTAGCGAAGCCGTGGAGTGCGACTTCAGTTTTCAGGCGACATCCGGTTTTAGCTTGGCCCGGATTAATCCTTTGACAGACAAACATTTTTTTATTTGGGAAACCAACGACTTAACGACACACATTTTTTTGGTGTTTCGAAGAATGACCATGATATTTATTTTGATTTGAAAAGTGTACATAAGCATTTTCTGAGACAAGTCTAAGTTTCGACCAAGTTTTAATGTTTATTTTTGCTTATTTGGGAGCTAAAGGTGCTTTTGGGCTTGATCCTACTTACAATAGGGCCTCGTGTTTAGCAACACGGTTTTAAGTCCTTTCCTGTTCCACGTTTTGTGAAATCTGGGCCTTGGGCTGCATTTCCGGCGCCCAAGGCTAGGCGTTAAACATTTCAGTGCCCAACCATGGGCGCTGGAAGTCTTTTCCTGGTGATATTTGACTTTCGGATTTCCTAACACGTCTCCGAATGGGATCAGGATGTCACTGGGTGCGTTCAGCTATATATAGGGGCTAGATACGTCCCTATTTTCCACCACTCTCAATTTCCTTCTCTCTGTGTTTTAATTACTCATTGCTTTTGCCATGTCGATCCCTACTTTCTCACTCCAACGGACTGTTAGGCGTTGGCTACAGGCCCTTACTCCCACAGAAAAGGCTTTGTTAAAAGAATACCACTTAGAGGCACTTTTAGGCTTACAACAAATTAATATTGATTATAACTTTCTGCATGCTGCTCTAAGCTTTTGGGACTCCGATCATCATGTTTTTGCCTTTCGGGGCAACGAAATATGTCCTTTGCCAGATGAATTTGCTGCGATCCTTGGTTATCCTACTAATGCTACTCCTGCTACCCCTGGCACTATTGAAGAGGGTAAAACAACCATAGGGGCTTTCCTAGGACTAGATGATAACATGTTTGCTTAAATTGTTGTAGGTGACGAGGTTAACTTGGCAAAACTTGTAAAACATCACTTTAGGCCTATTAAGAATATGACCGTACAGAAATTGAATATTCGAGCCCTTGTATTTTGCTTGTTGAATCACTATTTTCTGTCGAATAACAATGGCGCGTTCGGTGACATAAGGTTGATCCCCTTGATTAGCCAGATGGAAAGTTGTTATTCTATTATGCCGTTGGTTGTTGCCGAGACTTTGCTGAATGCGGATGAGCTGAAGAAGGATGCCAAATCTGAACATTTTAAGGGAAGCCCCCTATTACTGCAGGTAATCGATTTTTCCTTGCGCACGTATACACGTTTTTTTTTGCGTACACAATGAGTTTCAGCGCCCAAGGTTGGGCGCTAGAATTTTTGGCGCCTGGTCCTGGGCGTTGAAACTGCGCACCAGGAACCGTTTTCTTTTATTATTTTTTGATCGTGCCCACTTTTTGCAGATTTGGCTCGTGGAACGGCTTAGACTTTTGGAAGCTCCTGCCGATCCTAAACATTATCTCCCTATAGCCTTGGGTAACCGAAAATACTTGCACCAAGGCCAGGACGAGGCCGAATGGACCTCCTTCTTTACTTATGGCATTTGTTCTATTAAGTGGGTGGTACCATGGTGGGGTTTGACTACTATGACAGGGGGTTCTGATGTATCGGTTTATGTTTCTTTGTTGGGGCTATCTCGTCCTATTTATATTTTCCCTTACCGAGTCATGCGTCAATATGGTTTAAGGCAGACTATCCCTTTTTCTGATACGGTACCACCTAAGGTAGCGGCCTTTTCACAAGCACGGGTTCTAGCGTGGGCTAAGTATTATGATGGTCTCCCGCGTTGGGCCGTAGCTACAAATGGCTTTGTGGGTCTTTCTGAAAACTACAAGTTGTGGATGAGCTCCGATGATAAAGATGTGAGGACCGAGGCTCGAAATGGGGGTCCTGATTCTGCCAAACCTCGTACCTATAGTATTAAGACTGTGAAAGCTCGTCCTGATCGAAAGCGAAAGGAAGTTCCTCCCCGTTCCAGTTTCAGGCCTAAAAAGATGCCTAACATGAAGGGGCCTGCTGTTGTTCAAAGAAATGCAAGCTCTTGCGGAGATCGTCGCCGGAACAATGTATGGGTTAGGAAGGCTCAGCCGCCTGTAGAAACAGTGGCTAGTCTAGTTGATGATAATAATCCTTCTCCCACCATTGTTTGTGCCCTTGAGGCTGAGCGGGCTATAACTGAGAATGTTTCTGAAGCCTTGGCATCTTTGGAAGTTAGTGTCCAGGAGCCGGTTCTTATGGAGATTGATATTGGGGCAGCGCAGAAGACTGTGGGGGTGGATCCTGCGAACATTGCCCTCTACAAGACTTTATTTGATGATCCGGAAGAACTAGAGTAGTGTAGTTCTTGCTAGGGTGTAGGTGCCCTTTATTTATTTCAGTTGTGTTTGTTTTTATTCTTAGCACTTTGTTTTCCTTCTTATTATTTTTTCAATAAAGGCGTATTTTTATTTTTCATTTTCATTTATTTTTGTTTCTCCTCTTTTTTTATGTTTTTATATGTCTAACACTTTTTGCACAAAGAATATGTGTTTTTTTTATTGGACCGAATCCTTGGTAAGGATTGCCTACGTATCTTGTCAGAATCAGGTCGCGCGTAGTTCTAGCTTAGAATAAGTTCTAGTATGCCGGATTTCGGTAGATATGCCCTGAGGTGGAAGCATATTACTTAATCGGTCAAATGAGTGAAGTATTATCATTATTTTCATCTGTCGTTTTTTGCCATAAGTCGCGTAAAAATGAAATTCGACTAATTTGTATGGCTATATTTTTGGTAAGCCTATTTGGATACGTACTGTACCCCCCAAGTGTTCGTTATTTTTCCGTTGTGTGCGGATAAAATGACGAGCACTTCTGGAAAAAAATTAGGCAGGCAGAGAGTTTCAACGCCCAGCCTGGGGCGTCAAAGATTTCGGCGCCCAGCCCTGGGCGCTGAAAATGATTTCTGGCGGTCGTTTTTGACGCTTTGCTTCACATGTTCTTGCATTTATTTCTTTTTTTTGTGCCTTGATTTTTTGCTCGTATTTAAAGTCAATTTTGAGGCTATTTCGGAGGCTTTTTGACTGTTAGCGTGAAATGCATTTTTGTCCGGATTAATTTTTTCTATTCGTGACTCGAAACAGTTTTGAAAATGGAGTTAGGGTGCGGAAGTTATGAAGATCTTTGTGTAGGATTTTGAGGTGGGTTGAGGTGCGTGTCGTTTTTGAAGGATTGGTGGGGGTTATATTTTATTAATTCCCCTTTTAAGCATTGCTTTCGTTTTGGATTTTGATTTTCTTTTACTTCTTTGGGTTGTATGGGTTGATTTTTATGGTTACACTGGTTGACTTTTATGTTTTGGGGATATGAATGGGATGGTGCGGTTTATTTTTGTGGGTTTCGGGAATTAGTCCCCATGGCACTATTTCAAGGCCGAGTGGGCCTTGTTTGTTGGGCCTAGAGTAGGCCGCCTCTTTATTTTTGTATTTTGCAAGTACATTTGGTGCTTATTTAGTGTTAGAATAAAAAAATTAGGAGAAATGTTACGCCTTTATTGATTTGGAAAGTAAGGAAAACACACTGAAATAAAACTGACCTATATTCTAAGGGGCCTTAGGACCATCTAAAGTCTCTATTATTTTTTTACAATCTAAAGAACTACTAGGAGCTTTTTACTAATGGTGCTCTATGTGGCTCAAGCCTGGGGTTTAGTCTCATAAAACTTCGGTCCTTCACCGGTACTCATCTTGAATTCTATTCCTTTTGCATTGACCCACTGATATGTCTTCACCCATCCGTTCTCGATCTCTTCTAGTGTTGATGAAGGAGAGATTAACCGGGTTGGATCGAAACCTTCATCTTGTAAAGCTAGGGTAGTCATCACAGTCTCGTTCTCCATAGGCCTCGATTCGTTAAACAATGTCCATAGAGCCTGGTTGTCCAATATTTCAGCTGTTTTAGTCTTGGTGAGGTGGGGTGCCTCATCCAAGGTGTGGCAGTCATGGAAAATTTCAAATCCGGATTTTAGCAAGCCATCCTGAACGAAGGGTTCGGGTTTGGGATATCCTGGAAATTCGCTTTTTTTGGGCAATAATGCCAAGTTCTTGACTATCGGCGTTGTTTCGTCGCTCCACCGCCTACCAAGCTATATAAGTTATGTTTCATGGCTGTATTCAAGAAATTGGGGTTTTATAAGTAATTAATTGATTTAATTCGAGATTCGATAATTAAATGATGGTACCAATATACACTTTTGATAGAATCTGAGGTTTTCAGATGAGAGAGATGAAGGTGCGAGTGTTGTTCATCCATGAAATTGACATCTTTAATTGTACTGAAAATGTTAACAAATTAATTAAGAAACAATATTTGTTCAAAGATCGAGTATGTTACTTGGAAATGTCAACAATTTACCAGTAGACGAGAAATGTCACATTGTACTGTTCTATTGTCGTCGTTGTTTTTGTTGGCCTGTTGTTGATGTTGTTATGCATTATCTGAGTAGGGATATGGTATTGTAACAATAGAGACATCCTGTATGGAACGGTTTTGGGTAAGGGATTCCGAGTTATTATTCAAAACTAGGCTCTTAGTTGTTTTTAGAATTTGATTAAAATGTGTAAGATTGTGATTTTGGGTACTCTAAAGTGTAAACATTACATTATAATTTTATGCTAAATGTTGATTGTCAGGTAATTATTAAATTATTTTAAAAGCTGTCTGAATCGAACTTCGGAGACTCCTTATTATAGAAATGAATTTTATGCACGCGATGCGTGCGAAATTTAGCAAATGTTGTCTCATCCGTCTGCCATCACCGCCGTCTCCACCATCACCCTGCTCGGCCTTCCATCGACGTCCGCTTCTCGGCAACCTAATCCGTTTTGCCTCATTATCTCCTCGAATTATCAAAGTAATTATTTCTTTCAATCTCTCTGCTTTTTTGATTAATTTTTGAATTGCTTTGAAAATTCGCCGGTCAATTGTTGTTATGGATCTGGATTTGTCCTATTTTCACAGTAAATTTTAAAAAATGTGTGCAAGTTTCGTGATTCTAGCTATCCAACTTGCTCATTCGAGGGTTTTTAATTTTGTTGTTGATCTAATTTTCACTAATTTACATTGAACTATGTTGATTATATGTGTTCATTGGTTGTTAATTGATGTAATTAGTTTGCTTCGTTTGCATCCTTCTCTGTGGGTCTGACATTTAAGAGGACTAAAGCTATCAAGGCCAGACTTCAGCAAATGGACCGCACTACTTCTTCTAATCGCCGCCTATCTTCTGAATTGGGTACCCCAATTGATCGGTAAGGAACACTAATCTCGAAACTAATTGGGGTTTCAATTGTTTGTAATGTTTGTTCTACAAAACAAATGTTGTGCTTTGGTTTGTATTTTAGATGGAGATATATTCTCTGTGATTTATGGGTGTTGAATGATTTTTAGTTCATATTTTTGTGTGTGCAAATTTGAAGTGGATATAGAAATTTATGTGTGTGTTTTTTGAATGACTATAGGGGATGTGCTGCTTCATTGCGTGGTGTATGCAATATTGGGGGCATTAGGGCTTCCGGACATAGGGCAAATTTTCCGTGACAATGATCCTAAGTGGAAGGGTGCTGCTGCTTCCATTTTTATTATGGTTGTAAGTAATTTAATTGTTGCTCCCTTATGTTTTCAAATTTTAATTATGGGATAATGGACTCTGAATTTTAACATATTTTGATTATTGAATCTTGATGGTCCATTTATGACATTATAGAGAAACTACTTTGGTATTTACTATTACAAAATACAAAATACAGAGTTTTGTTTACAAAAGAGAACACAACAGGCCGGGTGGTTGAGGCTGCTACTTTTTTAGTTATCTAGAACTCTAGAATAGGAGAAGAATACAAGTATTTCTTCCACTTAGCTTTCATTGTTATGGAGAGAAAGTTCTTTAATGAAGCAAGAACATTTTGGAAGTAGTGCATGAGAGTTTAATGATCAGTTTGGATGAATTTTTGGGTGATGATGGATGACCAGGTTGATTTCTGTGTAGGTGGTTTCATGTTTTAGACCTTGAGGTAAGGTTTGATTTAATCTTCTTCTTCTTTGTGATCATAATCAGTGCTCCAGTGCCTTAAATGTACCTCCTACCAGTTGGGTGATAAGATATGAAGATGCATGTGGCCTTATCCTTGCAAATGGAGAGGCAGTTTCCATTTTACCTTGATTTGTAATGCAGTCTTGCAACTTCAAAGAAAGTAAGAAGCATAAGTAGTTATTTGAGCCATTTTCATATGATAACTGTACATATTACATTTCTCATGTTCCAATTATGTATTCAGCTATATATGTCATATTGCACATTTTGGAATTTCAGTAGCAAGCCAGTTATACAAAATTATGGGAATGGCTATTTCTCCTCTAGGAAATTTGAATATTTGTTATCTTTTGTTGTGACTGTAGGCCTGTGCAATGGGGTAGGTCAGGGTTAAATGGGCGGGGTCAGGTCGGATCAAGATAAGTCTTAAACGGGTTGGACCGGGCCATGGCCCATTCATCATGAAGGGGAAGACCACCATGATGAACTTGATTACATATTTAGCCAATGTTTTAATTTTGGAGCTCAATGATGCATTGTTTGCGTGCATAAAATCTCAAGTAAATTGGATTTTTGCATCCACTAGTTATATACCGAGAGCTTGCTCTTTTTTTTTCTTTCACTACTATAGCACTTCCTGGAGGAGACATTTCAGTTACAGAGGGTTATAGTCTCAACAAGACAGAAGCTGATGGAAGTACAGTTCAAAATAGCTGCTGGTTTTGTTGCTAAGATCACGAATGAGCTTGACTGGCCATCTAAGTAGTGACTTCAGAAAACCTGAACAAAAACTTAGGGTTCTTATTGATATTTTATATATTCTGTGTTTCAGTCAATTGGTGCAAGAAATTAGATAGATTACATTGTAAATAAACTCCAAAAATAAAGAAGTAAGATGTTTGTTTGATACTGCTAAAGATCATAACATTCCTTGCTGGAACTGATCTTGGATTTGTCAGTTGTATTAGTTAGACAGTTCAGTAATACAGATGTTTTAATCTGCTTAATTTTAATGCGCGACTTTGAAAACTGAGGTTTTAATATGTTTACCTTTTTTTTGTTCACATTACCCAAAATAAGGTGAATAAAAATTTTCTGGGTTTTACTCTTTGAATACATGTTAAAGATTGAAAATACGAAGTAAGAGAACGTTTTACAAGTCTTATATGCATGCATATAAGACTAGTTACTATATACTAAAAGACACACCAAGAATGACACGTGTCATGTCCTGGTGAGTCCTTAGTATTTTTCATTTTTTTTGCAGAAAAGATTTCACCATATTTTAAAGAATTTTATATTTCTTTTTTTAAAAATGAAAATCATTCCTTATTAATTGATATCTTTTATCAATTTTTTTTTGTAACGTATGTTATAAAATATCCTTATATTTTTTTTTTTCAAAATATACTAATATAGCAACATACATTTTTTGTACTACACAATATTTTTTTTACAATTTCATTTCTGAACAATCCATCAATAATTACACTACTTTATTTTAAATACTTCCAAAAATATTACGTGTTCCTTCTTTGCGAGAGAATATTTGTGGCACATTTTTAACTACCAAGATCAATAACTATAACTATCAATCAATATATCAATTACTATATACTTAAAGACACGCATAACTCCCTCAAAAAAAAGACACGCAAAACAATACCTGTCAATACCTGGTGTTTCAAAAAAAGTTGTGAAAATATTAAATATGAGAAACTTTTTATAAAGAACTGAAAGAAACAAATATTAGCAAATTGTTACCTTATATTGAAAGTAAATATGAGTACACTTATTTCAAATAATATAAGTTTAGATAAATTTAGTTAACTTAAGCCTCTGTTTTATTCGACTTATTGTGTCTGCATTTATATTATATCAACTTATTTTATCTGAAATAAACTTATTTTGATTGAAAAAATTTATTTGTGTGTTAAAATATTTGAAAAAACTTAAATTTTTTTTTTGGTGTTGATGAACTCATTTACGAAATATATTTTATTTTATTAACTTTTTAGTAAATAATTATTAAATTATTAAAAAAGTATTAAATAAAAATATTTAAAGAATACTAATAATCGTGCGTTGCATAGGTACTAAACTACTCTATATTATTAAAGAAGATTGATGAGAAATGTGAGGAATTCAAAACCCCAATCCCTATCTCTCATGCACAGTTATTTAAGGAAATCTAGACAATTAAAAAAAAAAAAAAAAAGAAACAAACCACCTAAAAGTATACCCGCATAATTAATTGGGAAAACTAAAATGAAAATAAGAATAATTAAGAGTATTGGACATGAAAAAATAAGAAAATAATTTAAAATAATTATCCATTGTCAAATTTAATTGTGGGTTTAAGGAAACAGATATCCGCAGTCGATGCGTATATTAAAATCAAGAACTTGTATTTCATTTTTTGGATTGTCGGGTTAACAAAGTGTATGAAATTCCTCTACTTTGTAAAAGAAGAGTTTGTATGTTGTGGATTCAAGGAAAATGATCGCAATTTAGCAGTGCGTATAATAAATCCGTTAATTCAATTGTAAACCCTTACCCCATACATTACACTTGTATACATCATTTTCTTTTTTTGGGTGATTGTGACAGTATTTTAATACAACAATGACATGATATATACAACAATGATAATATTTATATTACCGTTGACAGTATATAACAAGTTAGCAACAGTTGTACACATTTATTTAACGGTGAATCATCTTTCCAAAAAAAAAAATTGGGAGGGGAATAGGGGGTATGGGGTCAGTTTGTCGCTGGTGACCAGCGATGTAGACTACCTCGTCCAACCAACACCTTGGCTCACCACTCGTCCACTCATGATTTTATGTTAAATATGGTAGGTAATCAAACTGTCTATCCATAAAAGCTTAAAAAAACACAAGTCGTCCGATTGATTTGACCGTTTAGACGCTCGTACACCTTTAAAAATTCAAACAACCGCCCGTTGTCACTATTAATTCATTACAATATTGTAATCTATCTATATATCTATATATTATACTAAAAGAGAGGAAATCAATGTGGTGATGACAAATGTCACTCATTAATTCGCCTCTTTTTTAATTAAAAAAAATAACTAAATAAATATTTTAATTAAGGAAAAATATTATTATTATTTTTTTTTGACAGGAGGAAAAATATTATTAAGTGTCATTATAAATCCTAAATATTTTGTTGATAATAAACCTCCTATAAATATTTTCCTATTCTTTATTTCCTTCCCAATTAAATAAATTTATTATACGAATAATATATGAGTCATTTCAATACCATACTTGGGGACCCTTGCCTAGAAACAACGTTTGGAGTACCGAATTCCAAATGTTTTGTCATAAAGTAAAGAGGATTATATTAATATTCATGACAACTATAGTACGGTCTTGCATGCACATGATTTACAATAAATTTATTGTATATTGAAGTAAAAGTTAAAACAAAATGCTTAAAAGTTAGTTTTATATGTATAAAAGTTATCTATTTTATATTGATAAAAGTTTCATATGAATAAAAAAATATTTTTTTCAAAATCACTAATAACAACTCATTATACGAATTCATATTGGGATGTTACCTTTTAATTGTACCCTAAAAACATGTCTAAAAAGATACTCCCTCCGTATTTATTTAAGAGATACAATTGGCCGGACACGGGTATTAAGAAAAAGAATTGAATGTAATAAAGTAATAAAACAAATGGGGTTGAGTAGATATTTTAATAAGAAAAACAAGTGGGGACCATGTCATTTTAGGGAGTAGGGGTGGGGTGTAAATATATTATTTAATTAGATGGTGGGGTTGATAAGTTACTAAGGTAGTGTTCTCTTCACCTGAATTTCACTTATCTTATCTTATCTTATCTTATCTTATCTTATTGACCTTTATCTTATCTTATCTTATCTTATCTGAACTTATTGACCCTTATCTTATCTTATCTTATCTTATTGACCCTTATCTTATCTTATTGACCCTTATCTTATTGAAACTTATAGTATAACCTTATGTAATATTTACCTTATCTTATCTTATCTTATCTTATCTTATCTTATCTTATCTTATTGGCACTGAACTTATCTTATCTTATCTTATCTTATTGACCCTGAACTTATCTTATCTTATCTTATCTTATCTTATTGACCCTGAACTTATCTTATTTTATCTTATCTTATCTTATCAGACCTGAAATAAGTGAAAATAAGGTGAAGAGAACAGAGCCTAAATAAATACGGCCGGAAAAGGCAAGTGTATCTCTTAAATAAATACAGAGGGAGTACTTTTTATCTATATAATACGGAGTATACTAAAAGACAGAAAATCAATATGGTGATGATAAATGTCACTCATTAATCCGCCTCTCTCTTAATTTTTTTTAAAAAAACTAAATAAATATTTTAATTAAGGAAAAATATTATTGATTGTCATTATAAATCCTAAATATTTTGATGATAATAAACCTCCTATAAATATTTTCCGCTTCTTTATTTCCTTCCTAATTAAACAAATCCAGTATACGAATAATATATTTCATTTCAATACCATATTAGGATGTTACCTTTTAATAGTACCCTAAAAACATGTCTAAAAATATACTTTTAAATAGCACCCAAAAAATATGTCTAACAAAGATAACTTATGAGTTATGAATCTTGATCATCACTATATGTAACGAATTTTTATTGTTGACATATATACAAGTACTTAAGACATGAAAATATAAACGATAGTGGCAAAATCCTATACTTTATTTTAAAAATGAAAAATAAAGTTTGGCAATATTATACGGAGTAGTTATGGTAATATTTTTATACGGCGCATGAATAATAATTTATTCTCTCATACGGAGTATTATTGAAGTCTTAAGGTGATTAATTTTTTTTACTAATATATGTAATCAACATTTTCTTTGCTCTAATTGATTATAAATATATCAACATTTTATAACTACTAATGTACATATTATAATATTTTATTTATTTACTCAATTACTCTAATCAGACAACCGAATTGTCGGAGACTCTAGAATATAGTTTTAAAATTCAAAATTATTTTAATAAAAAAATAGTCGAGTCTAGGGATGGGTTTGAGGCGGGTGTGGATATACGGGTAGGTAATGGAGCGTGAATAATTTTACTTTGTACCCCTCGAGAAGAGGATTGAGATGGGGTTACCATTCCCATATGGGTGCATGTCAAGGATGTATATGAGAATTTTAGGCGGATACTTGTGTGGAGGCCCCACCCCACCTCAAAGACATCTATAGGATGAATGAAGTAAATGGTGTAAGTAGGTGTTAATTGGCCAGGTAATGAGATAAATGAGGCAAATATTAAGTGGGTATAACTACCGAAGTGAAGGGTGGATGTGGTACCTTATTGCTTGACAGAGGTGATGAATGGAGATGAAAATAATTCTATCCATGTACCCTTATTCGCTTTAACTAATTTATAAATAAGACAACGAAATGTGTAATAACAAACTTATCAGTCATTATTTTAATTAGGATAAAATATATAAGCTCTATTTTAATGATAATTGTCTCCTAAATTTCATACAAATTTATATTAAGATTATAAACCGTGCATCGCACGGGTAGTATATTAGTTCAACTCCTAAACCAAACCCAGAACCCTAAACACAGAGAATCGGTAAAACTTGTGAGACCAATCTCCTACAATTTCTTATTAGGTAAAATATAATGTAGAAAATCAATCTTCAATACTTCTTATTCTATGTCTTCATTTTCTTATTCTCTCATCAAACTCAAAATCTGGCAAATTTTCTTTGTGATTTTTGCAGGATGAAAACTGATCGGAAACCACCGCTTGCTAGATCTCCGATGACTCTTCGAGGCCGTCGCCCCCTTCAACCACCTAACTCCAATTTCAACGCCAGCACCCCTCTTCGAACACCAGATTTTTTTTCCCCAAAGAGCTTGTCATTTTGGGTTTTGATGTGGGTTTTTTCGTTGTTGATATAATTGCTGAAATTCCTTTCTTTTGCACAAACAAAATTGGTATGTTGTGGGTTTAAGGAAACAGAATAAATCAGTTAATTCAATAGTAAGCCCTTACTGGGTCTGTTGATTTTGGTTGTTTTATTTCCTTGATTTTAATTTGGTTTTCTGGGTGATCGAAGAATGAATAAACGCTTAATAAATGGGTTTAATTCTGTTTTTCACTGTTATTCCAGCAATGATGACCAAACCGCAGATGAGAGAACAAGAGAACAAGCCAGAATTCAACACAGTTTCTTGTGAATTGAGGGCATTAGCAAAAATGGTGGAAGACGAGCTCGGTGCAATCAACGCGAAAAGCAACAATGATTCAGCAATTGGAGGGGGTAATACTAAGATGTTTGAGAGAGGTAGGTTGTAGAATGCTTATTCAGAGAGGAGGAATGAAAGGCTAAGGAAGAAACAGAGTGAATCAGGGGATGATGAGCCCAAAACTGCTTATAATCATATGGGTGTTAAACTTGATTCTACTTTGAAGAAAGATTCCACCAAGAAGAAGGCTGAGACTTTGAAGAAGTCGATGATGGCTGCGGCCAATACTTATTCATCAGTGGATCGAAGCCAGCACCCAAGGTACGCATTGAGGAGCACCACCAAGAAGCCACCGCTTCCGGTGGCACCGATGAATATCGATGAGAAGGGGACGGCGAGGAAGACTCCTAGTACAAGAGCTAGGAGGAAGTGAAGGAAAAGGAATTTTAGAACTTTAGAGGAATTGATCTGTTAATTTCTAATGGGATTCATGGAAAATTATGATACTAGATGTTTTGGTTGTATTAGTCCATCTATTGTGGACATCACAAATCTTCAGTGCTGAATTGGAGAACCAATGATATACAGTAGGTTAGTATTTATGTTGTGAGACACTTGCAAAAGTTGCAAGAATGTGTTCAATCACATTACCCAAAGAAAAACAAAAATGTTATGATTCTTTCTTAATAAATTTTTCATCTATGCATTCATTCTTAATTTCTTATCGATCTGGCTATTTGTATCGAATCCTATTAGTATTGTTGTATGGGGCATGTTCAACCGTCCAAGTAATTCGGGTTGTGTGTTAGTCAATTGTATACTTCCTCCGTCTTTTAATACTCGCAACGTTTGGACTTTTTTCACTATTCATATAATTTACTTTGACTATTCTTAGTGATTTTTATATAAGATAAAACATAGTCATGTGGGATTTTTTTAGATTCGTCTCAATGTGTATTTTTAAAATATCAACTTTTTATAATTTTTGCATAAAGAGAATTTAAGATATAAATGATCAAAATTGTGCATTGGCATGCGTGAAACTAACAAACGTTGTGAGTATTAAAAGACGGAGGAATTATTAATTACTTATTTATATTGTTACTCTCAAATCAAGTCAAACCAATTTTTATCAGAATATGAATTATGTTAATGCTTATATGTATTAAATAAGGGCTGCATTACGCATTATCTATGGTTTAATTCTAAATATAATATTTAATGTAGTGATACCTCGATTGCTACATTAAATAGTTAAAATTTTAGATTTTTTGGAAGCTCCGCCGCCAATTGATGGTGACACGTAAATAGTTATCACTCAAATCCTGTTTGGGACAATTCCAACCACAATATCTACAACTGTGGTTATTGCAAGAAAGGGAAGTACATGTACAACAAGTTCAACGGAAAATGAAGGCACTTCGAAGGAGCAGTAGTTTGCTATAGTGGTTACACCCTTCTAGGGTGGATGGCTATGATAATGATAATGTCAAAAGCTAGAGGGTATTTTGCTAATATTTTGGACATTTTGGTTTTAATTTGGGTAGTTAACGACCTTAGGTAATATAGTAACTTATCACCTTTTAAATGCATCAATTTTCAAACACTGTGCTTATTATTGTGGGATCTTTTGTGGTGATGACGTGTCACGCGTTCCTCAGAGGTATCAAGTATGCGTTGGCACGATCTTCCTGCAACCTGCAAAACAAGAATATTCCCGAAGGAATATTCCCTCCGATACCTAAGTAAGTATTGGCTAGAGAGAGAAGTAATTTGTAGAGAGAAGGCAGAGCAAAGATAGTTTTAGGTTGGTGGGAATGAATTGAATGCCCCTTTTACCATGGGAATCGGACTATATATATGGCTAGGGTTTTTGGGAAGTGTCCAAAAACCCTAGCTATATGACTGGCTGACCTTTAGAGATGAAGACATGTGTCCTTATCTGGTGCATTTTGAAATAAAGGGCTTTAAGGTGCCTTTTTAGGACTGGGCTAGCCTGTCAAACAAGTTGGGCCTTTGTGTCTAAACAACAAGTAGAGATACATTCGAGCATCTTGCATATCTGTTTGGGGCAAGTTTGGAGATGCCACGTGTCATTATGTGAGAGGTCCACGGTGGATTCCAACGAAGTCACGCTGTTTTAGCATTTATGGAGGACATGTGTCAAGCTATCATTGGGACATGATGTCCAGTTATTTTTTGCCGCATCATTTGTGTAATACCTCGTATTTTTCTATAATTATAAATATATTTTATTATATTTATAAAGCATTTCGTCGTATTTATAAAGTATTTTTATAAATTAATTCCATTTGATGAGAATTAAATGCTATTTATTTTTAATTAATTTAAATATTAATTATTTTGAAAACCGTATTTTTATTAAATAAATTCAATAAATTTATTTAATCGAGATTTGTTGGGACGTATTTCGAAAACGAATTTGATTTACTTAAAGCCCGGTCGTTTTGTCTTGACCAAACCCAACAAAGCTTGCAAGGAGTAAACTTAAATGAGCCCGGTAATAAGCCCAACTCAAAATTACCCTAACCTAGCCCACATGGGAGAGAAAATCTATAAATAGACCTCATATCAAACCCTCACAACCAAAAATTCAGAAATCTCTCTCTCTCCTCTTTTTCCTCTCATTGCGGCACACTCCACACCTCACACTCCCTCTCTTCTTCGTGCGCCCTTGGTTGCGGCGCAAGGCAGCCCGCCTCTCGCCCGTCTCTTGCCCGTCCCGCAGCCGCAGCGTACGTAGCACTACGTGCCTGCGTGCTATGTGGTCGTGCTCGCCCGCGCTGCCCACTCGTGCATCACCCCTCGTCGCGTCGCAGCACAGCAGTAGCGTTGTGTGCGCGTGTGTGCCTCGCATGTGCCCAGCGCCCAGCTCGCCTGCCCCTGCCCCTTTGCGCGCGCGCCCTTGCTGCGGTGCGTTGCGCTGCCGCTGCTGTTGCTTGTGCTTGTCGTGTGCGATGGTCGGCACACACACACACGATCATTAATCGTTGTGTGTGTGTGTGTTGATCAATTGTCTCAATCAAAATTTATTTTCAAAAATATTAATTTTCAGTTTTAAATTGATTTAATTGTCGTGATTAGTTTAAATATTTGGGTTGTTTAAATTAATTAGAACGGTTATGAACACCGTATTGGGTTAGTGTTGTTTTTAATTAAAGAGAGTGGTTTTGATGATTGAAATTATAATTTTCAGATTTAATAAGTTTATAAAGTGTTGATTTTTTAAGTCAAAACATGTTTTTGGAATAAACTATTGTTAGGGTTTTGATTTCAATTAATTAAAGCGATTGATTCACATAATTTAATGACAATTTAAATTATAGGAATCAACTTAAATTTTCAGATTGTTTATAAGCTTTAAAAAGTTGGTTTTTAATGATTTTAAAGCTAAAAAGTCAATGTTTTTATGTTAGGACTTGAGTTGACTATTTGAGACTATTAAATTAATGATTAATGATTGATTTCTAATTAAAACAAAGGTTTTAGAATCTTAAATAGTTGCTGGAAATTTAATAAACATGGATAATAATTTAGTTCTCTTATTTTGCTTATAGGAGTTGATTTATAGTGAGTCGTGATTCGCACAGTGGCCCCCGTACTTAGGTATTCCAGGTACGTACAAGACTAGGGTGACCACCCATCCCTTTAGGACTTTGTGAAGTGTATTGAATGCGAATCATGTGAACTTATATGTTGTTATGAATTCATGTTTGATGATTGAGAAAGAATATGTTATTGAATTCATGTTTGATAGTGAGAACGAGCATGTTATTATTATTATTGAATCTATGTGAACGAGCATGTTATGAATTGAATTATGCTTTATAGATTCTGTTGAACTATCATGTTATGGACTTTTATAATCGTTGAATTATGTCAATCATGTTGTTCAAGTTGGTTTGCATGTATGAGTAGTGCGTATGCAAGTCGTTATTATTGTTATGCTATAGTATAGGATGTCTAGCATAATTATTGAGCCAATCGAGTATTGCCAATGAGCAATATCTATTCTACCAAGGGGTAGAATATGTTAGAGAGTCTATGTGAATTGAATTAAGGACAATTCGTGCTAAGGGCACACCCCGCTTGTTAATAGGCAATGTCGGGTTATCTCAAACAGTGTTTTTGAGAAGGAACAATGGGAGTAATATCACTTGAGTCTATGTTTGATCACAAGTCTTAAAGAAGTAAAATAATGAAGTGTTGTTGTTGAATTGTTATTTGTTCAATTGTTTGTATGTTGTGTCTTAAGTAAAGTCTTGAGTCTCCTTGAACATAATATACTGATTAACGTAAGGTGTATCCCGAAAGATCTTCAAAACTCTTGGAACGTACATACCTTGAGTATGAACAATGGGGGGAGTCTTGCCGGAAAACTTATACTCCTAGAATGATTCAAGACGTTGTTTCATTCTCTTTTATGCCGTTGTGCATTGAAATTCCTGTCGGTATGGCCCGACTGTCGATAGTAGCCCGACTTATTTTGGTGTATGGTTGGCTCCCATCACCCTTTTCTTTCCTTTTGAGGATACTTTACTTTACCCGTTCGAAGCTACTTCTTTATTAAACTGTGAGTCAAGAGTCGTGTCAAGTGTCGAGTCTTGTCTCCATGTTTGTTGTTTATTACATGCCTTTTGCATGTGGATTATTTAATTTGTCGAGTGAAGCATGTTAGAATAGAATGTTATTCTAGCTTGTTCGTACTCAGCTTTTGCTGACTTCGTGCTTCATGTCTTCTGGTCATGGCCTTTCCTTAATGACCCTATGATGATCCATCAATTGCATTTGCATTGTTGGGGAGTAGATTTTTAATAAAGCAGGTTTGTAGAGATAACTTGCGGGAGAAGATATCATGGGATTCGAGTTGAGAGTTTATTTCTTCCGTATTTTATAAACTCTATTTTATTTATAGTCATGACTAATATTTCTTATAGTTAATGGGTTTTCTTAAAATGATTTAATACTTTGGATTTGGGCCTCAACGGTTCCAACTTGTTTTAATGACCATTAACTACTTATTTAATATGTTTTAAAAGTTAGTTAATTCCGCTGCGTAATTCTGGTAAATAGCATTAGCCGTTATCACGGTGGCGGTAATATCTTGGTAATTCCTGTGTTTTAAGTTGGAAAATGTTTTATAGAAAGCACAGAATTATTAGGGTGTTACAAAGTGGTATACTAGAGCTTAGTTTCAGTCATTCTTTGTAGTAAGTAATACTACAAAGTGGTATTTGCAGAGCTCTAGTTTGAGAGCTGCTTTGCATTAATTAATAGTACAAAGTGGTAAATCCTTAAACTACGATTGCGGAACTTTAGGATTTTTCGAAAACTATTTTCCTAAAGTCAAAATGTTGTTTTTGAGTACTCAATATTTTGAAAAGCCAAATACCAATTATTTCAAGTATTTGAAAGTTATTTTAATTATTCGAGTTTTATTAAATTCGAATTATATTTTTTTTTTTTTTCCGAAAAATTTTCGGATTTTTCAAAAAAAAATTAATTTTTTTTTTGGATTTTTCCGAATTTTCGAAAAAAATAAAATAAAATAAAATAAAATATTTTTCCGAAATAATTATTTATTTATTTATTTATTTATTTATTTATTTATTCATTCCTTTTTAATTATTTTCGAACATAATCGAATTAATTATTTAAATTATTCTATTACTTATTTTAAATTTTCGATTTTAATTTTAATAAATCCGTATATATTTGAAGTTATTTATTTAAATTAATTTTGAATTTTTTTATTTACTGTAAGTGAGGAAAGGGTAGATTAAGAGCACTCCCAGCAGTGGGGAGAAAAATTGCTCACGAGCAAAGATCGGTGAGGAAAAAAAAGAACACGCATGCCATCAATAGGGAGACGAATAATATCTCACGAGCAAAAATAAATCTGCTTGCGCGGCGTTCCAATTTGGTATTCTGCTCGCCAAATATATTGGGCCCCACTACTGAATTGTTTGAGGTTGAAAGTTGGTGATTCACGTGAAAAATTGCCCAAAGTTACCACTTTTTTTGGAATTTCCACTACATTCCAAAAAAAAAGGGAAGTGTACTCAAGACATGTGATAACAAATGGCAGCAGTGGGCCCAAGTGTTCAACCAATCAAATAATTCAAGCAAAATCTAACGACTATTTCGATTAACGGCTAATTTTGCGTAAAAAAAATTAATAAAAAAAATAAAAATTATACCAACGGTCATAAAATTTCAAGATCTATAAATAGAGACCAAATTTGATATATTTTGACACACTTTCAAAAATCATTTTTCTCTCTCTAAAATCATCAAAATCATTTTTCATACTAAGTATTACTATAATTTGTGTTATTTTTTGGAATTTACTGAACATTCCAGTAGCATATAATTTCGAAAATTTTATTTCCTGTTGTTATTTATTAATTTTATCATCATTATTATTATTATTATTGTTTAGTTTATTATTATTATTATTATTATTGTTTAGTTTATTATTATTGTCATTATTATTATTATTGTCATTATTATTATTATTATTATTATTATTGTCATTATTATTATTATTATTATTATCATTATTATTATTGTTACTGTCATTATTATTATTAGTGTGCTTGCGTATTTTTTAAAAATAAAATGGACCCTAATTACTATTCTCAAAATTTCGAAAACAATTTTGATGATTTTGATCTCAACTCTGACAACAATCAGCATCCCGGCTATGATTCTTATTCGCAGGATAATTCTTCCTCTCAAAATTTCCAACAATCTTTTTATGCTAACACTATTGTTGACCGTGAAGCTATAGAGGAACGTGTTATGGAGACACAGGAACCAATCATGACACATCCATTGCCCGTCAACCCAAATCAACCAATTAAGGTTGCATCTCAGTCTCGAAGTTGGTCGATTCAGGAGGATGAAGCTCTGGTTGATTCCTACATTAAAGTTTGCTCCGATCAGATTATAGGCACCAACATAAGAAAAGCTGATATTTGGAGGCAAGCTGCTGCGCGCTATAGCCAAATTCAAGTAGGTAGACCGTACGAACTTCCTGTAAGAAATGAAAAATGTTTAGAGAGTCGTTGGGGAAGGATGTCTCCAGACATCATGTTGTGGGCTGCTAGTTTTGAAAAGGCTGGTAGGTTATTTGCAAGTGGGAATAATGATGCGGACCAAGTTGCTACCGCTCACCAGTTATTCCGCACAGAAAACAAAAAGAACTTCACATTGATGCATGCTTGGAAGATGCTTACTAAAGAAAACCCAAAGTGGAGGGTGATGATGAGGTGGGGTATGTCAAAGACAGGGAGAGAAACATACGATGCCAGTCTACCAATTTCTACCGAAGAGAGTGATGGAAGTGGCAAGAGAACTAGAGCTGATGATGATGGTGACACCGTCTTGCCAAGTGGTGGGAGCTTCGTATCTGGAGGTATATCTTGACCAGATGGTGTAAAGAAAGCTAAGGCCAGAAGAAAAGGAAAAGGGGCAGAATCATCAGAGGCAGTTTCGTCTTTTGGAAGTCGTTTGCAAGCTAACACTGAAGTGAGGAATAATGAGCACGAACTTAATTTAAAGAGATTCGAGCGAGAAGAAGAAAAGACTATAATGCGGAGGCGACAACTTGACATAGAGGAACAGAGAATTCAGTTGGATAAGCAAAAAATGAAACATGATTTCTTGCAAACATTGGTGTCTAAGGCTTGTCTAACTCCTGATGAAGAAAAAGTTAAGGCAAGATTGATGTTGGAGTTTTATGGTGGTGATAACTAGCAAGGTGTTTAATGTTTAGTTTATTTCATGTGTTTAAATTTTATGTCACAATTTAGTTTTAATAAGTTTTCAATAAGCTTGTATTAATTCGTGTTGTGCCTTTAAACTTGTATTAGTTCGTGTTATGTCTTTAACTTTGTATTGTTTTGTGTTATGTAATATATTACATTATTTTTTATTGCCAAGTAGTATTTTACACATTGTTGTTATTATATTATAAGAAAGTACAATATAATCTTATCAAGAAATCCATAAAATCTTATCAACCAATAGAAAATCTAAGAAAATCTAAGAACATCCAGTAACATCTTGTCAAGAAAATCTTATCAACAAAATCTAAGAACATCCAATAACATCTTATTGAAAATCTAAGAAAATCCAAAAAAATCTTATCGAAAATCTAAGAAAATCCAAAAATCTTATCGAAAATCTAAGAAAATCCAAAAATCTTATCGAAAATCTAAGAAAATCCAAAAATCCATATATTCTTATCCACATTACTCTTTAAATACACACACATTATCAAACTCATTTCTCACACTCACTTGTCATTATCACACTCTACTATCACACTCTACTATATCTCAAAAAAATGTTATTTGAATACAGTTCAAGCTTAGAATCTGCTGATGAGAATCCATACGGAGAAGTTGATCGAATGGTTGACGAATTTGTCACTCATCACTTACCAAACACATTCTTTCCACGAGGTCCTAGACTTCGAAATGGGAATGATACCATTTCGATTCCAGCAGATAGAAACCGTGAAGAAGGGCATAACCGCTTGTTTAATGATTACTTTGCGGAAAATCCAGTATATTCAGACAAACAGTTTCGTCGAAGGTTTCGAATGAGAAGACCTTTGTTTTGCCGTATCATGAACAAAGTGGTTGAAAATGATGTTTTCTTGCAACAGAGAAGAAATGCTGCCGGAAAATTAGGGTTATCAGGATTGCAAAAATGCATTGCAGCTATCAGAATGTTAGCATATGGTTTGGCTCCGGATGCAATTGATGAAAATCTGCGAATGGGTGAAGCAACTTCAAAAAAATCATTATTACATTTCACTCAAGGGGTAATCAAGCATTTTGAAGAGGATTACCTAAGAAGTCCTACAGATGAAGACTTAAGGAGAATCCTTTATCAAAATGAAATGCGCGGATTTCCAGGCATGATTGGTAGTATTGATTGTATGCACTGGGAATGGAAGAACTGTCCTACCGCATGGAGAGGTCAATACCAAGGATGCAGCGGGAAAGCGTCCCTAATTCTTGAAGCTGTTGCAGATCAAGATCTATGGATTTGGCATTCATTTTTTTGGTATTCCTGGTTCATCTAATGACCTTAATGTTCTGCACCGTTCTCCTATTTTTGATGATGTTTTGACAGGTAAGGCACCTCCTATCACTTTTCAGGTGAATGGACATGAATAAAACATGGGGTACTACCTCACAGATGGTATTTATCCAAATTGGGCTACGTTCATTCAAGGATTTTCTCGTGCCCAACTTGAAACGGAAAGGTTGTTTGCTAACAGACAAGCGCATGTTCGTAAGGATGTTGAACGTGCATTCGGAGTTTTGCAAGCAAGATTCGCCATTGTACGACAACCATCTCTGGCTTACGATGAAGATATATTAGGCGATATAATGAAGGCTTGTATCATCTTACACAACATGATAGTTGAGGATGAACGAGATATGTATGTCCGAGCTGATGTGTTACGAAGGTACTATGAAGAAGACCTTTCGAGCTTAACCGCAACAGTGAATAATGGTGAACCCTTTGAGTTCCAGACTGGACAACCTTACTCCATTAACGCATTATTGGGGAGAATAACAGCTTTGCGTAGCAGTCAAATTCATCACTCTTTGAAAGAGGATTTAATTGAGCATAACTGGCAAAAGTATGGAGGCAATAATCATTAAACTCATGCCTCGAAGAAGAGTTGTTATTTTAGTGGTTGCGTTTGATTTATCGTAATTTTTTTTAATCATATTTTGGCTTTATGATGTTTTAGTTTATGACATAGTGTGTTTAGTCCATCTATTATGTATTTATTCAATTATGTCCCTTTATTTTATTTAAATTTATGAAATATTTTCAATAAAATTTATAGTATTAAAAATAAATATAAAAATAACGTAAATAAAATGATTAACGTAAATTAAATAATTTATCTTAACTAATTGTTAAAATTCATTTAAGTTATTAATATAATTGAATAAATACAAAAAGGATGGAGTATGTGGGAAATAGAAAGTGTGGTGGGGTTTAGTGAATAGTAAAAGTAAAAGTGGTGAGGAGTTTTTCATTTTGCTCATTGGTGGGATGAGTTTGTTGTAACAAAATTTGTATGTGAGGAAAGTGATGTGGAGGAGTAAGAAAGTGGTAGAGAAATAGTGGTGAGGAGTTTTTTTCTCCATTGATGGGAGTAGTCTAAGAAGGGCATAATTAGACTAAGTATGTGTTTAAGTTAAGTATGCATTGCTAACCAAGTGTTTATGTGATTATGTCTTGATTATGTGATCTTTTACTTAAAGTTTGATCATGTCTTGTTTTGCGTTATGTGATTAAATGCATCACGATTCATGATTAAGCATGTATTTGTGCATTGAAATTGTATGGCTCAACGAACTTACCTTGTTTTTGGAACACTTTAGTAAGACTTTGTAGTTGTTAACTTTCAGGATTTAAGATGTTGATTCAAAGTATGCAAATCTAGGAAACCTAGAGAAGCTAGATTGTGAAACCCCTCACATTTATGTGAAGAAGATCGAGTTTGCTTGCAATTACTTTGCTACAGTGAAGAACCTACCCGAACTAAGAAGAAAGATGTTATGGCAAAGATGGTTATTCATTGCTTACCTTCCAAGAACCCATACATAGAGCTTAAGAACCGATTTCGTGATATGCATATGGAAAATGGCATTCCTAATTACTACAAGTATGGTACTCCAGATGGTAGATGGAGATATGATTTGGAGATTATGACCACGATTATAGAGCTTGCGGAGGAATGTTTTGATGATGGTAAGACAGTGGAAAACATCAACCTTACAAGATTAGATCATGATACAGAAACTCAGATGGATGAGGATAATGATGATGATGTTGTTGAGATTGAGAACCCTAATCCTATCATTCCTGAACCTACTATTGAGAACTCCAGTGACACAGAAATTGGGCCAGAGACTAACACTGATA